>NC_085050.1:61277053-61591553 GCF_963662255.1 Cinclus cinclus | reverse complement strand
AGTGTGTTCACACAGCGTGCATCTGATGTGTGGAATTTGCTTCCAAAGGATATTGTGCATGTTAAAATCTTTGTGGAGGTTCAAAATCATGAAAGATTTCATCTAAGTATGTTAAACACAATTACTGGAGTTCTAGCTGAGGAAGTTATCTCCACAAATCACAGGCCATTGGAAGCAGGGAGAGTACTGGGATACATCACTGCATGTTTGTTCTGCTCTTGTGCACTCTTCCCTAAACCTCGATTAGGCTACCATTTCTGGAGAGACTAAATGGACTATTTTTATGTTCCGAGATATTGAAGATCGCAGAGTAATTTTTGTAAACTGTTAATTTGTGTTTGTATAGTACATAACTAGCTAGAACCTAAGCAAGCCCTTCTGTGTAAACTAGCATTTGGTGACATTAAGAGAGAGAAACACACAGATGCTATATTGTGGGACATGGACAAACAAGAACTTGACACAATAACATACAGAAGACGTGTGAGAATGTTGAGGCTGGGACTTACATTTGAATTCATCGCAGTTCAATAAGGCCCTGCTCTCACTTAAAGTATCTCACTTCCATCACCGGGGAATTGCTTGAGCTAAAATTAAGTTCAAAGGTGTTAATGCCAGAGGGAAAGGGAGATTTTTGTCTCCTGCCCTCTGGTAAAGCTACGTAATTGTGTTGCCATTACATTTTTCTGTTATAAGTGACAGCATCTTAAAACATTATGGTTTCTGAATGGGACACATGGGGACCTGCTGGTAATCAGAGCTGGAGAGCAGAAAATTAGTAAGAAATCTGCTCCTGTGTTATATGTTATACAGCAACAGAGCAGAAACTGCACCTGTCCCATGGTAGCACCTAGATTGTATAGAGGATGTTCAGGCTTTGTTGTTTCTGTGTGATACAAACCTGCAAAAACGTTCTTCCAGATGTGGAAACAATTTCTTCTTCAGAGAGGAAACTGTTTGACCTTTTTTGGAGGAGACTGTTTTGCTGTGGAACTGATATGGTATTAATCATAATATTGGCAATATCGCACTATAGTGGTGTGAGAATTTTCTTGGATAGCAGAGTTTTTTTAAACTCTGCAGACAGGACAAAGCTGGCTGATGCTGCCCTAGGTGATAATGGAAGCAGCTGCTTAGAATGAAGGGTTTTTTTCCTGTCAGTTTTCCTGGGTAGTTCTGGGTAGGGAGTGTGATAGAAAACTCGTCCTATTAAAAGTAACTTTTCACCCCCACACACTTTGTTTATACCCTGAGAATCATAAAGGTGACTTTGAGAGGACTTGGAGAGCTGTCTTTTCTTTCCTTGCATGAATGTTTGTTTCCCCTGGGAAATGTTCTCTCCTTCCCTTAGGTGTCACTGTTTATCGTTGCTAGACTTGCACAGGCTCCGCAGGCATTCGGAGTTTGGCTGAATGGTGGTTTTGCTCCATCCCTCAGGAGTCTTGGCAAGTTTTCTCATTTTTTTTAATGTGTGTAGCCTGCTCTGCCAGTCTGTGCTGCCTCACATGCTTGTCTCCCTCCTACATCAGAGAATAGCAGTGACAGCCTGTGTAAGGCTGTTACCAGAGATCTATATTAGTGCAATGTTATAAAAGATACCTTGCCAGTAATTTCTCATGTGGGATATGTCTTAAAATGGGCTTGATGGTTGTATGTACTTATTTTCTTTAAAAAAGAGTGATGTTGCTAGTAAGAATGAAATCTGTCAGAAATCTAAGCTGTAAGCCCTTTAATTAAAAAAAAAATATTTTTTGTTTTACTTCAGAAAGATGTCGATTCTGGCAATTTTTTCCCTTTCTAGGTCAACTTTTTTCATATCATCATTTTATTAAAAAAATAAATCAGTGTTTATGTATATAAGTGATGGAAAAAAATATTGCTGTCAACACTTGCCATTTACACAAGAATTAATTTTTATCTCAAACCATCTATCTGATGGCTTGGGTCATTATACTGACTTCTAAGCAAGTACTGTAATTTCTTCCTGCTTCATGCAACTGTAGCATACAACTTCAAAACTTGTAAAATTGCCAGGGAGAGCTATTTCACCTGCCATCCATCTATTCCTACATCGAATATCTAACACTGTCACACCCAGGACCTGGAGCCATTTAGTTATATTCACTAGATCTCACTCATTACCACTGAAGTTGGGTCTCCTTTGTAAAATCCTCACCCTGTGTGCAACAAAGGAGGCAAGCTGTGCCTACCACCAGCTCCTCAGGAGATTGCTTGCTTTCAAAGACAGGAGTTTTAAACAATTTTTATGCTCACAGAAACCTCAGTTGTTGTTACAGGAAGCCTAAAAACCTAATAATTTCAAAAGTTGAACTACCATGCATAAGAAGTTTACAGTATTAAATGTTTGCAGCATCATATAAAAATATAACTGGAAGAAAGCTAATGGGTTGGGAAAGCCTAGGTGACTGTTTTTTTATTTTTCTTTATTTATGTTATGAAGGTATTAAAGAAAATTTCTCCAAGGGTGGAGTCTCTTGTTTTTAATCCAAGAATGACCTAGCATTATGGGGGGGAAAAAGTAGATCAGACTGGCTAGCGGATTACCCAGGGAAAACTCTGGTATTTTTAACCATGCAAATAGCTAGTCATCTGTTTTGAGATAAAGAGGATTACTTTTGCTTGATAGCTCTGTGTTGTGTTTTTGCTGTGCCCGGAGTATGAACCCTGCAGGCTCCAAATAAGGGGAAAATGACTGTAGATCACATCATAGCTTTAGCTCCAGGAAGAAAATGTTGTGGTCATTTACAGTGTTTAATCTAGGTTTGGACAATTGTGTGCATGCTAGTTCACTGATGGCTGCACAAGCAAGAAATGCAACAGGGATTGCTACACTCCTCATATGGGAGATTTTGTCCTCAGGAAATGGAAAACAAAAACCAAAAACCCACTTTTCTGTCCACAGGCAGAATTCCTTTCTTTATTTCACCAATAAGTAGACTGAGGAGCCATCTGTATCTCCTGAGGGGTTCAAATCTCATAGCCAGTTTCTCCATGAGCTGGCAACAACATACACACACAAGTGCAGAAGCAGAATGAGAAGCACCACTTCTTTTAAATGACAAAGGGAACTTTTCCCCCTGTTGTTAAGCTATATGTCTCTTATAACTCTCCTAATAATGCTGGTTCAGGAGACTTGTTGATTTGGCAAATTAATGATTCTAAGTTACATATGGAAAAGGGTGAATTTTGCTTCTGTTGAGCAGTCTGAAAGGCTTGCTAATATAAGAGGAGAACTATCTGCGAAGAGAGTGTCCCCGGGGATTTTCACACTACTGGCCAACCTGCTTTTTGTATCAATAATATGTTATTGACATTTAAATGTTATTTTATGAGGCTATAGTCAGTGGGAAGAATTTTTTTGTTATTTCAGCTGAAAGGAAGTCAAAGCTCAATGTAATTTCTGGTATGTAGATCTTAAAACTGAATACTAATATAGTGCTCACTGAAGGTTTTTGTGTCATACCTGTCTGATACCTTTCAAGTAGGATACTAATATAGTCTTGTTTTAACAGAGCAGAGGCCATTGGATAAAACCTTTCTAACTGCAAATGGTAGTCAGGTCTATTAAAAGCAGAGCAGGTCATCTTGCATGAAATGTGAGTGGAACTAATAATGTGACTGCTTGCCCTTTTTTTTTTGTTTGGTTTAGTTTGTTTTTTTTTTTTTTTTTACAGTCAAGGGCCACAGATATTTCTGAATTTTTTTTTCATTTTCCTGTTTTTGTCATTGATTTTATCCTACATCTGAATACCCATTACTTTGAAAGTGCATCTTTTTCCAAGTACATATTACCAAGATACATGGGTAGAAATTGTTTCTAGCTGGTTTGTTGAGTACACTCAATTAGAAAATATGTCTGGCCAATTTTTCTCTTCTGTGTTGTTCGGCTTCTGTTGAATCTTGAATTTTAAGGTATTCTGAGGAAAGCATAAATAGAGGAACATTATATGTATTGGCTACAGAAATACAATGCTATAAAAAAGCAGTCTGAAGATACGTGATGTCTCTTCTAAACATTTCCATGCATTAACTAATTATAGATATTATCATCTGCCACTAATTTTAAAGTATGCTTAGAGAAATCTTTCTTAAGAAAACTTGGAACAATGCACTGTCAAAGGTGAATAACAAGAATAACTCCCTGCCCTGTACACTCCCTGCCTGATTATGTGGTGTGAAGTTTGGTGTGGTTATTTTTTTCAATTCTGTTTCTATGAAGTCATTATTTTTACTTTAGAGAGGCCTAGTTTATGATTATTTTTTTAAAGCTTGAGTTTGGCATTATTACAATGGCAGGAAGGGAAGAAATCATGGTGTGTGTGGGAATGGAACAGTAGTTATGCCCTCACCCTTCCTTACCTGTTTGGAAATTTCTGTTTTAATGACTCTGACCAAACCATGGACATCCCTGTGATAGAAGCACTAAGAGCAGACTGGTCAAGTGGTACTTTCTGATATGAGATATGCACAGCAAACCAGAATCTAGTCTTGTGGCAATGACTTTCTTGACTTGTCCCAAGAACATGGCTTTAATATCTTAAGAAACCATTTTATTTCAACAACAAAGTCTGTGTCTTCCCTGTCAGGATAATCCAATGATGCAACTTCAATGCACGTTTTCCTCAGGTCTGAAAGTTCAGTTATGAGTTTTGTATCAGTATTTGTAGTCTGCTCTGTGTGGTTTATTTATGTTGTGAATTTAGTTGTTCAAAATTACTTTACTGCTCTAATTAAAATAATACTGAAAGCTGTCTGCCTTGGTAACCTCTTTGCCAAAAAAATGTTCTCCAGAGGTAGAATTCTTCAGGGTTTCAACTACACTTTCTTGGTTTTTGATGTGGAGTCTGTTCAATCTTATGTGACACTGCATGCTGCCCCTTGGATCCAACCAATCTCTGTTCCCGTGAGGCTGTTTCTGATGGCTGACTGGACAGTCTGGGAAGAGAGGAAGGAGAAGGAGTGCTGTTGTGTTGGCAGAAGCCAGGAACTTCACTTAGGAGTCAGATTTTTGAAGATAGACTCTGTGCTCCATTGCTCCATCTTTTACTGCACTGGGTACTCTGCAATGGAGTTATACCCCGTTGTGGGGTGCTTGCTGGTCTGCAGAAAATAGCTTGAGAGAAACCAAGAGGATCTGGAGGAGTAATTCTCCTTGGGGGCTAGAGTTTGAATAGCTTGGTTAGCCATTGTTCATTGAACTTGACCAAATAGGGTAGATAAGAGCGGGTCATCATTCCAGCTTCTGGTAATTATCATTTTGGAATATTGACTGAACAGAGTGAGGTGAATCAAGTCACCCAAGTGTGTTTGACCTCATGTAGTACAAAATGAGAATGGCTTTCTCAAAGGCTTCTTGTGAACCTAATGAGTACCGCGACTGGTATGAAAACAAAGGGGTTTAGAAAATGTTAGGTACAATTCTAAATAATTCTCTGCAGTACACTGACTTTTGTCAGTTCCAATCACTTGTTCTCTACTGTTCTCTCAGCTTTTAGATCTTAGGATAAGGTTTGAATTTCCTGAATTCCTGCTCACAATCTGTTTCTAGTATCTAGGGGGAAAAAAAATGACGAGGAAAATGATCTCTTTATTTCATGCCTCTCAAGCCCTGCATAGTGTGCAATTTTGTTATTGAGACAAAAAGGTCAGATGAAGCAGACTTCCATTTGCTATGCTCAGCAGCTGGTTTGATAATATTATTCATTCTCAGAAGCATATCTCCTTCCAAACCAGATCTTCTCATAGAGGTAATGCCATAATCTTATAAACACTGTAGGGACTTTAATATTCTCTCTGTGATTGTCTCTCCTAACAGTTTTCAAGGAAAAGATGGTTTATTCAGTGACCTACTGCCTTTGCTTGTCTCAGAAAAGTGTTTGAAGAGAATTTGAAGTCTTTCAGTACCCAATGTAGCAATGCAATTAATTCTCTTCTGTCTCTTCTTGTAGTGTCTCAGGAAGAAACTTCCAATTTCTTTCTTTGTCTTCACTGCCAAGAAGTAGAGCAACACAACAGCTTAGCTGCCCACAAATCACAGCAGGAAGTTATAAGCTCTACCAGTGGTATAGTTTTTAGAAACCTCTTTGAATGGTAATGAAGAAATAAAAAGGGAAGAAGGAAAGAAGCCACAAAGTGGTTCAACAGTTTCACAAGCAGTGGACAATTACAGTACAATGTATTCCTTCCCCTACACCACCCTGTGGAAAATGTCATTTATATTCTAGAAGTTATGCCCTTTATTGTTGAGTCAATTTTCTTTACGAGTCTCTTCAGACCTGGGACCATGTCTAAGCAAGCTGTTCCTGGCAGTAGCTTTAACCCTTGCAAGCTGGCCCAGCAGGTAACTTCTGCAGCACTTTTATGATAATCCTTAATCCTTTTCCATTCCTCTGACCTACATGTAACTGGAAATTAGAAGGCAGTTCCAGTGTGCCTAATGTAGACTTTAGCAATAAGGAATGTTTTCCTCAACAATGGGGAAAGTCCTAGTGACGTAACTTACTCTGTTTGTAATCCACATTTCAAAGATTCTGTTACCAGAGATCTTCCAGGTTGACATTCCTGGGTCTGTCCCTCATTAAAGGAAGGAGCTGGACTCTGGTCACTTCCAACACCTCCTCATTTTATGTGAGGGGTAATAACTCTCTAAACACTGAATGACTAATAACTGTATCTAATCACTGGGACCTGATCACATTTATTGTCCTACTTGAAGACTTGGCCACAGCATATTACACCCTTCTCCCATCCTTCATGTCTGTTTTTCTTCCCATGGGAAGTAAGGAATGGGAAAAAACTGGTGGGAGGAATCAGAAAGTTTGTGAATACCTCTCTTGACACGGTGGGAAGATGCAGAGACTGCAGTGAGGCCAAATGGCTGGGAAGGACTCCCAGCTTCTGCAGGTAAGGTATAGAAAACATTTAATATGAGAAAAAATTTCAATAGGTTGCTACTAGAAGTATGCACAAGGAATTTGACAGTCTGGATCCCTTTTTTAACAGATGCAAAAACTTGAGTTTTTCAGCAGCAATAATAGAAGTCGCTAGTTTGGCTTGTCCATGACTTGCCATTGAAATTTCCCAGCAACATGAGGTTGTTTAGGGGATGACTTCTTCAGAACCTCTCCATGCAGAGATATAGTAATGGATTCCTTATGGAAATTGGGATTTGACAGAAAATGAGAGGGTGATTTGAGAAGGTCTAATGATAAGAAGTAGCAGCTGTGAAAAGCTCTGAATCAGACAGTGAAAAGCAGCAAAATTATTTTTTAAAAAAAGAACCTCATTTTTGTCATCAAAGAAATTATAAAATAAGCTGGTCTGATTTCCAAGCCACACTATGACATAGCTTCCATGTATTTTCTGGGATGTTAAATTATTCATTTTAATAAAAACCCACTTTTTGGAAATCTAGGTCATATCAGACATGGAGCAGCATGAAATTCTTTATTAATCACCTGTATCCTATCATATACTCTTTTCCATTATGATAACAAGAAAGAAAAAACCTTTAGATGCAGATCTGGTTTTCCTGATAGATACATTTAACAATTCTGCAGTAATCAGGTGTGGTATTCAGAAGCAAAGTTACTGTGATTCCAGAGTTTTACTTTCAAAATCTGTCTAGCACTGAATTCCATCCCAACAAACACATTTGGCCCTTTTCTAGGCCTGCCTGACTTTTCACTAAGAATACTCAGACATTTCTGAGTAAGTTACAGCACTTGGAAGCCATAAAGAACCATTTCTACCTTCTGCCTCATTTCTCCCTTCTTTGTTTCACGTTGTTCTGCTCCCTGATGCCTGACCAGAGTAAATGCCTGAGAGTCTCATGTTTATTCACCAGGCTGCTGATGATAATCATGATGAAATCTCAGTAGCTTTCAGCTAGGGCAAGTGTTATTTTTTTAGAAAGCATTTCTATTCCAAGTTATTGCATATGATATCTTAGGCCTTGATCTTATGAAAATCATAATTGATGCCAGGAGTAGTCAGGCTGGTAAAGCCAAGCACATACATAAATGTTGGCAGGATTTGTTCTTTCCTAAGTGTAAGAGTGAAATAATTTAACAAATTGTGTCATACATGCAAGGAGTATTTATCAGGCCCACATGGAACAGCTGTTAGTATTTTAGAATTGTAATCCATGTATCCATGTCAATATATGTGGATGTACACCTCAGGTGAAGGTTTTTGGAAACAGCCATTATGTGGTGCATTGTAAAATAAGATAGTATATGCTGTTTGTATGTTTGGGTGTGGTTAAAGTGTGGAGAATATAGGACTGCATCTTGTCACAGTCACAGAAATAAAAACTCTTCCAGGTTTGTTGCAGGAGCTCCTGTCTGCCACCTTGTGTGACAACATCTAAAGTACAGAACTGGATATTTGGAGGAAAACTACTAGAAATGGTTGTCAGATTTTAGAAGTAAGTGCTGTGCCTTCAGTTCACTGAGGTATGGACTCCCTTAGAAAAATACTCAGCTGAACCCTAGAAAAGTTCTTTGGGAGAGAAGTACCTACCATATTGTGAATATGTGAATATGAATTAGAGAGACCAAATGGAAATATTTCTATGCAGGGAAGTAACAAATGAAATGCAGGTACTTGTAGTGCTAACAGATCACAGTCCTGATCTTAAATGAGGGGAACTAGAAAACTCTCATTGCCTCCAGAAGAGCATAAGGATAGCCTATCCTTGTCTCTAAATTAATTGGCAACATTAGCTTTTTTTTTTCATACTGCTTTCTGGGCCTTTCTCTTCAGCCTGTGGTGATTAAGAGTTAGTAATGTTTTGCCTGTCCTAAATGCTCTTTCTTTTTTTCTGTGTGGCATAGACTTTAATTTGTAATTTCTGATTCTGTCCTTCCACAGTGAGCTGCTGCTGATCTGCTCTTTATATCTTGTTTTCAAAGTGCTCCAGATGATATCAGCTGGGTCTATTTTCCTGCCCCAAGATACATTTCCTGCTTTCACTGTTGTAGTCCAAATGGACTCTACACTCCTTTACTCAGCTGTGTTCCCAACTGTTAATGCTTAGAGCTACTGCCAGCCTTTAATGGAGTTTTTATCCAGGCAGATAAATGGGAGATGCTGAGTTAACTTGGCACTGAGATCAGTAGAAGAGCAAATTCAGCATGCTAAGAATGTTGAAGCCCAGATGCATGTAGGTATTTAATTATCCATATTTAAACTTCTGGCTCCTCAAAGATTTTAGTGGTGAGTTATCCCTCTAATTAAGAGTTGTGGCAGATAACTTCTGCTGATTTTACTTGCCAAAGTAACCTAGTAAAGGTGGTGGCACTTCTGGGCTAATTAAGGTCAAATGTTTGGATACACTACAAAGCAGGCTGAGGGAGATTGTCCTGCCCCTCTGCTCAGCTCTGGTGAAGACACATCTGGAGTTCTGTGTCCAGATCTGGGCTCCCCAGTACAAGAGAGACCTGGAGTTCCTGGGTCAGGTCCAGCCAAGGGCAACAGAGATGATGAAGGCACTGGAGCATTGGTCTAAGGAAAGGCTGAGGGAGCTGGGTCTGTTCAGCCTTGAGAGGAGACAGCTGGGAGGGGACCTCATCAGTGTCTGTCAGTGTCTGAAAAGGGGGTGCCAGGAGGATGAACCAGGATCTGCTCAGTGGTGCTGGGCAATAGGACAAGAGGAACTGGCAAAAACTGATGCACAGGAAATTCCACCTGAACCTGAGGAAGACTTTCTTTACTGTGCAGGGACCACACACTGGAACTGATAGTCCAGAGAGGTGGTAGAGATATCTCAGTGGAGATATTTAAGGACTGTCTGGACACAGTCCTATGCCATGTGCTCCTGCTTGAGCAGGGAGATTGGACCAGATGACCCACTGTAGTCTCTCCCAATCTTACCCATTCTCTGTTTCTGTAAAACAAACAAGTAGTTTAAGTTACTTAGTTAATGACCTTTGTTCATTATCTAAAACCCTTACCAATACTTAAAAATTCAATTAAACAAATGTGGAATTAAAACCAAGATATACAAATCTAAAATTAGAAAGCTAATTTGTTCTCTATTTCTTGGTTTTAAAGGGGAAACATTTTTCACCAGACTGAGGAAACTATGAAAACATTTCTCATTGAATTATAAAGTAAACATAATCTTAATAATTAATGTACTTAAAGCTCATCTTCAAAGACTTGAAATAATGCTGATATGAAATAGGCATTTCTTGTGAAATGTTATACAGATATTTGTACATGTATGCAGTGATAGATGCAAGGATCTTTCTAGGGTGGACTTCATGTCACACTCCATCTTTATCTTGCTAAAGTTAGACATTTACTTCAATCTGCTGATCTAGATCGCCTCATTAGTCAATGGAGAGAAATATAAGGCTCTGAAATGTTTTTTTTACCATCTTATGAAAGATGGGACCAACCACAGATTGAGATGTCTCTTTCAGAATGGAGGGGGATCTGTTCAGCTTGCCTGCTACTTTGATGTTTAGCTTTTAAGCAGCTGATGTTTGAAGAAAGACCACCATTTTCTATGACAGTAGATCACTTTTCACCAAAGGACTCATACAATTGGATTGAAACAGAGAGTTATTAAAGCTCTAGGAAATCCTCACCATCCTTTCAGTCCGAGACTTTGGGAAGCACCATAGGAGATTGAATGTGGTGTGGGAGTAGGGTGTTTTTATGGCGTGGGAAGGGTGGTTTTTGATCAAAGACTGGAAAATGTGTCCGTCAGTTTGTTCATCCTCTGACTGTAGGAGTTAGAATTCCTGCTTGGATACAGAATCCTTGCTGTGACTTCTGAGGAATGCTAGAAGAGAAAGTGGAGAAGAACAGTTCATTTTCTCAAAAAGTGTTTGTGTGGCTCAAGGATGAACAGCACCTTGTGGAATCAATCCCTACAACACCAGCCAACTTAATGAAGATTATTCCTGAAGCCATCTATTCATTACTGCTGATCAAAATCTTGTGCCTGCTGAATGTATACTGCCAGACATTCTACTCCCCCAGAATCACCCCATGCTATCATCCTACACTGAAAGTTTACACTTCCTCGGTCTGCTCCGGTTTATATCAAATGGAGATTATTAAGTTATACACAGGGGAACAGGTGGGTGGAGCAGCTGGCATGAGAAGTGAGCAGCCTGACAACAGAAAAAAAAATCAGGGTAGATTGCAGCACAAAAATTTTTCCTAGGAAATTGCAAATTTCACAATCTGTTCATGAGAACTGATGGTATAGCTCGTGTGCCAGGTAACAAGTCTGGGAGACTCTAGACTTCACTGGAAGCAGACTATTCAAGACCTTCAAAGATCTTGTTAGTTTTGGCTTCAGTCTATTACACTATATCAAGCAATCCTACTCATTCTGGAAAGTGACTCTTTATGAATTTCTAAAGTAGATTGAAAAGGTCACAGTGGTTTCTCAGTCTTTATTGACTGGGTGACTGACTGACTAATTTACTTGCATTTTTCATTGCAGATGAAACTTTAAAGTTAGCTCTGTGAACTCTCAAAGTCATGCAGAATTTGCGAGGTTTATCTTTGGTTTAATTCAGTGATATGAAGAAAATACCATCTTGAGCTGGATCAAAGAAAGACTAGTTAAAGGAAATGGCCCAATTAAAGAGGCTCCCCTGAATTTGGGAACATTGTGGAGGGTGACCTAATGGAATGAAGTGTTACACATTCAGAAGTGCTCAAAATTTAGATTCTAGTGTACTGGGATAGCCAAGGAGAATGCAGTAACTCAGAACAACGTAATAAGGCTAAAGTAGCAATGTTTCTGCAATAAGTAAGTGCTTAGACAGCTATGGAGAAAGTAGGTGACAAGATCAGATGTGGAAGAAAAGACAAGCTGCCAATAAATATCTAATACTGTGTCAGTTTATTCTTTATCATTTACAGGGATCCAAGAGTGAAACAGCCTCTCAGGTGACTGTCTCAGGACACAGCAGAACGATGTCTTACCTTTGTGAGCTCAGTGTTGTCATGCTTCATCTCTGACTGTCTCCTGTTTTGACTCAAGCTTTTCTCATTAAAGTTTCATTAAAACACATACCTTTCTGCAAAGAAGTTGCACTTCTAACAAATCAGCATTTTTCAAATGAGAAGTGTTTAATCAAAAAAGTGTTTCAAGATTTCAGACAGTGCTTCAAAAAGTATCACAGTGAAGCATTCTTTATTACTGGTCTTTCATATTACTCAAATTACAAGAAACAAATATGTGATAAAAGATATCTCGATAAGCATTTGACATGCCACTGAATAACATTTGGTGTCTTGAGTTTCTAATTTCTCTCCTTTAAAATCAAACTTCCTTCTACGTCTTATCTGAATTACTGTTGAATGCAAGCCAAAGTTCACTCGGACTTCCGTTCTACATAAATTCAATTAAGAAATGTAAACATTTGGAGTCTCTCTTGTAGGGGAAGGCAGTGAAAGAAAAAGAAAAATAAAAGGAAGACTGTCAGTGGGAAAGATGCATGTAGGCCAAAAGGAGAGAGAATTTTTTTTTTTTGTGGAGAAAAGTAAAAAATCAGTAGCAGCTTTTGACATGGACAAAGTAATCTGTTACTAGAGGCATCTTATGGCAGAGGTCAGTCAGACAGCTGTGCATGAGAGAAAGGAGACCCATCACAGTCACAGGGAACAAAATGCTGCTAATGGCAGGAGAAAGTGTAGAGCTTTTGGAATTATTTTTACTGTTGTAGAACATGCAGTGAGTGCTGGTTTGAAACCAGTATATTTTATTTTTGTTTACATGCTGCTTCACACAGGCCTTTGTCCAACAACTTGCAAACTCCTGGTGTAATCTAAAAGGCTGTGATAAAATTTACAGATGTAATGACAAAGAGAGAAATATGATAACAATAGCAGGAGAGAGATAGAAGGTAAAAGGCTCTGTATGAAAGCTTGTCTGTGCATTATTTTAAGGCTTACTTAAACCAGTAATATGGGAATTGTCAGTGCAGGTTTGAGACCACTGTGCTGGCAAAAGCTGGGTAATACATGCAAAGGCCAACACACTTCTGAGTCATTGTCTAGAGTCTGGTAAAGGAAGTGACAGCTGGTGGTGTTCTTAATATCAGCATCCAATCCAAGGAAACCAGCTGAAGCATGTTGCTGTGAAAATTCATTACCCATTTAAAAAGTTCAAAGGGTATGTGAGGAAAGTTAGAAAAAGACTTTGGCTTTTGAACACTCAGCTCTTTCACAGGAGCTCCAGGAGTTATAAAAACTTGTTTAAGAATGCATGCTGAGAATATTTCAGCTAAATGACTCTTAAAAACTGACATTACACAAGGTATGAATTCCAAGCAAGTCGACAAAATCCTTTAGCTGAGGTAGACAAAGCAAAGGAAACTCTCAAGCCCACCCACCGCCAACACCACCCCCCTGAAATTCCTAAAACTCCACTACCAGTGGGTGCTTGACATATATATTTGCTTTTCTTTTATATTCTTTAAACATGTTTGTTGAAAAGCATTTCTGGAGAGTTTCTGCAGAATCCATCCCGAGATAAGCATTTAAACAGTGGGATCTCAACATCCTGGTTAGGAGTAGACATGGGTTTGAGTTATTCCATGGCAAAACAAGCATGGAATGCAGCCCTTTCTGATCACAGAGGAAGCTTATTCCATGAAGGGCTTGGACATGACATTTCCCTTTAAATCCTGTTGTTAGTGTTGCTCAGTTATAGAGAGGGTCTATTAGAAAGGCTGACCCTGGCACCGTGTAAAACCTGACTGTGCTGGGATGCCCAGCTGAAAGATAGCTGCAAGCTCAACAGTTTGGGGTTGGGAAAACCACAACTAAAGAGTCATTTGGAGATGTAAAAGTGCTGGAAATGGCCAGGGAGAAGTATTTGACAGTGTCTTGGTTTAAAAACAGCAGTGGACAGCTATTCATAAGAGCAAGTTGGATATTATTACTCCAGTATCAGATGGATTTATAAGATACTGATCAAGTATAGCTATCTATTTTGTGGCATCAGTGCTGTCTTAGCAGACAGTGTTTTCATAATCTGCTTTAAACATAGCTTAAGCAGAAAATAATTAACCTGAATCTAGATGCTTCAGGATTATTAGAATTATACAGGAGCAGCTGGACCAATTTTTTGATAGAGTTTTATTACTAGCTCTTGAAAAAGAAATTATTGTAGAGTTGCTCACATGGCTTCTGACTGTTACACTGCTGCTCTTCTATATGAGCTTTCAGTAGATCACCCTAAGCTTTTATAGTTCTTCAGTAGTTCATTTCCATGCAGCAAAAATCTGAATCTTCTCCTGAATCTTTCCTGCTGGTGAGCAGAGTGGTTCCATTATTTTAGTGCCCTTTTCCTCTTGTACTTTCTCATCTGCTGTGTTTTCCAGAAAAGTGTCTTCATTTACTGCAGATTGACCAAATGTTATCAAAGCATACTTATATTTGCTATGCTTTACATGTGAGAAAGTGAAATGCTGGCAGAAGAAATGTTGTCTGTGATGACAAAAAGAAAGTTTTGGTCACCCATGGAAATAGAAATCCGTCTTACATCTGGCCTAACATTATTGTGTGCTAAAAGAAAATGACACCAAGTTTTATGTGTGCTGGAAAAGGCAGGAGCCCTCTTGCTCTTTAAAAATTCTGTTTTCAGTGTATGCAACTGTCCCCAGTGATTACAGCTCACAGACCCAGATAACTGTGGTCTTTGGTCTTTTCTTTTGGCCATGATATTGTGGCTGAATTTACTATCCTGTGCATCTTTTAGATATATATTTTGCTTTTTTAGGTTTTCAGTGTTGGAAACAGACATAGCATGGATGGAAATTGGCAGAAAAACATGAAAAGCTTCAGGATTTTGAGTCAGGTGGCAGAACATTCGGGAAGCTTCTGGCACACCACAGATGGTCGGTATAAACTGTTGTGGCAGAGCAGCTCTGCCAGGAACCCCATGGAGTTTATTCCTAAAGTAAACTTTTAAAAATACAAAGGATAAAAAATTAATATAACTCGAGATCACTGGTAACCTGTTAGTTTGTTGAAATGAAGTTCCATTTCGCCCCATCCTTTTCTCCCCTCTCCCCTAGTTATACAAAATTAATATCCTCATTTCCCTAATTCCACCTTCTCTGATCTTTGTACTCTTTCAAACAAATCAGGTAGGTGGACTGGGGATACAGCATAACATTAAACTGTGTAAAAATATTGTATTAGGTAAGCTAACAAGTTTTATTATATTAAACCATATTCTTGTTTGAATTATGTGTTATGAAGTGTGAAAATTTTGGCAGAGGATTGGGAATAGGATTGGATGACTCTAATACTAAAATACAGACAAGATTTTATTGCCTTGTTTATTTTTTTGGGGGGGGGGGGCTTTTATTTTTTTTTTAACAAAGGAGAAAATGTTCTTAGAGAAGAATAATTTTCAGCTGAAAAATTCCCAGGCACACAGAACAAATTGGACTAACACAAAGTTAGGGAATTTAATTGAGTTTTTCTCAAGAATATTGGCCATGTTTCAGAATTTCTTGCAATCGTGATCCATAGTGTTTGGCAAATCTTAGCTACCAATTGATATTTCAACAAGAAACCTAACTTCATAAAGTTAGTGTTAATTTCTTAATAATTTCTTTTACTTCCCTTATGAGCTAGAGAAGTCAGCATTTGGAAATGTGAATCAAAATATATGAAGGGATTCCAAGATGGGACTTGTCTTTTAAAAGTGATTCCATTGTATGCTTCTGCAAAAATGTAAATACAACTTTAGCAAATTGAGATACCAGCTAAAACTTTCTATATCTAAGCAGGTCTTAATATCAAGTTCAAAATATATTAGTTGTCAAAATAAGAAAATATTCATCTTATACACCAGTAAGATACATCTTCTAAGATAACACCACAACCTCTCCACTTTAAAGTCTCAAACATTGAATACACCTGTGTTTGTTCTGTAACATTTTGATGTGAAATTTTACTCAAGATTTTATTAAACTAGATCATAAATGAGGGCAAACTGAGGTTATCTGGGTGAATTTGATTGTTTCTAAAAGTGATGTATCTGTTGAATTTTCAATGAGTATTTTTGCCCTCTGTACCTCAGATTTTCAATCTGGTGAAAGAACATATTTCTTTCAGGTGGAATCACTGTGAAGTCAATAGCAAAATTCCATGGGATGCAGGCTAGACATCTTGGGTCATTGAATATGGATCTGTCCTGGGAATTATATTATAAGATGAACAGAATAGTTTGAGATTGAACTATGCCCAATGCTTTTGCTTTTTTCTAAGTTTTTTCTCCCTTTCCCATGTTTGAAAGGAAGGAAGTGAAACCCTTTCTAGGTTAAATCAGAGAATGTAAGCTGTAATTGCTGTATAAACGGACACAAAGAAGCCAGGTATAAAGTTTGGAAGATGCATTAGTGAGAAAATATGAGGAGTTCAGTTTGAGGAAAGACTGGGCTGGTTACTAATAACATGCATTCAGCAGTCATCTCATGTCTTTTATGTGGGATATGAATGCAGTGCCATGTGTACAGTGCCATTTTTGTCTTGCAGAATGGAACTAAGTCGGGAGAACACACAAACAGGGGTATACAACTGCAATAACCTATTCTTCTTATATATTTAGGTGTATTCATTCTATGATTTACTATAATGCTCCATTTCTGGTGAATCTGTATGTGAAGCCATATTTTAATGTTTCAGCCTCAGGACTGTCAGTCTGGTGTGTTATTTGGTTGTTGTACCTTTCCACATCCTTAGCAACAATTTAGATTTTCTCAGCACATAGTAATTGTGAGAAAATCAAATTGCTTCTGCTTTTGCCAAAGGAAGTCTGAATAAAATTTTACTGGTGAAACATCACTTATTTCCACTGTGGGGTGGTTGAGCAAAGTCTTGTGTGTTAATGTTGCTCAAAGCAAACTGACTGTAATGCAACTCTTCAGACCCTCTTCAACTACCCTGATGGTCTCAGTAAAAATACTGCTTCTTCCTGTACAATATCTTCAGCAAATTTTCAGTGCCTTATTGCCTTGAGACTGTTAGAGAGTCACAGAAATTTTTGGTAGGAAAAGTTCTCTAAGAGAATTGAGTCCAAGCATTAACCCAGCACTGCCAAGTCCGGCACTAAGCCATGACCCCAAGTGCCACATCTACATGTCTTGTAAATACCTCCAAGGTTGGAGACACAACCACTTCCCCAGGCAGCCTATTCCAGTACTTGATAACCCCTTTGGGGAATAAATTCTTCCTAACATCCAACCTTAACCGCCCCTAGTGCAACTTGAGGTTGTTTTCTCTTGTCCTGTCACTTGTTACTTGAGATGCTCAGTATTTTCACTTGCCTTTCCACTAATAACAGCACTGGGATGAAAAATTAAAAATTCTCTTCCTCTCACATCTTTAGAAATCTACCACAGAATTCAGTGAAAGGTCTGAAAATTGTGTCCATCCCCAAGAGCTTGACATTACAAGGATTTCAGACATGGCCTGTGAAATGCAGGGAGCTCTTCAAGCTCCTTGTTTCACTGAAAATTTAGGATGCTTCTGCTCATCTGTATTTTGCTAACTGTACTCTCTATACAACCCTCTCTGCCAATGACAAGAATGGAAAATCAAGACTTAACCACTATTTCCATGGCCATTTCAGCCAGCCCATCAGAATTCCTACAGCTGCTCTGTGCTCAGGGCTCATCAAACATCTCTCCCATCACAGTTTATCAAACGCCTCCACCTCAGCATCTCAAGTAACTCAAGCTGCTTCCTTTTCTTGCTTTCTCTCCTGCCAAAACCAGAAAGCCTTTATTAAGGGCTTCCCCGTCAATCATCCCAAAGGCCCCTTTAAAGATCTGATTAGTGCTTGCAGCCTACATTCAGGAGCAGGCTGAATCTGCCTGGTGCAACTCATACAAAGGGAAATGGAAGAAGGGAGTGATTTAACTAAAGTGTGAAGCCTTGTTTCTGTGCTGCAAGATGTGTTATCATCTCCGTGAGCAGAGAGATATTTTCAGGCTGTATGGAGTTTTGCATTCAGGGATTTAGGATCTGCCATGTCATTTGGGATTGTTAGGATTTGATTTTATTTCAGAGCCTGAGAAACTGGTTAAATTAGGCTGTGCTGGAGCTTGAGATTGCTGTGCTCAAACTGATGCTGTGGTGTTGGTAGCCTACAGTTGGCTTCCATGTACTTACATCCTGTGCCATCATGTCAGAGCAGACATTCCCTTCATGTTGCCCATGGGGACTGGAAAAAGCATTTTAAAGGAAGCTAGAAGTCTTCTGTTAGTGGTGCTCTGTATCCCATGTCTTATGATTTCACAAAAAAATTTAAACATTAAATTCTGTCCACCTAGAAAAATGGAAAATAGGCTGAATTTCACTTTTTCAGGCATTGCTGGAAAGAAGTTCTGGCTCTGGGTTGTCTGCACATGGCTCATGGGGAGATCCACCAAGAACTCCCCATCTGCATAAGCTGCAGGCTCCAGCCTTCTCTGCTGAGCTCTGTAGAACAAGAAGTGAACAAAGCACTTGATTTTAAAAGAAGAAAAAAAAAGTGAAAGGAACAAGTGATTTATTTTTAATGCCAAAAGCAATCACCTTGCACATTGAAGGATGAGATTTTATTTAGATAAATTACTTTATTCATGCAGTCCTGGTTAATCAAATAACCTTACTAAAACTGCACTCAAGTTCTTTTGCTGGCCTTGTGCTGCTGTGAATTTTGCATAGAAATCAAGCTGCAGAAAGTTGATTTAACATGATTTCATTATAAAATAGCTCTCAGAGCAAAGTGAAGAGACTAACTGCTCCCTGCCAGCTCCAGGTGCTGTGGAGTGAAGTCCATGGAGCCAGAGCAGCAAGGCTGTACCTCGTCACAACCTCTCAGGAAAGAAAGGGGATGTTGCCTGGTAACAGGGACTGTTGCTTTTCTTTTTCCAGAGGTTTAGCAAACAGCTGAAGCAACCAATTTGGGGAGCAGCATAAGGTTTGAAAAGAACAAATAGCTGTTGAGGAAAAAACAGTCAAAGAGTGAGATCAGAGATTGTTACTTGGATACAGCAAAAGCCAACACAACAGAAGGGCTGAGAGGAGAGGCAAAGGCAAAATAACAGGAGACTTATTTGAGCTCTGGGAGTATTTTTTATTTTTTTTTTCCCCGTGCTTGTATATCTAGTGTCAATGCACCTCTTCTACACACAGTGATCCAAAAATGTTTTTAGAAAACTTTTGGTGCAAGTCTTCTCTTCTTCACCTTCCAATCACTCCTCCTTGGTCAGATTTTCATGTTTATCTTCCATTATATTTTTTACTCTTTATTTGCTCTTCAGAAGCAGTTTCTTTTGTTATACCTCATATGAAGTAAGGGTGGCACTGGTTTGAAAAATGGCAATTTCATTGAGACACCAGGGCTGCTTGACACACCTGGGTTACTGATCCTATGTGCCTGGTGCCTTGCTACCTGCAGTTTCAGATAGAAGACACTGTATCATTAACACTAAATAATTATTTTTGTTCATTATCAAAAAGGTTGCAGAAATAGATGGTAAATTTTGCTCATGCGAGCACAAGGAAGATTGGATCATTCTTGATCAGAGAACACAGAAATAATAGTGCTGTCTTGGAGACTTCTTCCTTTAGAAGTGCTGGTTTGAGTTCTGTTTTCCAGGTGAGGGAGCTGCATTGAACTGCCCAGCTCAAATTTTCCCTGTGGTTCCTTTCCATCCATGTGGCAAACGTACATTGCTGAAGTCTCCCCATAGATCAGGTCACAGAGACTAATTATCAATGAATGTAGGGCAAAAAGGTTTGTTTTTGATGGCTTTTCCATAAATAATACAGGTAAATACACAAGTGTACAGGTGTGACTTATCCTAGAGAAGACAGCCTGGCTCTTGGTTGCTGGTGGTACCTGTAGAGATTAAAGTATATATGATATTATATAGAATAGAATTACTTCAAACATTTTTACCTTTGTTGTATTTGCATTTTCACTAACACGTTGCAGCTTTGTCTCACAACTCAACAACAGGTTGTGCAACTTCCTCTTTGGTTCCATACAGCATTTCTAATGGAGATCTCCCAAAATATCTTGCTGGAAGGGAAATGCAGCATAAGGAGCTAGGTATGAATACATTTCACAGTACAGCAGGCTCTTTGAGGTAACTTCTTTTTGGCACTGCCTTGTGATTGCCATGCCATAATGAGCAGATATTTACAAAGATACTCTGCTGAGTTTCCTCTCTGTGAGTTGCCACTGACCATCACAGGGAGAGCTCATAAGCTGCACTCAGGATTTGATATCACCATTGTTGTGATACAATATGGATTTTCACTCCTTGCCATCTCTGTTTATGTTAGTTTCCTCCTCTTTCAGTTTTTCAGATTGCACACCATTTTTTCCCCCCTCACGTAGACAATCCTGTTTCTGTACAATTATTTTCCTCTTTCCATATTGTTAGGTATTAAAAGATAAATCAAATGTGTAAGGCTTGGAAAACACTAATTCTTTTTCTAAAGAAACAATATTTAGGTTCACTGCTTAGCTTTCAGATTTATTCATCCCTCTCCTGAAGCTATTTCAGTCTGCTGTAATTCTTTTGGAAATCACTATATTTTATTTAAAGTAGAAAAACTGAAGAAATGTGTCCTCCAAAAATTAAAAAAAAAAAGTAGAAAAAAAAATTCTTAGTGAACAAAAAATAATTTAATAATTTAAATATTATTAAAGAAGTGAATAGACATATTTTCCATAGGGTTGTGTAATCTTATATAGTATTACAGCTCATTATTTTTGTGTATTACTGTGCAATTTAACTGTAGTTATTATATTGATAATTAAAAACATCTACCTTCAAAGAATAATGCAAGTTAAAGTGTCAAAAATACTGACATAACATTAAAAACATTTTTGTTAAGAAAATACGAGGAGTTTGTTCTCAAGAATGAAAATTGAAGCTTTTGGCTTTCCTTCACTTGACATATTTTAGACTTAATTCAGTAGTCATTGACATCTGTGGATCAGGCTTTTTTTTACTTTCCACACCTTTCAATGAACATACTGTACATGCCTTGTTTTTTTTTAACATACTACTGGCCCCAGAAGATGAGAGTTTTGCTTTTCTTCTTTCTTTGCTCTGGAGCTATTCTATTCTATTTTTTTTCTATTCTATTCTATTCTATTCTATTCTATTCTATTCTATTCTATTCTATTCTATTCTATTCTATTCTATTCTATTCTATTCCTATGATTGAAATGACTAAATACCTTTCTTTGGGAGTATTCTACTTCTTTCTCTGAAACTCTTTAAAGTAAAAGTCTTTACTCAAGGGTGGAATCTACTCTTTGTAAATAACCTTTGAACATGTGGAAAAAAAGAGTTTGAGGAGTAATTTAGGTCCCCAGAGTTAAACTATTGGCTATTATGCAGACACTTCAGAACACTTCTGTGAAAACTTCTCTTTAAAGTTCTTGGAAATTTCTGAAAGGAATATTATTAATCTTGGAAATTTATTACAGTGTAAACATTTCTAGCAGCTGACTATGCACCTGCATTCTCTACCAGAGAAATTTTGGCTATGCAGCAAACGTAGATTTGTACTTACACTCTACCTTAAAATGACCCAAAAAAATCTATAGATCTTTTATTTTTCATTTCTCAATATGATGAGCCAGCTGGCACAACTGACAGGCTGTTCATGTGGAGTTGTGGCTCTTCCAGAAGATTTCCTGTAAAAATAATCAGTGTGTATTGAGATGTACTCAACTAAGAAATTTCTGTGTCTCAAACCATTTTCAGTATATGGTATTAAAAGCTTATCTGGTATTTTCGACTTGCTAAACTTTGAGATTGTGTTTTAATGACATACAACCTAGGAATTTTGGCTCTGGTGAATAATCAACTGTGAGAGCAACCTCTTTTCCTACATGTGTTGTAAAGCACTTAAAAGCCAATGGAGTGCACTGTTCTATTGGCTTGGTAAAATAATTCACCAAAATAGCAGATGTTCAACAAGCTACAGGCAATCATGTTGTGCATCACAGTTGCGTATGCAAACCTACAGACTTGTGGGCCCCCTTAAACTGCTGAGCCCCTGGTGAACACAATCTCAATGAAACAAAATGGAAAGAATTAAGCTGAAAGGAATTCCTTCCAGCAGTCCTCCTGTTAGTGCAGTGCCATTAGGAAAGGCTGAGCTGCTCCTGAGTGTGCAAATGGCTTGGAAGAGCTTTCTCTGTATTGCACTGCCTTGTGCCATTGGCATGACAGTTTTGCTACTGTTAAATTTGGAACCTTAATCCAAGACCTAGCTGCAAGAATAAACTGGCTAATCCCAGTGCTGCCTGGATTTCTGTCGATACAGTCCACATGCCAAGTGCAGTTTTGCTTTATGGCTATGCCTAGAAATGCCAAATTCTGAAAAAGACTGGGGATTTTGTTATTTGAATTTTGCCACTATTCATGAAGTGAGAGTTCCTCTGCCTTTTTCCCTGGGAGGCCAACACTCACTGATGCTGACCCTCAATGCAGTGGAGCACATGGGCATCCTGTTTAACCAATGGTTTAGTGATCAGGCCGTCTGCCTGGGGCATGAGAGTCTGTATTTTAAAATATCTGTCTGCTCTGGAGTCAGATCAGAGCAGTTCCACTTTGCATTAAATATTTATTAGGCCCCTGAGTGTAAAAGAGGGAGAGAATGACTGATTCTATTTCAGTAGACAAGAAGCTGGGACATTAAACTGCAGTATAAGAAAGGAAGTTCTGCATAGTTTCTTTTTCCAGTGAAAGGGTTTAAGGTAAGGCCATCTCACAGCACTCCGTTCTTTGTCTCTGCTCTCTGCTAAGGTTGAAATTTGTGCTTGCTGTACATGAACTTGGCCTGTTCTTGCATTGAATGATGTGACATGTTGGCTCTGAACTTTGCATTCATGCTTTGGGTGTAGACATTACTTTTAGCACAAATTGTAATAATTATAATATCTAGATTATTTTTCTTAATTTCTAATCAAATACTGATATCCTGTTTACTATCTAAGAATTGTACCTATTTATGCTGATCAGGATAAATGTTCCATGGAACTGTTTTCTGGAGTTCTATTGAATTGTGAGTCGATGTTTGGTTTTGTTTTTTGTTTTCCTTATTTTTGTTTGTTTCTTGTTTTAATTTAAATTTTTCTCCCAAACTGATGTCAATGTCTGTGATTTCATTAAATGAAGTGAGTTCTGCTGAAACTCTTTAAGGGTATGGGAGCATATTAAACTGGCAGCATTCCTAGTGAGGAGAGTTCAGTTCAAGGCTGTAGGTCAGTATTTAATATCCTCCAAGAGAATGATTCCATCTTTATGAAACATTGTCTTTCCCTAGGTTGCCTTGAGAGATAGAGAAGATAAAGAGTTTGCTCAAAAGGTTCAATAAGACTTTAGACATGCCTAAGAGCATAGAAAAGGAAACTGTTATGGCACAGAAACAGTATATAGAGGGGCTAAAACTCACAAACTCAACGAGTTTCCATGGTAAGCTCCCCAGGAGAGAGGGCAAAAAGGCAGAAAGAGCAGTTTCCAGCAACTTCCAAAAGTTCTCAGTGACTTCAGCGACCTGGGAGCGTGGCCAATTTAGAACCAGGGCGATAAACAAAGGTCAACTCCAGCACCATAGGTTAAGACTCACAAACATCTGCTGTGTCACAAATTTCTGTCCTTCAAATCCTTGCTTCCATCCGTCCACAGAGCTCCACCGAAGCAGGTGCAGCAGGGGTGGGAGGCTCCTGAGCCTGATGGCCACAAACACTTGCAGAGAGGGATTTGTCCACAGCGCTGTAACCTAAGCACCGGGTCTGAGGTGCTTGGTGAAGCTGCTGAGCATCAGAAGGTGGCAGCATTGACGAAGGAAATGAGTAGGGAAGATGAATTAAAGTAAATATTGATATACGTTCTGGCTTTTTTTTTTTATACTTTGCACAGAGTAGTAGTGTAGCGAGAAAACGGAATTAAAAAAACTGAATGCAGAATAGACCTTCTCGTGCCTCCCTTGATGAGCAGACCACTGCCTTAAACAGTATGTTATTGTTAAATAAGGTGGCCCTCTGCATTTATTACTGGTGAACGCTGTTATTAAAGTTACAATGTGTGGCAAACAGACTTTTATGCCCTATTTAAATGTGTTTTTGGTCTTGAAGCTAACATCTCCCTAACGAAGGCTAAGTTGAGATCTACTGGTCCAACAGGAAGCTCAGTGGGATGTGGTTTTGTTCAAACCATTGGCTCTTAGATTTTCAGGAGGCAGGAAGATCTGTGTTTGACATCACTGGCACTGCTCTGGACTGTGATGTGTTCACGCTTATGGATGCTGGATTCATCAATACCAAATCTGTGCTGAGGCTGTGGAAGGAAGCCCTTGCACATTTACTCTGGAGTTCAGCCTAAGCTTCCCCAGCATGGATTTGTATGTGAATAACATGAGAGCAAACGGAGCCTATGCTCTTCTTCTGAGGAAGTGTGGTGTTTGCCTGATTCTCAGTGCAGCTTCTTGAAACAAGAAAGCCCTGGCATTGATGGCTGAGGTAGATGGTTGGTGGGTTCAAGGCTCAAGGGCATAGTATATAGAACATAACCTTCCTGTTATAAACATAAAAAATAATTTAACTTTTATTGGTTTGAAAAGAACTTCCTAATTGGGAGATAGCTGTAACAAGCAATTGTGAAAACCCCACACAGCATCTCTTGAAGAAAAGGGTTTTTCCATATTTTCTTTTTTTTTTCTTCCCTATTTTTCCTCTTTTTTTTCTTCTGAATTTCCATTTCCCACCCTTTTTCTCACTATTTATTTCTCCCCCTTTTATTTTTCTATTTGTTTTCCTCCTTCTTGTCAAAAGAAAAATAAACAGAGTTCATTTTCCTTTTCAGCTTTCTCCTGCCTTCTTTTCTCTCTCTGTAGAATTTCAGCCTTGGCTATCAGAGACCACAGAGTACATTTTTCACCAGTTTCATTTTTGTAATAGCACAGGTCCACAATGGGTAAATAAGAAAGGAAAATCCAACTTCATGTCTGTGTGACAGCTACTTCCTCAACTTCTTACCTACGTCCTGATAGATCTGATGGATTTAATGTAGAACTTTGATTTCTTGTTCCTGACTTGGTTATTCCTGTTTTTAATAGTCTTCCCTAAAAATCTTCTTAAAATTTAGAATACCATGGCAAAATTTTGTATGTATATCCCATCCCTTTCACTGTATTTTTTTTTGTTTGAAACCTCCTTCAGTACTACACTCTGAGCTATCAGCCTCTGCAGAGAGCTGAGCTTCACCTTTTGTCTTGTTTCCATTTTCTGCTCAGGTTTTGTTGTTCTCTATTGAGACCTCATTTCTTCACACTTTTCTCTTATTGTCAGGGTAATGTGTGTATATATACATATATCTCCTGTTTCTGTGTATATAAATATACATATAAATTCATATCTATATTTATATATTTCAGATGTCTTGATGTTTACCACATAGAGCAAAGAATTGGATTCCTTCCACTTGTGTCCTGTTGAGAATTTAGCACTCAATCATCTTGTCAATGAAAATCTTGTCACTAACTTTAAGAGGTTTGACTCCATAGAACTTAAGGTAAAAACTAAACAAACTTGCCTCTTGTCATGGTATTTCTTTTCCTTTGTATATGCTTGCTGCTGATGGGAAGGGGAAGATTATCCAAAAATATTTTTCATATCATCCCGATAGGATTCTGGGTTATAGTACTGTTCTCTAGTTTACTCCTGTAGCAGCTGAACAGATGAAGACATATAGGGGTGATCTGCCTGCTGAAAAGTTTATTTAATGATCTGTGTCCTGCCTTATGTTTAGCTTGCCCCCCAGATGCTTTACCATTACTCATGTGAGGCCACAGTCATGACAGAGAAGTGAAAGTCCTATATCACATTACTGGCATGACTTAGAAAAAAAATATGCATCAGGTCCAAGCAGGTGATTGAGGCAATCTGGATAGAGTACTTGGGTTTTGTGGTTATGTCAGCACACAGGATGAGTTCATTCTGTTATTCTTTTCTGCAGTTTGGATTGTGCACTGCTTTTTGTACTTCCCTGGTCCCAGATTTTCCAAGTTGATAGCTGAAATGCCTCTTCTGCATTGCAGCACCTCAGACTGACTTAGAGAGTTTGTTACAGGTGACTTTTAATCTCTGAGCTCTCAGACATTTGATTTCCTTATTTCCAGGAAATCTGAGCTGGGTTTGTATAAACTGTATTAATTTAAAATAAATACTAAAAGCCTGATGGCCTTGAAGCTATTTTGATCGTCATCTAGTAGTAAAACTTTAAAATTAAATTTCTGTAGGAATTAAGTCCACCAGTAGTGTTATGTTTAAAATTAATACAAACTTCAAACCTTTTGTCCAAGTGCCTCAGCTAGCTTTTCATGCTGCAACTTTTGTGTGCATAATTAGATTTTTATGGATTTTCTTCTGATATTGTGTTTATAATCTTATCAGAGCAATATATTGTGTCATTGAAAGTACTTATTATGTACTATAAACCATGAACAACTCCTCTTTGTAGTAGCTTACTTGTCTGGTAGTCAATGTGTATTGTATGCTGCACACAGCAAAAGGATTCAGCTTTTAGATAATAAAATTAGCACTCTTAAAAGATGTATTGCACAATGTGAAGGACTTCTTGAAGATTCCTGGAACATCAAATTATTTTTGAATGAACATTTTGTCATAGATTAATCTCTTCATGATGCCTGTCATTTTGCAAGTGTTATTATGGTAGAAAAATAGGAGTGGGTATTTCATAGCAAGGGTCTTGCAATTTCCAGATAATTGGTGTATGTTCACCCATGGAAGTTACAGGTTCAAAACTTGGCTGCTAGGAAAGGCAATTGTCATGGTGCTAAACATGCCCATTTCCAGTCAGAGCCAGTGGTGCAATACTTGCTGCAATACTGTTGGAGCAATAATGATAACATCACTCTATGAAGTAGGGGTTGCAGTTGCTCAAGTATAAGACATAACCTTGTCTGTATCATAGTATAGAGATAAGGTGTTTTTAATGTGGTAGAAACTGGGTATTTTTCTTCTTTTACAGCTGGCATGTGAACATGGAAATTATTTTTGGGAATAGTTACATTTCACCGTTAGCTCTAAGCTCCTTTGTGATTTCAATTTTTTTCTGAGTTAAAGGGCAAAGAGGACAGTATTTTTTCTGCTTTTTTTGGTCAGCTAAGTCCCAGGTACAATATTCAGTTTTTAAATTATGATATCCTTATTTCTTAACACACTTTGACTTTGAAACAATGAATCATAACTTTCTTCATGTTGGTTCAATAGCAATAATCACCTTTCCTTCATTCAGTTCATGACATTTGGAATTATTGTTTCCTTTGGAGTTTTTTTTATCCCACCAGTGCAAGTTAGCTGTCCCCTTTAAAGAGGGATGGGTGAATTTTCTCTGGTGGTTGTCTGCCATTTGATACTGTTGAGGTAGGGAACAAATCTGCGGGTAGAGTTCTAGGATCACAGTGCAGAACTACCTTTGTAAGATTCAAGGAATTTATCAGTCTGTTTTAGAGGTGGAAATGCCATAAGGAAGTATGTTTTTAAGTGTATTTCATTGTTTCCACATGCTCATTTTCAAGCATTCCTGTATTCATGTGCTCTATTTCCAGGTGCCAGGTCAATAGGCGCTCTCTCTGTGTTACTCTGCTCCAGATGTTGATTTGGATTCTCTTTGTGTAGCCTTGTCTCATTCCCCCCCCCCCCCCCCCCCCGCTCCCCCCCTTCACTTTAACTAATATTATTTATTTGCTCTTTATTTTCCTGGATGATTTGTTCATTATCAGGATGCCATCATTTTAAACTGTTGAGAGTGTCTAGTGATGAAATTGTCAGCAGGTGCCATCACCTCGTTCATTGCTGAATAGCTTGACTACACATCTGCCTGGTGACCATAGCTCTGCTAGGCAGGTGTCTGATTCTGTGCATCTCCCCTTCCCCTGTCCCATTTTCCTGTTCTTTTCTTTCAAAATCTGTACTGTTTGGCCAGGTAACATTTTGGGGTTGAATGGATGGGGTGTGTGGGTAACAGTACAACAAAGTTTATGCCACTGTGACAAGTGCAGGGACTCATTTTCTGAGTTTGAGGAGTTTGTGATAATTGTGGGTCAGAGGCTCAGTGGTAATGACTTTGTCCAATTTGGGCAGCGGCGATTGGAAATGAGGTACCTTAAGGTGCCCTTCCACCTCAATGAACATGAGTTCTGATCTTGGGGCCATCTGAAGATAAAAATGATGCCAACCAAATGAAATAGCCACTAATCTATTCTACAGTAGCAGAAGCAGAAATAACCATTATGTTTCCAAGAGTTGCAAGGTAAGTTTTTCCTAATATTGGCCCTCAATACCAGTGAGCTGGGTAGCACTCAGTTAATATCCTGGACTTCGAGGTCTCCCAGAGTTATTATATGTTTATTCTGTCAGACTTTGCCAAATCCAGATGCAAATGTTAGGAACAAACATAAGGGATTTGTTTTTTGGGTGGTGGGATGGGGCGTTGAAGCTTTTTTTTACCTTTCTTCCTTTTCTCTGCTTATCCCACAGTTTCAACTCCAGCTGCTTTTCTTTTACTAGCAGCTCATTCTTCCACAGGGAAGTGTGAGGAATACAATGCCAAGGCTGCTGCACTGCTCTTCTTTTAGAAAAGGTGCTGCTGCCTGAAGTTGAACAGTTTAGCATAATAGCCAGACCTTGACATCTTACAGCCTATAGGTATTTTTGTGCTTTTATTAAAGCAAAATGAATGCATTCACAACTTATATTTTTGTTTTATATACTTACTCTTCAAGCTTCTCTGGTTTTGCAGAGAGAAGCCTTAAACCACTATTTAAGACTCAAAGACCAGAAGGCAAATAAGAGGATCCCTCAGATTGTTCTCTAAAGCTCAGGACATTAGACTGTGACTCACGGTTCTGAGTACTTGCTATAGACAGACTCAATACTGTCAGTCTCACTTCTCTCAGCTGTTAGCTGCTTTGCAGTAGATAGGACAAACTAGAGAGCTCAGTGGTGTGAATCACTAAGTTTTTCCTAGCAGAGGAAGGTCTGCAGACAGTGAACACAATCCTGAAAAGAATAGTGGAACATTAATTGACACAGTCATGTTTTCAAGGAGTATTCATGGCATGCTGGTATCCTGCCAAACAGTATTGCTGTGATTATAAATTGAAGTGACTTGTGGTAAACACGCTTTATTTTGCCTCTAATTTCCTCTTTTATGCCTTTAAACTCTACTCAGAAAGTGCTTTGCTTTTTCTTAGAACACTTAGCAGTAGTAAACTGAGGGCACAATCGCTAATTCTGCTTTTGCTTAAATAAGAAAGCTTCTTTTTGGCATAAAATACGACATAGAAATGAATAAAACTGTATTGTAAAGATCCTAATTGAATTTAATTCTACAAGATTGCCTGCAAGTTTTTAAACTTAACATATAAGGGGAAAAGTGTACTGATTTTAGCCATAGAGTGTGTGGGGTTCAAGTCATCCTCGTAGAAAGGGTGGCCTGTTATTTGAAGTCAGAGAAAAATAGTGAAATTATGTGCAAAAGTGGAAACACAGGCCTAAATATTCAAACCTGTCTGTTAAAAACTAGTTTATGAATTCCTGGTTAAGCATGAAAACTGAGACGTCTAATATTTTGTTGCACTTAGCTGATTCATTCTAGCTAAATTTGTCTAAAATAGGTGTTAGCAGCTCTAACTCCTACCTGGGCAGGCACTTGGCAAGGATATTTCAAGTCTAGTCAACTTTATTGTACATAAAAATATAAAGGCAAGAGCTTATATGATTGCACATCTGAATTTAAGAGCAGCTCACAGTTGCTCTGGAGAGAAACATGGAGGTTGCTTGTAGCTGTATATTTGTGTTAGCACTAAGCAAATTATTTTGGAACTGAAAATGAAAAGAAGTTTACTGAAAGTTCCATTACTTTCTTCTTCCTTAGCGTTTCTTTCTTAGTGTAAATTAGTTAGTATCATATTAACAAAATAATTCAAGTTTCTTTGTGAGATGCTGTTACTGTGGTGAGACACGACCTTCTGGGATGTAACTCCCTGTATATTTGATCAAATGAAGAGGGATCCAGCCTTCATTAGTAGTTTAATTTTTGTATGAGATCTACAAATGTCTTTCAGAGCAATTTTAAATTGGGACCATTATGTTCTTTAGCATTTGCTATGCATTACTATCATTACGCATTACTGTTATTTACTGCATATTGCTCAGTGTTTGGTGTTTATCTAGTTCATTGCAAGCATAGACTGAAGAAAAGCCCCATCATCTAAAATCTGTCAAAGTTATAAAGCCAATGCCTTGGAGACTGTACAGAATCTGCAGTATTCATTTTTTTTTACTACAGTCATCACCAGATAAAAAATTAAGTACTAATTAGCGGCTGTCAAGTGTTCCCCATCTCCCCCCTGCTATTATTTCTTTGACCAAACTACAAAGAAATTACTTAATGCTGTTGTACATGTCAGGATTCTGCCTAAGTTCCTTCCAAGATTATTTTATGAGAAAAATGTCTTTTGTATAATACTTTAAATTTGCCTTGTCTACATATCACTTCTTTTGATCAGGAAGCACCTCTTGTACAAGCTGATATCTACACACCTTTCACAATGAAGAGAAAAAAAATCACTGATCTCCTTTTGATGATTTGTTGCTTCACAGTGCTGTCATTCCATCTTGAGCATGCCCCTCTGCAGCAACGAGTTGAAATGAAGGCTCAATTGCTCTGTTTCTGCCTCAAAAAAAAATGCAAAACTACGTGCCTTGTCTTATTGGTAGTAAAATGCTTCAGGGGCAGCTCAATGCAGAACTGAATCTGGATTGATGGGAGAAAAAAAAGATGAGGATACTGGTAAGAAAGTTAGAAAAAAGATGGGCTACCATCAGCCTTGAAAAAAAAAGACTGTGAAAACAGTAGGAGATGAGGAAAGTTTGGAGAATAAAAAATATCAAGAACTTGTCTAAATATGACAATATCCTAAAAGCAATATTGACTTACAGATATGTATAAAAGGAAGGAGAAGTGAAAAGAGCAAGGACAGGAGCTATACAAATTTGGATATCTAAAATGATTTCTCTAGTTAAATGTTTTTAAACATTAGGAAAATATTGAAATCATATTCACAGACTGAGAAAAACCCCTCAAGATTCCCCAGTTTGGTCACACTGATATACTGTGCCTCAGTTAGTGGATGGATAACTAAAATGCATGTGACAAAAGCTCAGAGTCTAAAAAAGCTTTCTTTCAGAATAACTTGACAAGTTTGGTTAAGTCAGGAGAGGAATTACTTGGCCACTTTTTCTCTGAGAATTTTGTTACAAACCTTTCCAATAGCCAGCTTATTCCTTCCCCATGCCAGTAAAAGCTTTAGTTTCCATGCTTCATTGTCCTAAAAATAGAACCCTCATTAGTGTTTTGAGATTTATTGAGCTAGAATACAGTTTCATGCCCACAGCTAGGAAGTCTTCCTCTAACATCTTGAGAATTGAGAGAGAGTGGTATTAACTTACAAAGAGATATGATGGTAAGTTATTGAAATGTCTTTGTATTTTGTATTTGTCATTTATGTCTCTGTCCCTGTCATGGAAGCTGCTGTTGAAATCTTTCAACATCAACACTCTGCCATTTAAAACTTACCCTGCCAGCATGCCATCTGTTTTGATCAGGGAACCACTTTCTACGTGAGCAGACTCCCACACACACATTGCACTTTGCAAGAGAAAAATGCGTTTGCAGGAAAGTAAAAAAACCTTAACCTTCCATTGAAAAGCAATGCTCCTTGACTCCGTTTTTTGGGTTTTTTTTAAATCTTATCATTAGATAAGTTCACTTTCTTCCCGCTCTCTCCCACTGCTTTAGATTTCTAGACAATGGGGAAAACAATTGTAGTAAAGTCAAGCTCTCTAAGTAGTTGCATTCTGTACCCCCAAAGCTGGTTGCACATGTTGATATATTTCCAGCTGAGACAGAGACACTGGCCTTAAAATTTATTTCTCTAAGAAGTAGATTTTATAAGTTAAAATAAAGGTATTTTTCCTATGGATGTTTTCTTCAAAGAGCATTGAAAATACATTTCTCAAAGTTTTTCCAGCTTTTTGAAAGCAACTGCAATCAATATAAGTTACCGATGGTTACATGGTTTTTTTTTAATAACAGGTTTCTTTACGGTAGGTACATCTGGATGAGATAACAGTCTTGACATTTAGGCCCACTATCCCTTTATAGCCTTTTTATTTTTTTTTTTCCTGTGGACAGTGCTCAGAGCTTTGTGGGTGGAGGGAGGCAAGAGAGGCAGATGTGAAGATCTCCAAGTTCAATTTCTTGCCTCTCTTCTGGAACCGAGTCGTAATTTTTTTCCACGAAGTTATCAAATTTCATCTTCTAACTGCTTAGCTTCCTTGTCAAGATCTATATTCTTCTATTTCTAGTTTTGAGTCTGAATTTTTTTCATGGCTGTCCTCTAGCTTAAATAGGTCTCTGTCTTGTCTGTAATTTACCATATAAAGTAATAAAAAAGTGCATATCCCATCATTTCACTGATCTAAAATAAAATACCTTCTCTTGGTCTTCCCTTATTGAAGTTGCTGTTCTTGCAAGTGGTAAGGTTTATGAAGAGTCCAACACTGGTCAGATGCTTCCTTCTGGTTAGCCCAGCATCAATGTCTCTCATTACCTGTTTTAGGGAGTAAAAATCAGTAAAAGAAATCCAGCTTTAGATGTCTTAGAGCCATGTGAAATGCTGTGAAGGGCATTACATCAGTACTTTGAAAGAAAAAAAATAAAAAAGAACCAACAGACCAAAACCCCCTAGTGTTCCTCTTATCCCTATCCCCCAAATTCCCTGGGTGGTTCCATAGACTATTTTTCTGAAATTTATTGTTTTCTATAATTAATCTTAGCAGGGCACTAAAATCCCTAATAGGCTAGCGATGGCACAGATGAAACTCTCTATCCATAGAAATATAAACACTTGGACTGTGAAGAGTGGCTCAATGTTAGGAAAATCGTGAGGCAAGCTGTTAGTGAATTATTGTCAAGGTCAGAGAATGCCCATTTATTTTCCTGGTAGTTGTATCATTATCAGGCTCTTATGATATATCCACTTGCACTGAAAATGTAGCTAACTTACCTTGGTGAATTTGATTTATTAGCATTGCAACTGACAAGGTTGCCCGTTTGTTAGTGCTTATTTTATATTTGAATAGCTTTCAGCACATAAATTTGAGGAATTGCTTGAATACTTTAGCTGTTCCATATTTCATGGAAAAAGCTAGACTAAAAGAGTGCTGCTGTTGATATTTCTATCTTGATACTGACCATTTTTTAAAATAAATTAAAATTATGCCTGTATTTGTACTTAAGTGCTTCGTGAGCAGAATTTACTGCAAACAGTAAAACTTGAATATGAAAACTCATTAGTTTTATTCTGAATAAACTGTGACATAACCTTGCTATAGAGTTTATTTTTATATTCAGAGCATAAAATGAATGACTTTTTTAAAAGACATGGAATTCAAAATAAAGTAGTGAATTACATGGGTTCCTCCTATTAAACTTTAGTTAAAGAATGGATGGAGAAGGAGTAGATGAGTAAGTAAATGGTATAGGATGGAAGAAGCAACTCTCAAATAGATCCAGAATTGAGGCTTTAAAGTTTCTTATTGACTTCAGTGGTGTTACTTCAGGCAGAGGAGCACAGTTTAATTACAGCCAATATTAGCTCATCATCTTCTCAGAAGGATGCACTTTTAAGTAAACACAATTGTATAAATAGCCAAATAAAGAAAAAAAGCAAGACTAATTACTTGCCTTTAATATCTTGTAAAGTTCCTTTAACACGTCTCTATCCTTTCAAGTCACCTTATTTACTGTGAGGAAGAAATGCTTAATTTAAATCACTTTATTCCCCTGTCTCAGTGTGGGCCCTCACCTCCAATTCTATACATCTCAGGTTGTTTGGATTTTCTAGGGCTCAGGAGGGAAGCAAGTCAGAAGCAAAACTTACACAAGCTCACAGTGTGGGCTCTGTGGCATCTTGTTGACACTCAGGGCTCCTGTGCTGCCCTCTGCCTTTACCTTTCCTACACAGAAAGTGAAGGCACTGATCTCATGTCAACAATTTGCAGCTGACAGCCAGTGGTTGTTTTGTCCTGGATTGCTGGATTTCAGCAGGATGATTCAAGCAGGTGTTACCTGCAGGCTTCACTGTGGACGTCTACGTGTCAACTATAGAAATCAAATGATACACATATAAATTAGCTAGATGAGTTGGGCATGAAAGCTCAGGGCTTTTTCTCAGCAATTAAATCCACCAAAAATATTTAATCTCACTGCCCTTTCCTCTGAATCCACTGGGTCAAATTCAGGCACTGAGTTTTCAGAGTTTCAGGCTTTTTGCTGTATTTAATTCCTGTTAACTGAAAATTTACTGAAAATTGGCCTCTCTGCTGCCTTTATGCATAGCTTTCACCTTCTGTAAGAGCTTTATTCTGGTGGAACAACAGAGTAGCCAACATCAGTAGAGAAGTTTATGGCCAGAAAGGTCAGAAAGCAATACTTTGAGAACCAAAGGTTTGAGAATCTCATGGAATCTCAGTGGAATGCTGGGGAACACACACAAGAGGTTGCCTCAATATTTCTTGCTTTGAAAAGAGCATGAAAAATTATTCTCTTCCTGAACTCATTGGTGGTTGCTGAACTGGTCTATGCACAGTACTGCATGAAAATTAGATGTAAGCTATTTTAATTACAAAATATCCACAGTGTAATTAGCAACATTTAATAAAAATTTTGTTCAATATATTTTATGTGTAATTGAAATTCTGTAAATTTAAACTGTAATAATAGAAATAATTTCCCAGGATGAAAAGTAGGTTAAAACAAGCAAATTTTATGCTTTAAACATTGAGTTAAATATTCCCTAGTGTTTAAAAATATTGTGGGGTTTTTTTACTCTTAATAATTTCATTGAATAATGAAAATGAGCTTTCTTTTTATGTAATTAATGCAACCCATATTTTTCACTAGAAAAATGAAATGTTGAATCATACTCAATGTTGAAACATATAAAAAAGTATCTATGACTATTTTATTACCAAACTTAATTCACTCATTTCCACAGTTATGGAAAAGGTTATTCTCATCTTGGGGAAAACTTTAGGCAGTGAAAAGTAGTTTTGTTTGGCAGATATATTGAGTTGCCCAAATCTGTGATTAGGCAGTCCCTTCTGGGAGGGGAGTGTGTGCGTGTAAGTATTACAAACAAGCGGGTTCAGAACAGCATTTTGCTCTTTGCAGTATTGCTCATCTTCAAAACCTTTTTACTAACATTAGGTAAGGTATCTTAATAATTTCTGAAAGAATTTGGAGAGGTTAACCTGTATTTTCTAATATTTTAGTTTTCACATATAAGACTGAAGTCCAACATTGCTGTGTGAAACCTATATGCAACAATGATGATTCCCAATGCATTTCAGGGGACCATGAGTTTCATTACTCAGGCTGTTACTACATTTTCTTGCAGCCATTCCTGTGGTGTAAAATAAGGACATCATTTGAAGTATGATTATGCTTTGAATGCCCAGTGAAGCTTTCAAAATGATACCTGACATCCAGCTAGATGTACATAGACATTGATATTTTTTTTTTAATCATTTTTTTTCAAAGAAGATCAGTTAGAATCCAAGAGAAATGGAGGTCAAGAAACTTTACATTCCTGTCTTGACATTCACTGTAGCTGTTGTGGTTTAACCCCAGCCATCCAACAGAATGAGTGAGAGACTCAGAGGTGTAAAATTGTGTGTGGTGGACACTTGGGACAGGAGAGATGGTGTGCTGAGTGGAGTTACTGCACCCCAAAGCCACCTCAGGTCATGTCCCTGCTGCACCTGTGCTGCTTCTTGTATCACTTGTTCTCCACTGAGAGAGGTTTGTCCACAGAGAGGGAATGCAGGAGTACCATCATAGAATGAGCTGAAAGACCCTTGAAGAAGGGATCCAACAAGGGTTCTCCACTCTGGAGTGGTTCCTGCTGTAGTAAATCCCATAACATGGTTTACAGCAGTTTAAACAGAAATCCATTCCAATCTCCACCTCTGGTCCCATTGGGCTAAGTGATAGGCTTTGACATTGCAGTGAACTCTTCCTCTTGCTCCTATTCTGATTGGAAGCATAGAAGGCTCCTGCTAAGGGAATTCTGAAATCATGGGTATCAGAATTTTAAGGTATTTCCACAACAACCTCCACCCTTGTCCCTTTGGACTAGATAAGGCTTAGCATTGCAATGAGCTCATCCTCTTGCCCCTGCTTGGGCTTGGATTTATCCACAAATTGCAGCACCTTAGGGCTCTACCTGCTCCACGTAGAGTTCTATTTACTAGCCACAGTCTCACAGGTACCCATGGCTACCATCCCTGCAGGGCTGTACCTGCTCTGCCAGGGGCTCATTCGTGCCAAACACTTTGAGGTGCCCTAGCCTGACCTCAGGCACAGCCACAAATGCTTCCAGGTGTATCTGCTGCAGAGGGGCAGCCCCTCTGCCCCTCCAGAAGTTCCTCCCGTGCCGGGTTTGACCCCAGCACCACGCAAGTGCTCCTTCACTCCCCTCAACAGGATGGGAGAGACCATCTGAAGAGTAACAGTGACAAAACTTGTGGGCTGAGGTGAAGGCAGGTCATTAGGTAAAGCAAAAGCCACACTCACGAGCAAAGGAAAACAAGAAATGAAGGCACCACTCCCCACGGGCAGGCAGGCATTCAGCCACTCCCAGGAGAGCAGGGACCTATCCATGGGTAACAGTGGCTTGGGAAGACAAACACCATCACTCCAAATGTCCCCTGCCTTCCTTCTTCTCTAATTTTACATGCTGAGCCAGACCCCATATGTTATGGGATATCTCTTGGGTCACTTGGAATCACCTGTCCCAGCTGTGTCCCCTCCCAGCTCCTTGTGCACCCCCAGCCCCCTCGCTGCTGGGCTGGGGTGAGAGGTAGAAAAGGCCTTGGCTCTGAGTCAGCCCTGTCAGCAATAACAAAAACACCCCTGTGTCATCAGCACTGTTTCCAGCAAGAAAACCAAATTGCTTCCCTATACTGACTAGTGAGGAGAATTAACTCTACCCCAGCCAAACCCAGCACAGCAGAGAAGAAAAGCTGCTGGCAAGTGTAATTCAATTACGCTTCCTTCATTCTGACTTGGCTTTTGTAAGTAAAGCCCTAAGGATTAGTTGGACATAGGTCTTCTTATTAAAATACTTTTGTTTTTTTTAATAGTGTGGGAGCTGCTATCTGGCATCCTTAGGCAGTTGGGAAAATTAGAGGCTTAGAATTATTACTATAGCATTTACTCATCAGAGTGATATAGAACTACACTGCAGTTTGAAATGGTCTATTTCTGCTTGTTCTGCCAGAGTAGCTGCAGTGACAGAGTGCAGTGTGGACTACAAAAATGTGTTTGAATAGACCCAAAAGTAATTAAAAAGGCACTATTTTCTGAGCTTTGCTCTGTTAGTGCTGCACAGCACTCAGGCTAAGTTGGTTAAAGCTAGTTCAGATACATCCATCCTAGCAGCAACTGTGCTTGGTGTACAAGTATTCCAAGGGAATCTGATGTGTGTGCTCTCCAGAGAGGAAATATTACAAGATCAGGCCCTAATTATTTTCTAATTGTGCAAGGCTTTAATTATAAGACCTTAAAGACTGGCTTCATTTAAAACACTTTAGGGACATTGAATTAAATAAAATGCTATTGTTGGATTATTTTCTTTCCCAGCAATATGAGCACTTTCCATTTCTCTCTCTCCCAGTAATCTGCTGTGCCTAACAAACAGAGAAGATAACCATGGAATTAAGAGATTCTGGGTGCAAGTTCCCTGATTATCCTTACAACAGCTCAACTAGTAGACAATTGGGTAACCAGTTTTCAGCGCATGCACAATACGTTCTGCATTTCATCCTAACAGGGCTCAAATATTCCATGTTCTTTGCTGTTACAAAGCCAACAAATGTTACAAAAATACAGCTAAAAGAGTTGAAAAGGCCAGAGCAGTCTGTTGTTTCTAAACTGGCTGAGAGGGAGAGGGGAGGCAATACTGGTGAAACTTTGGTCAAGGTCACCAGTCAAGGATACCTGTTATGAGATGTGAATAAATCTGCATGGAAAGCAAAGAAAATCTTCTTCCGTATGGGTGTTATCAGCAATAAAAGATCTTGATGTAGTTTTTGATTTTTTTGGTTGCTTTTTTTTTAATGCAGCGCTTGCTTGTGTAAGTACTGCCTCTTCATATCTGAAGTGTGCACTGAGAGTACTGGAGCTGAAATGAAAACAATGCAAATGAAATGTCATAAACCACTGCAAAATATTAGCAATGCTGGTTAGGGATATCTTATGAGCCCTTGTAAATACTTTCCTTGGACCTTAAAGTTTTGAGGTTAAATTCTATCCTAAAATGCAAGACAGGTTGAAAAATCTGCTTTGAGGGAAAACAAACAATCTTGTTAAGCTGGGGGTTTTGTCAGTAGTTGGGGAATTTATGGTGATGAAAAGTAAAACAGCATTTATACAGTTCCTAGTACTTTCTTCCTGGAATCCCTAAAGATATGAACTTTTGATTGTAATATTCAATGATAAAAAATATTATTTAGCTATTTTTAAGCTAGTCAAAAATTCAAAATAAAATTTTTCTCTCTAGTTACTACAGATCAAAATATAACCTAGAGACTTAATAAAAAGATTGCAGAAACTTTCATTATGTGAATATTGAAAAGATTAATGGATACATTTTTTTCTGTAAGACTGAAACTCTTTACATTTCAATAAAATATTTTGAATTCGTGTAGTAATCCTCCTCCGTAAGGTAATCTGGGCTAAAAAGCAATCTGTCATTAAGGAAAATAGCAGATTTTTTTAGTTGGACAAGTTGTAAAATGCTATGCTTGAGAAAAGTATATCAATTTTTCTCTCTGGGAAGGAGAGAAGTGATAACTGCTTCTTGAGGTGGAAACCTTCCTTTGTGTTTTAATGCCTGTCTGTTTGAGTATCTAATCTGGCTGTGGGCAGTGTGTCCAGCTTCTCTCCTGATCCATTTAAGTAATACTTGAGATACAAGCAGCAAATGGAAGATTTAGGTAGAATTCTGGGTTGCTGAGAACCAGATCACATGTTTGTATGAAAAAAAAAAAAAAGACGCTTGGATTCTGCTATTGTAAAAGTGCTGAAGCTAATAAAAATTTTATTAATAAAATTAAATGTTAAGGTAATGGCTAGTGTTATTGAATAATATGAACACATTCAATCTTTTTTTTTTAAGTTATTGTTCTTTAGGTTATGGTAACATAAAGAATAAAACAAAGCATTTATCAAACCAAACAGCAAATCAGATACAATATCTAATAGAAATGGAAAAGCCAGTCACCCAAACATTAACTAAAATTCCAACACCATTTTTTATGCATCCCAAAAATTCTAATTATTGCTATGGGTGTTCATATAGCTGTGTAGACAGATTTTTAATTTGTATCTGAAATGTTGTCTTTCATCTTCATTCTTGTGCATTTCTCTAGTCCAAACCTTCCTCTCTGCCAAAAGAAGGATTTATAATGCTGATATTAGCAGCACACCTATTACAATTTTAAGTTTTGTAAGTCTTACGTGTTAGGAATTATCAAACATAAGCAGAGAAGGAGTCCTTCATATCCCCAGAAACCATCTTCATCTCAGTCCTGTTTTCCAGTGCTGAGAATTTCACAGCTTCTGAATCCAAGCTTAGAAGTTATTGCTGTTTATATGATAAATGAACTTACCAGCTTGGACATCCTGGTATTTTTTCCATGTGTGGTGTAGAATCTGCTTGGGATACCTTTCAGCTATATTTTCCTTACATCTTTTCTAAGCCACCCTTGGAAGTTAGCAGCTTTTCAAATAAGAATGATTCACTTCTGTTTGTATGGTGTTGGAAATGCAAGTCATCCTGTTGCAGAGCTTACTGAAATTAGTATAGATTCCAGGATCAGCTTTTCATCTGGCTCCAGATATAGGGAGATTAGTGGGACAAGTTCTTCTTTAGATTCTGTGAAAACATAGGAAGGAAATCAGACAGACTTTATTGCATTACTTCTGATTACACTTCATTTTCAGGTTGTTAGAACACAACTGGCACCCTGATGCTCTCAGTGTAGAAAGGGGTTTTAGACAGAATCCTGAACATCCAGTTTCTTGGACATGGGGGTCTTCTGCCACAAGTAAGAAGAAAAATCTCCTGTGTGTAGTCCTGGCATGGATACAGTCATTTTACATGAGCTGAGTCACACCCTGCAGACTCAGTGTAGGTCTTCCCCTACATGGAGCTTCCATTTCCCACCATGAGAGGCTTTGGCTGAAGTGGGCTCCTCATGGCTGTGGATGTTTATATCCTGATTTATTTGTGCAGGAAACCATTAGACCAAGGTATTACACAATATCAAGGCACAGAACTTCCTCCAGTTATTTTTATAACTATTTGCTTAAAGGATGTTCTTCTACTCAGCTGGGAGTTTTTATTTAACTATTGAATAGTATTCGGTTTGAATGTGGGGGTTGTTTGTTTGGTTTGTTTTTAGCTTTGTTTAGTTTAGATTTTTTTTTTTTTTTTAGTTTTGTGGAGTTTTTTGTTTTTTGGCATGCTATTTTTCTTTCTTGTTTTGGGGAGAAATCAGTGGTATTAAGCAGTATTTTTAAAATGCTACTTTGCTCATAGGCTGAAGATGTAGCAAACAGTTTCCTCAAACACAACAGGAATGAAAGAGGTATCAGTTTATTTTCTGTGTTTCATTCTGATTTCCAAATAGCAGAGATGATCTGATGATCTGGTAAGTTCTTGCTCTTGCTGTTCCCCTGACTTTTCTGACTCTTTGCCTCTCTCCACCCAGCTGTAGATCTTCATCAAGAGATAATCAGGTCATTGTCTTCAGTCCACAGGAAAAGCCTCCTCAATCATATAGGCTTACTGCTGGGCAGATTTGTCCAAGTGCTGTGTTTTGGGGGGAAAGTCTTTCACTTCAGTTATTATCAGGCTTTTAGAGAGTTCAGCTGCCTGTTAAATGTGCTCCAAAAAAGGGATCTTCATGTGCACCATATCCTCAATGAATCCCCACCCAACCCCTACTTCAGCAATTCCTTCTGAAAATTCATCTTTTCTTCATTTGGGAGATAAAACAAGAAGAAATCTTAATTGGATTTATCAGCAAAATAATGATTAATGATTAATCCAATAAGTGATTGAATAATTAATTATTATAGTAATATAAAGTTTGGATGACTTATTTCTAATTCTATATCTCATTTGAAAGAGCCCATAAAGGGATCTGTGATGTAAAGTCTGTGTGCTTGCCAACATGAATCTCTTATCAGGAGACTCATCTCTTTAGAAGAGGAATTGATTCTTGTTCCTGGAATCAAAGCATGACAAAAAAAAAAAAAAGCTATGTAAACTGGGTTTTCTGTTAGACCCAAACCATTTCTTTTCTGTGAGATCAAAACCTGGGCCATGAGAGTATGAAAAGGAGATTCCAACTAGGAGATGCTCAGTCTTTAGAGAAAATATACTTGTGATTTAAGGAGCCAGTAAGACAAAGTAGCCTGTATTCAAAAATCTCTGTTTTCAGTTTAACTCCAATATCTTAGAAAATCATCTTTTGAATTCTGGTTTTGCATGTTTTGATTTCGTTAGGAGACAGATCTTTCTGTGTATGTGTCTGTGTGTGGGTGTATGTATATGTGTATGTACATGTCTGTATGTGTATATTTAAGACTTGAAAAATGCTGAGCCTGAATCCAAAAACCATTTAAGTTAATATCTTTTGGCTTTATATACATCATTATTTGGAATGTGATTAAATCCCACTTGCTTTGCTGGGCCCAAAGCATGTGTTTAAAGTCAAGCATGTGCTTAAGTGTTTTCCTGAATAAGTAAACTTAAAGTGAATGAACCCTACGTGAAAAGGAAACATCTTTTTGCATGTAATTGTTCAACATGTTCAATACCAAAATCTGAGCTGTGATTAGTATATTTTTCCTTTAGTTTAGAAAGAAAAAATGGATCACATGGATTGAATTCCTTTTTCAATTTCATATTTTTTCTTTAGTTGTAGGGTATTATATTATTGTTAGAGCAAACCTCTTATTCAGGGCTATGAAGGAATAAAGAAATAGTCTTTAAAATTTAGTAGGATTTAATAATTGGTCTATACATTTATTAACTTACATGAATAATAGAATTTTGTTTCAGGGTCTACCTTTGATTAGTTTTTGGAGAAGCCCCTTATATTTGTCACCTGTGCAGTCATTTATAAAAAAATCAAAGCTAATATATAGAAAAATCAATGAAGAAGTGTTGCTTTTTGATTTTTTAAATGCATTTTTTAAAGTTAATCTGTTTGTACCTTATTACTGCTGAGATAAATGGCTGTTTAGGATTAACTTGTTGCTTGTCTGTTGATAACCACGGCTGTCATTTTCTAAAATTGAAGGCAAATATTTGTAGTATGAAAAATTAATATTTTCAGCTGTTGACCTGCAGCAGGACAGTTTAAACTCGATAAGACTTTTGCATTATTTTGGGAATATATTGAATCCTTGATATAGCAATGCAATTTGCGATAAAAAAAAATAAATCTAATATCAGTATTTCATGCTACAGAAATCTGCCTTACCTTTTAGGCACCAGGTTCCCAGTGCAGCAGAATGATAGGACATTCTGAAGAGTGCAGGTTGCCTTTCAAGAGTTAAAAAATGATGATGCTCCTTTTAAGAGTGTCCATATGCTCTCAAATCCAGTTCAAAAGCCTATTGTAAATTTTTAGCATGCTGAGAACTGCTGCAATGATCTCATTTTTACAGTTTTCTTTCAGGTTTGGCATTTCCCCAATTTGCCTGATAGCTGGCATTCTGACATATATATGTGTTCAAGTGCTTTCAAATCCAATTAATGCACAGAGTGCAAAATGTAACTCCTGTACCTTTCAGTAATTGTGCGAGTTACTCATGGCATCAAATGAACAGAAAAAGAAGACAAATGTGAGGAGATACTGTGGGGTTTTTTGATGTCTTCATAGGGCATCCACCATATCTTGCTCTGAAACTTTTGGGAACTAATGTAACGGATGCAGTACAAATAGATGGAATCAAAAATAATATTTTTAGTAATGTGAAATATTTAAATTTAAATTTTAAGAGTCTTTACACAAACCACCCTGCTAATTACCTGGTTTCTTGAGAAGGAAACAGGAAGAGGATGCTCTTAATCTCCCTCTGGGGGAGTAGCCTACATCTCTCCACAAGGGAGAAAATCCAAAGATTTGCCTCCTTAGTGGCACCTCAGCCCTTTGGAACCCCTTGCAAGGCTACCATATGATATGTGACATTTTTGCCACAATATACAAAGCATTGGCAGCCATTAAATCCATTACTACCTCTGCTGAGTATTTTACATTGCAACTGCTTGTTGCTGTTTTCTATTTATATTCTGCTCATTTCACAGGAGTGCAAGCTTATACCCAGAGCATTCAGCATCTCTGCAAGTGTGTTCTTTGTGGAGATACCAGGCACAAAATTTGATGCTAATCAGAAATGTGCAGATATGAGTTTTTCTGGGGTCTACTGATTCAGGAGAAAGACTTCAGTGGAGTTCTATATATTTTGGATCAGTCTGATGGTTCTGAAATTTCACCCTGAAAAACAGTGGTCATCTATTTCATTCTTTGTGAAAATCAAAATTTAAGGTAATTGAGAGTTTTAAAAACAGAACACAGTGTAACAATATGTATGAAATGTATCAACTCTAATTTTTATAGTTGTTTGTTATTATATGAATGTAATTTATTGTGCCTGCAGCAACCTGAGGACATGCTGGAAAATTAGATGATTCATTTCAAGTGTTTTATCCTAGTGAGCAAAATTTTAATCAGTCAGTTTTCAAATCCTAGCTCTGTTATTGGCACAGTCTGTAAACTTGGCAAGGTCAGAGAAGGATTCCATTGTAGACACAGCGTAGCATCTCAGCTAAATCATTACTGCATATGTTTTACTTTATCTGCATTACAGGTTTTTGAAAGAAATAGAGCTCTAGAAAGGTGCTCCTTGGAGGACCTATGATAAAGGTAATCTAAAAACATAAATTACGATGAGTATAAGATTTATCTTGAACTATTGTTCAGGCATATAGTTCCTATTGCTATTTCCAGGCAAAATTTTTTCACAACCTCATCTTAAAATCCCCAAACCTGTAAACCTAGTATAAAAGAAAGCAAAAATCTCGTAACACAACACTGTCCTGACACTCTCACGAGTTTGTGGCTGTACTGTTCATGGAGCATTGTGAATTTACCATGCAGTGACCAGGACCTGTGTTATCAGTTTGCTCTGCCTCAGATCTTGCTGTTAGCTTTCATCAGGAATATTCTGCTTCTGATGTTGTTAATTCAGAAATGTAAAGCAGTCCAGTTTCCAATAATCAGCTGAGTATGTCAAATGCATGTTAATGACACAGTAGGAAAAAAATCTAATTGCCTTAATTATTAGGTGGTAGAAATAACAGCAATGATCATGAAATAAAAGTTTCAGAAATATCCAGTGTCCTGATTTTAAAGGGCATAAAGAAGCCTAACATCCATTGAAAGCAAATAGAATTAGGCTTTAATACTCATAGCTGGATTTTGAAAATGTGACGTAGATGCCCATAAAATGTTAAAAAGTTTTAGTCACAGATGACCACGAAAACTACAAGCTCTTCAGTGTGATAGATACTTCCCAACGTTATACTGATAGTGGAATCATGAAACACTGAATCATTTTACACTGCATTTTGAGGCAGGGGCTCAAAGCCTTTGCAAAGCAAATATAAATTTTTCCATGGTTGTCAGAAATCAGGATGCATTTCAAATAACCTGACACATAAAAAAACAGAAAAAAGACCATGCTGAAAAAGTAAATATTATTAGAAAATCATAAGATAAGACAGTAGAAGCCATAAAACAAACAAACAAACAAAAACTTTAAAGGAATAACATTTTGCAGAGGCTCAGAAATGTTATTGGAGCGTTAAATTATGGAAAGGTATAAGCAAGTTGTTACAGACTTTGAGTAAGAAAGGCACAAGTAAATTAATTCTAATCAGGGAGGGATATCAAATTTCATATATTGTAATGGATACCTGTATTTTATATATAAATGTGTGTGCATAAATATATGTATTAATATATACATATATACAAACATGTATATGCATATATGGATATTATAACCACAAAAATCAAATTAGTTAGAAAAATAAATTTCTTAAGTCATAGATACATCCTGCAGATCTTTCCAAATAGAAGTTTGTATTAAGGCAGTTAAATCTATTGGTAAATTGAAGCATCTACAACTTTCAATATTGTCTCACGGTATATTGCTTTTCTACTACCTCATTTGCAAACGTTCCAAGTGACACTGCTCTCAAGCCCCCCTTTTGCTTTTGTCTTGCATTATTTTTGTGGCACTTGGGGGTTTGGTTTGGTGGTGAGCACAGTGGGGCTCAGTTAATGGTTGGATTCGGTCATCAGAAGGCTCTTGATAGACTGGACAGATGGGCAGAGAACTGTCTGAAACTCGAATTCAGACTCCTGCACCTGGGGAGGAATAACCCCATGCACCATCGCAGGCTGGGCACGGACCTGGAGCCAGCAGTGAGTCCTTGTGCCCAAGGAGGCCAATGGTGTCCTGGGATACATCAGCAAGAGCATTGCCAGCAGGGCAAGGGAGCTGATCCTGCCCCTCTACTCAGCCCTGGCGAGGCACATCTGGAGTGCTGTATCCAGTCCTAGGCTTCTCAGGACAGGAGAGACATGGAGCTCCTGGAGTGGGTCCAGCAGGTGACAAGAAAGATGATTAAAGAGCTGGGAAATGTCTCTTACCAGGAAAGACTGAGGGAGCTGTGCCTGTTCAGCCTTGAGAGGAGATAAATGAGGGGCCCTCATCAATGTCGGTGCCTGCAGGGAGGTGTCAGAGGAAGTTTCCAGGCTCTTCTCAGTGGTGAAAAGCAATAGAAGAGGCAGTGGCAGAAACTGATGTCCAGGAAGTTTCACCTGACCATGAAGAACAACTTCTTTACTGGGCAGGGACCACACACAGGAACAGATTGTCCAGAGAGGGTGTGGAGTCTCCCCTCCTGAAGATATTCCAGAACTGTTTGGACACAGTCCAGTGCCATGTGCTCCGGGATGACCCTGCTCGAGCAGGGAGGTTGGAGCAGATGACCCAATGTGGTCCTCTCCAACCTGACCCATTACATGATTCTCTGATCTGCCTGTCTTCTTTATTAAAAGTCAAAAAGCCCCAAGCAAACAAAAAACACATGTGCAAATTGCAATCAATTCTGGACCACTTATGGTGACAGATATTTCACGTAATGCTTGAATCCTCACAATGGTGCAAATGGAGTGGTGTTGAAGAAATTAACATTCCAGTGTAATCAGAGATTTCAGTTTTCCCAGGAAAATAGAGTGAGCATGGGCTCTCAGATCTTTTCTGGAACTTTCAGGGCAGATATTCTGGAAATAGAGTGACAACAGGTTTTTTGAAACAATAGTTTTTGTTAGAATTCACTGTAAGGATTTTTGGAGTAATTTTTTGTAATGGTCATTACCTTGCTGAAAACCATGCCTAAATAATATTTACAGAGATTGAAATAAAAAAATGTGCACATTACGTATTTTATTCGTACTTTTTTGAGTGAATATATCTACTTTATTGAGCCTTTCTTTAAGGTCTATGTTTTTTTTACCCAAATATGAAGTAATTTTGGGGAATTGCTGACTTTTGGTTTTTACCTGTTCATTGTAAAATCCCAGATAAATGCCTATGTCTGACTAATAGTGATGCTGCATTTCTTTGAAAGCTCCAGTGATGCCACCCTACCTGCAAAACAGCAGTGTACAGTATCATCACACAGAGATTGCTCATTTCTGGTCTATTTTTTACCTGTGTCTCTTGCCTTTCCCTAAAATCTCTGCATTTTTAAAGAATTCTTCAACAGTTGATGTATGAGGTTGTAAGCGCTGAAAAAAAATTGCTGATCCATTTTAATAAATACTATATTGTCATGCATTTGCTAGCTAATTTATCCACCGATTCATCAGTTTAGCTTTCAATATACATAATACCATTAAGATTTAGTAGATCATATATTTGATTCAAAAGATGTATTAGATTTGGTAGGTCCCAACTTCCATTCAACATAAGATGACTTTATCTGTCTCATGAGGATATATGCGATTTCCAAAAGCAATGTATCTAGTTTTGAAAAATCCTGCAGTGGAAAGGGGGGGAGAAATTAATTTATTACAAGGAATGAAACATTCATTTTAGAAATCTGAATATAGAAGTGACCCACATTTATATTAGAATTTCACAGCAAAGCAATATACTGTGCCTGTCTCACATTTCCCAAACTGAAAGGAGTATTTTGATCATGATAACTTCACTGCATGTATTGCCAAGTTCTGAACTGAAAAGCACTTTGCTCTGTAGAACAGAAAAATCAATTTAGCATAAGGTGATCTCATTGCACTCTATTTATCCAAGATTACAACAATTTAGAAGAAGATTGAGAGTGAAAGTAATTGTTCTTTTATTAATCCAAGTAGCTTTTAAAAAGAAATCTACTGATTAGGAAGCTGTGCTTGACTTCTAACTCGAATCTCCTAGAACTTATTCTGGGAGGTTCTGATTTCAGTGGTGTGTTCTGGTGATATATATCATAAGCAACAGTGGCCATATCTTTCTGAAGTTACAGAACCAAAATGGAAAACAGGTTTACATGATCTGTTAATACTTTTCAGTGTTAATTTGCCATAGAAATGCTAATATTTTTAAATGTTCTGTATATGTACACTCTCTTGCCAATTGCTGATTTAAAAGCTGAAGCTTTAGGCAACCTTTTCACTTCTGAGAGATGCAGATTTCTGGTTTTAGTTTGAGAAATTAGTGCAGTGCTTTGAAGATGCGGTGCAAATCCCTGTGCACCAGGGTTCCTCTGCTGACCCTTCTGGATGTTAAGACCCTGCCTCATATCCCTTTACATGTGATATCTCCTGCCAAACACAGGAATAAAAATCAGCTGAAGTGCTTGTTATGTCTCCAGCTTGCAGCTACAAAATTTAGCTCACTGTGCCTGTGAACATTCAGTCAGATCTGACAATTTTTGATCCAACTCCAGTGAATCAAATAATGCAGCTGCTGAAGCAGGGTCGTGCAGTCTCTACAGGCTTTTGTTCATTTAACTTTTTTTGTCTTAAGAAAACCCCTCAAAGTGCCTTCTAGACTCTCACACAAAAGCCAGCCATTTAGGTAAAGAATGGCAAAGAAGGGAGAAGCCCTTATGCAGTAATTTAACCAAACATTTTCTTACCTTGTGGAGAAGAATGGTGGTCTGAAAACAACAGAGTTGCTGATTTATGGTTATAATGAAAAAACAAACAAAAAACCCCACCCAGGATCTCTGTAATGTAGAACATCCATGGCTTCTCTGTCCTAAATGCCAACTTCTCCTTGGACTGGGACCTGTTCCTGTGCTCTGTCTCTTTGCAGGCACAGCTCTGTCCAGCTCTACCCCAGCCGGAAGGTGCATAATCTTTTAGGAAGCAGAACTTGCATTTTTTAGTGGAGTCAGGTGCTTTAGCTACTTTAGTCTTTTTCATGCATTTTGATGTTGGCAAAGAGAAAATTTATGACAAATGAAGCTCCTGTATTAATTCCTTGGGTTTTAACCAGCAGAGTGAGGCGCATACTTGGTGGTTTAGTAAGTGAGATGCAGAATAAATGGAGAGAAGAATTGCAAGAACTGGTAAAATGGAGTGCTAGTGTAAAGATAGTGTTTTGTTTATTTGGAGATCTCAGACTGTAAAATGCTCTGCTGCCTGGCAAAGAGATGTACAGTTTTTTACATTAGGCATAGGAGCTAGATAAGATAAGGATGTATAAGGCCACGTCCCTGTTTTGTAAGGCTGTACAGAAGATCAGTGACCATGACTAATAGAGTGCTTGTGCTTTATAATGGTGTTTTTGCTGTCAAAGTAGTGCTTTGGTCATATTTTAGATCATGAAAATTCCATTGGAGATACTCAGCTGGACTATCAGTGAGTGAGGCCAGCCTCAGGTACCGCACAGAAGCTGTAAAGAGATTCTGAGGAAAGAAATCTTATCATATTTGAATTAATTCTTAGGTCTTCAAATTTAAATGGCAGTTGGCTTTGAGATGTTGAACTGAAAGGTCTTCATAAGTGAAATTATTTCTGAGTAATTCTAAATTAAAAGTTCACTGTGGTTAAAGCTGTAACAGATGAGCAGGAAAACAAATATTTTTAATTGTTTCTCTCTTTCCTTTCCAGAACTAATTGGAGAACTTTGTGCTTCTTCAATATTCCACTTTCCCAGTAAAGAGAGGTACCATTGCTGAAGTCTTAATCCTCTTTTGTTGTAGTTATTAAGGATTTCTTGGGTGGGATTTTTTTGTTTGTTTTGTTTTGGGTGTTTTGTGTGTGTTTGTTTTTGTTACAAAGTGTGGGGAAAAATGAAGAATTGAGCTACATTTTTAGAATAAGAACTTTGTGATTCTTGAGACTATCCCTCAGAACTATGTCTTTAGATAGTTTTGGGCAAGAGGATCTGCTAAGCAAACAATGCAGGTTTCTCCAGAATGAGTCTACAGCTACTGTGGCTTCACAGAGAGATTCTGATGCCCAGAGAACTGATAACAAAAGTAAATGCAATTTTCCATATCTTCTGGTAGGGTGACATGAATGGTTTGCTTTAGAAAGATGACCACAAAAAGCATCTTATTGGCCAAAACCTGATAGACTTTGCACATTGTTTGAGAATTAGATTTTAAGATGCCTGCTTGTCTCTGGCAGTTTATGACTAACAATTTCTACTTCCTTTAGTAACATGTTTAATAAGTCTTCAGTTTGGAGATCAAAATTAGCTAAATGACTCATTATGGGGGATTTCTCTATTAGTATGATATGCTATCCCACATTTTGGTACTGTTCTCAGAGTTATGAAAGTAATATTGCTTCAAATATTTGTTGAAATGATCTTTAAATCTCAAAATCACACTTTTTAGAATTTTAATTTGTTAGAATATTTACTTTTCAAGGACTGACTTCAAAAATGGTGCAAAAGATGCAGTATCTCACTACAGGGGTTTTGAAAGGAAGATTATTCTGCACCTCAGAGTACTGGAAGACCCAGTGTCAGAAGGTTTTGAGTGTGAATGTTGTTTCTGAACAACTTAAATTTAGCTTTTTTTGTGTCTTGAATTTGGTGTTTCTTTTTGAAGAACTTCTCTGCATGTCCCTATGGCATAAATAACAAACATCTGTGTCAAATAGAAACAACTGTACACATCTGTCATTAGTGATGATTTTTACCATCTCTTAGGAAAGCTTCAGAAGTTCTGTTTTGAAAGGTTAAACTACAGATGCTCAGAGCTGCTACTAAAATCTCTCACAGATTTTATTTTTTTTTCCTTTGTATTACCTTTGCTTCTCCTTTCCCCCCATTTGTCAGCCACAGGTATTATATTTCATATTGTATTTTTCTCATGCTGGATATGTCCTAGTTATGTGTCTTGTTGCTAGCATCATTCCATCTCAGATGTGCCTGTGATGTGCTTATTCTGTTGTGGTGTTTTCCTGCAGTACTGCTTTTATCCTATATTTTCTTTTCCATAGGTAAGTTTATCTTTAGATTGACATGATGCTGTTCTTTCGCCAGCAACTTCAGATATTTGCAGCTGACCCTATAGCTTCCTCTTTTTTTCTTAGCCTTTAACATTTGCAGTTATAAGTCAAGCTGATATTTTTATTTCCCAAGTGACTGCTAGAGCTAATACCATTTTGGGATTGATCTGCAACTTTGCAGAAAGCAGCATTGCTGTGATGTCACTGCTGTACTTTCCTGCAATGGCTGCAGAGTGTTCTTGTCTCTGCTCCCCCATTAAAAACAAAGAACAAAATAAACAAAATAAACATCTTACCTCCCCTCCCCTCAAAATAAACCAAAAGCCTGGGCACAGTTTTCTCAGAAGAGCCTTTAAGAGAAGCCTGATGCTTCTTAATTTAAAATATTAGTTGTTTAAATACATTAGATAAGCAAAGCTTTTTGAAAATGTTGCTTTCATCCTACACGCTGTGTACCTTCCCACCAGCTAACTTCCAAACATATTGTGAGAAGCAATACCTTTAATGACACCACTCCAAGGTGGTTCCTTGCTATTTAATAATTGCTAGGAATGCACAAGGGAGCACAGATAAAGTAAGTCTAACCTGGGCTAAAATATTAGTTTTAAGAACAGTGTGGTCAATTTACAAAGAACTGCAGGTTCATTTCTTGGAGACATCCCAGAAAAATAAGGCCCTGCTTACTGCATGTGCTCTAACAAAATCCTCCTTTGACTAAACACCGCTCCTACAATATTTTCATTTTCAAGAATCAGAGCAGAGACTCCAGGATGGTTTTGATGAAGAAGTCATCTTTTCAATGACTGGAATTAAGGAGTTTCTCGTGGAGTCTCCTGCTGCTCGAGCAGTCAGTGCTTCTGTAACGAGAGGTTACCCTGCAGTGATGGTATCAAACTCTTCTGCTTCCCACGGAGCATTCACAGGTCAGCTGCAATGAGAATACAGATGTCTGCTTGACAGCATGAAAGGGAAACTGCAATCTTATAAATCATCACGGAAGAGGTAAAAATTGATGTCTTAAGAAAATGCCATTTATTTTTTTGTTGGGATAAGAGGGTAAGTGAACAGGGTATATTTTTGGACATCCTTGGGAAAAGGGGGAGGTGGAGGCTCTGCAGAATTTACAGTCACAGAAAGTAGTGCTGGTTTTGGCTGGAATTGCCGCAATGTGAAATTTGAAGGGGAGCTTTCTTTATGCATCCATGTTTTTAAAATTTATTTTCACCTGTGCTGTAATTCCGTGCTGATTTTTGAAAAAAAAATAGTCTATGAATATTTAAATTCAATTCAGGGTCACTGATATTGACCAAAGCCTTATTTTCAAATATAATTTATGTCCATATTCAGGAAGAAAATAGTTGTGCCATACATCTAAGTAATTTGATAATTTTTATCTTGGCTCCTTTGCTTCCCTCCAATTTGCTTCCTACCAACTATTTTTCATGGAACCTGCTGTCACTAAAAATATTGCATTTTATGCTTTACATAATTATAGATTTCTTCTCTGTACATATTTTCTTTCCCTGCAGAAATTATCTATATTATTATTATTCATTGCTATAAATATTACCATGTATCTGACAAAATAAAATCAGCATAATCTAAAGTAAATTACTACAGATTAATATTTCATACTGTAGTCTCTAACAGAGAATGTTTTAAAGATAAAAAGAATTTGTTTGGACACATCACACAGAATACTTTAGGCTAATAATAAGCAGTGTTTAAACCTTTAAAAATGATTCTGATACTGAAAACCTAAGAAATTAAAAGTATTTCTAGGTGATTAGTCACTGTGTATACAGTACTTTGAAAGGAAATTATCTATCCTTTGTGAATTATGAGTGTCCTTGGAATTACTAGATGCAGTCTGAAGAGATATGAAAACATATGGATGTTCATTTTAATTTCTGATGCCTCTCTTACCCATCTGAGTTTTCCTTCCCCCCATTCTAATCAAAAATATGTATTTTTAAGAAAGCTGGATCACCCACCCTTCTCCAGCAGGTGAGGATTCATTTAGTACACAGTCTGTATGTGTACTATGCTGCTGCTTCTCTCTGGTGCAATTTATCTTTTCTGTTCCAGTGGGATTTAGGAATGCTTCTGTTTTTCACAGATTCAGTGAATTCAAAGCAGGAGAAATAATGGAGACTGTCTTTCTGTATAACATGTCTGAGGAACTCTTGCATGATGCCATCACTTTTGAAATGTATTTCTCAGATAAACATTGAATCTTGATTTAAAGATTCCAGATTGTGGAAGATCTAGCACGAGATTTATCTTGCAACAGGTATCTTCAATGTAAACAAGTACACTTCATTTTAATTCTACGTGTTGAGTTTTGCTGTCTGAATAAAGAGACAGTTACTATTTGAAGTCTCATGTAGGCTCACACAGATTGTGATTTGTTGAACATAACTGCTGATATTACTGAAGATTTTCTTTCTTCCTGTAAGGAAATAGGATAGTAGGCACAACAATTTTATAGAGTTGTCTTTTTTTTTTTAATTTTTTTTTGGTGGGGGGAATACTGTAAGTGTTGTTGATTTGCAAACAAACAATTAAATTTTTATTGAAAATTGATATTGACTATACTTGTTAAGGTGGTTCTAAAGGAAACTTCCTTTCAACTTTCTCTGTATTTTTCTTTATTTCCAATATTGTGCTTTTAAATAAGCAGAAGACCCCAAACCCCACACCTCCAACCTCTTATCCCCCTGTTTAATGTCTCCATATACAGTTTCATCCTCTTTTCAGACCTGATTTTATCTTAATCCTTCTTTGACTGTCTGCTCCATATCCCTTTATGAAGGAGTGGTGAAAGAAAATGTATTCTTAATCTTGTTTTCAACTGGTGATTGAACTTGTTTCTCTACTGTCTGGTCTGATCATGATTGGTGTTAAGGAAACTTCTCCTTAACTCTGGCACTGGCTATTTTCCTGATTTCTTGGAAATTACCACTTCCAATCTTTCATGCTAAGAGCAGTGATATCCTTCATATTGATATTGACACAAAGCAAGGGAAAACCCTTTCTACAGCTACACAATTGAACTATTTATGGGTTTAAATTGTCATCTGTCTATATGGATTCTGTATACATAACACGCACAAGTTCCTCTAAACAGCTACAGCTTTTATATTATCTCCTTCCATACCTTCTGCAGATTTACTCTGAGCTTCTTTCAGCATGAACTAGTATTTTCTAGCATTCTCTTGATTAAACTAAGCATATTGATCTTATCTGGCTTTAAGGCAGATTTTTCAGGTGTCAAAATATGCTTTAATTGACTTTTAAATATTTTCACATTCTTCATATGTCTTTAAATATTTCAACCCCAGACTAAACACAGTGTTCCAGCACTGGTGACATGAGTGTTTGAATTTGGAAATAATGAAAATAATCTGCTCCTTTTTTGATATCCCTTTACTTTCCCAAGAGTCAAATTTGTTCATTTAGACTGGTAGCTCTCAGAAAGTACCTTACTCTATCTACAGTTACAGCATCAGGTTTTTTTTTTTTTTTCAATGTTCCATCCTATAAATATAACCTGGATTTCCGGGGCATAGATTTATATCTTTGCATTTATAGTTATTAAAATTAATCTTCTCCCAGTGAAGCCACCTAGCCAGCTGAGACAGGTTGTTCTATAGAACATTTACCTTATTACTTGCCACTCCACCAATTTTTGCATGCTCTTCAAGTTTTACCCGCAATCACTTTGTATTTTCTTCCATATCATTGAAAACTATGCTTAAGGTTTAGTTGCTGGCTAGTCCATATTCAAAGTGCTGGTTTATTAAAGAGGCACTCCTATAGACTTGTATATAACTGAAGAGGAATGTAGAGTGTATTTTTAACCACTATAGATAATAACAAATTTATAATTTTTAAAATGTATCATTAAAAAATTAAAATTATAATTTAAAAATAAAACTTAATTATTTAAATAGTATTTTAGCCCATTGTGTTTAATACAATTTGTATTTTTAAATATGTATTTAATACTCCTCACTCTGAGAAATCAGCAAAAATATGTCAGCTCAGAATGTGGAAATAAGCCAAATGATTTATAGTCATGTAAGTACAGTATATTAACCAATTTTCTTCTCTCAAGCTTGCAGTCAGAATGCTCAAGGTACAATCCTCTATTTCCATAAAATCAATTAAACTTTTGGGGAAGATAAGAAAGCCACGTTTCACAATTCGTTTTTCTAATAGTAGGATATAAGCTGATAAACGTTATTTAAATTTTAAAGCAGCAGTTTATTCTAAGCTTGCAGAAGATTAGTGCATTATAATGTCCCTGCTGGACTGTGTGAAATGAAACCAAAAACTAGAAAATGGTGCCAGGTGTTCTGGTTATGGGGATGGTGGCACCTCTGTCTCCTTGTTGGTCTGTTCCTAATGAAGTTGTTCCAAAACAGGGTGAGCTGACCTAGGACAGAGCTGACCAAAGACTGAGCTGAGCTAGGACAGAGGTGACCTAGGACAGAGCTGACCTAAGACTGAGCTGTTGCAGCCCCTTGTCCCTCACACTGCCCAAAGCTCTGTGCTTTGTGTCAGCGTCCACCTGTGGAATGCAAGCCTTAAACCAGCTCAGAACTCTGAGGCTGGTGATGATGATGATGATGATGATGATGGTGATGATGAGGCAGGAACCTGGACAGCTGAGTGTGCAGTGGGAGTGTGAAAGTATGGTCTAAGATGAGGAAGGTCAGCATCAAGGGCAAATTTGATTTAGCTGCCTGTGCAATTTTTTGTTTTTTTTTTTTTAGGCGGTTGTGGCTCTCCATTTTTCACATAATTTTTCAGTTGTTTGACTGGCAGGGTCTTAAAAATTATTTGGATTTGTCTAGCTCTGTTTCCTGCTGGAGTCAATGGGAATTACCCTCCCGTCAATGATGGGAGGGGAAGGAGTTATTTACTCAACTGCAACATTTCCTTATGGAGTTTGTGCTCACAAAGTTGTTCAAATGCATAAACAGCTGTAAGGAGAAGAGATAAATCATTCTTTATCGTATTGAACATTAATTTTGTCATGCAGACACCATCTTGGTGATGATTTTTTATTTGTAATCAACAAAACTAAGCTATGTGAGCAAATATAAATTATGCAGAGATGTGTGATGTAGCAGGCATTTACAAAGGGAAGTGACATGCATTCACAGATAATGTTTTCTGCAGGTAGATGATTAGAAATTAAATACATGTTGTTGTTTTCCATTGAAACCTAAAAAGAGCGGTTCAATCAGATTAAATAATTTATAGATGTTATGGGCCACATAATCACCTACACAATGCCTCAAGCTGCAGGCAAGCCTCCCTTCAGTAATTCACACTGATCTATCTTTTTAGAAATCTAAATTCATTGGCTCTGCAAACTGAAGTATTTAGTTCCTTTCTGTAACTACATCTTGTGTCACTTCCAATCAGCTTTCAGTCTCAGCGTTTTCCTGAAACTCCTCTCAGCCAGCCAAATCTTGGAATTGCTTGGAATGTCTTCTACTTTTTCCGTCTCCCTTATTCCACCGCCACTTTTATTCTTATAGTTCCTTTCAAAATACTATCCCTTCCAGAGTTTGATGAAATTTCTTCTGATTTCCTGTCCACCCTTCTGCTTAATTCTACAGCATGTCCTTCAGTACTTTTCACACTGAGAGTGTTGCAGGTTTTCTATCTGTTCCCCCTGTACTGAATCCATGACCATTTTATCCTGGTGACTTATTTCTGACTCATCTACTGCAACTACCAGTCTTGGTTCTCATCACCCATTTTAGCAGGATTCCTGTCTCCAGCTTTGCTGACCTCAGACTGTGCCTCTCTCCAGATCATCTTTACAGACTATGGTGTCCTTTCAGTCCTTTTATTGTCTCTTTCCTTCTTGATAAATTAAATTGCTTCTATTCATTACCTCTGAGTTTTTCCAAAGCTCTACTTTTGTCCTATGTATTTTTACCTCAGCTGAATCACTGGTGATTTCTAAGCCTCTCTAATGAAAAGAAATGTGATGAGTGCTACTTTTGTGCTTCTCTTATGCCTGACAAGATCATATCCTTCTTGAGACAAGCTATGTAGGAAGTTTGTCCCTCTTACACATGCCTCCTAGAGCTGGTGTCAAATAAAATATCTCACGTCAGTAATTAATTTGCAATGCTCAGGGAAAAGACAAGTTGAACATGGCTGCATTGTCTTCCTTTTTCCTTCTATTTCATGTTGTCTGTCTTTGATTGTAGGTGTTTTGATTTTGTGTTTGAACCTCTACACAAGTTTGGAGAGTGAATAGCCCAACATGGAGTTAATGCTTTTAGAAAAGATTCTATTGACTTATGAAGAACAAACTCCATCATAGTGTTTAAGTATTTAAAGTACAATTACTTGCTATGTTTAGCACATATGGTCAAATAACTTCTAACTGCATTCTTCAGAATGCAGTATTATGGCGATTTGTATTAAAGTTATTGAAAACTCACATGGTTCTCCTGATTTACATAATTCTATTGATGTGGCATCAGTAAACCAACAAAGTTGGTATGGTGTAAATAGCACCCGACACCTGTAATTTGCTAAGCAGAAGACGACTTTGTTTCTGACCACTGAAAAGATTTTCATCTGATCCCCAAAGGGGTAAAGAGAGGAATGTGGCCCTTTCAAAGTGATGAAGTCAACAGAAGAATGAAAATCTCTCTCACTGCCCCTTGAACAGAGTGTTGGTGGAAGTCGTAACCTTCAAGGAGCCTGTAACAAATTCCAGTTAAGGAAAAGCCTTGAGGGAGGTCTCAGATGAGCTTAGTTGTAAAAGACCTTTAGGATATTCTCTCTTACTTAAGAGTAATTGAGTCCTTGTAAATGCACCCATCTTTTGTGGTATAACAGCCTGTGGCAAAACCAAGCTCAGTGTTTAGATGGATGAAGGACTCTCTAAAATACTGTGCAAATTCTACAGTAATTCACCTCTGCTGAACTACCTACAGATAATCTCTGTAAAATGATTGTCAATTCAACTTTTCTTCATTAAAGTTCTAGTAATTTCCCCTTTATGAGCAACACAAAATGCACCAACACAGTGATCCTTGTTAGAACAGGGACCTACTCCATATGTTCTCTAGGTAAGACAGGGATCTCTGTACTTCATATCTGTGAGCCACTGATAGTGCTGCAGGTGTGAGGGAATGCTAAATAGCAGTAACAGATTTTAAATATAATTACAAGTAGTTGATGACATTCATCCACGGCATAATGGGGCAGCTGTATGATTAGACTGTCCTTAGAAAATTGAATTACTCTAATAAATGGAAATGACTGTTATTTAAATGAAAGACTATTTGCATAAAATAGGCCAGTGTTAAGTGACCGGCTATTAAATAGGTGTAAAGTGTAATCTCAGAGTTCTGGGTCAAAGATAGATATGTTCTTGGTAAAAACTTTAATATTTGGGCACTAACCCTATAAATACAAATCTGGTAGCCAGAAAGATCTTCAAGATCTGAAAACTGCAGCTCAATTTCTTAGTTTTTATTTTTGATGGGTTTTTTTTCTGTAAGAAAAAGCTAACTATTTTAATCACAAACAAAACAAATGATTTCTCATAAATGGAAATAAAAAGAATAAAAAGTCAGGAAATGAATTTTTTTGCATAATGCTTTTCTGAGATAGCTGTGATATTTCTGAGATAGCTGTTTGATTTTGTTATCTTATTCCATATCAAGAGTTTGGAGATAATTCAGAGCAACAGAAATAAGTATAAACTATAAACCCCTCAATAACAAACATATTCACTTTATCAACAGAAATGCAACTGACCCACTTCTTTCTAGTAATTTTCTGTACCTTACTGCAGCTTGGAATCACCTCAAGCAGTTGTGAGAGCTCCTTCTGTTTTGGAAAACCATACCAACCCTTGTGTCACCTAAAAGTTTTGGAAAGACAAGCTTGGTAGGAGTTTACCAGCAAGAGCCTTGGTTGGAAACATTGTTGTACAAGTTATGTGAAAGAACCACTTTCTGTAACATTCAGCCCCAAATTTCCTAAGAAAACTGTCCAGATTTGCAAGGCTTGCATGTACCTATCTCCACACAGACATCTGGGAGCCCAGAGGTGAAAGGCTTTTTCTTTCACATGTAAGTTTTTAAACATGAGGAAATTCAGTGCTTTACTCTTTGCCCACTGCTGCCTTTTTGTCATGAGGCCACATTCCCATGTGGTTTGACATTGGTACTTTTCCATGTCCATTAATAGATTTATGCAGCTCATGACCTACATCATAATCTTCATGGTCTATAAGATATAATGTAGATTTCTTTATGAATAATAAACACTAACAAAACTGCATTCTTTTTCCCTTATTCTCTGGAGGATTGCACCTCGTTTCAAATACTGAATCAAACCAACTTCTCCATAAGTACCCATCTAGATATAAAACTAAATATATTTATTTAAGTAAATTTAGAAATCTAACTATTTAGAGCCAAACCAGCAAATAACAGTGGGTAGAGGAGACTGATACTGAGATGCATAGTTAATATATAAGTGATCCTTTTGTAAAAGGTGATATGGAACTTGCACTGGTTCATTTCATTAGCTGAGTGTGGGCCCAACAAGGAGATGTTGACTGCTACCTGGCAATTATTGCATGATTTGAGTAGCTCTCTCTAGGAATGAGACAAGGTGAGAGCATTTCTGGAGAGAAAATGTCTAAGGCAAAGTTGTTTCTGCAAAGACAATTCCTAAACAACAGAGAAAAGGGAGGAAAAGAATTGCTGAACAGCAACAAAAAAGGGGAAAAAATATGAAATTTCTGTTTTCATGAACTTTTACTTTCTTCCAGTTTTGGTCCCCTATTCCTTGAGTTAGAAACATAGCAGTAACTTAAATTATCTCTTTTTCTGCATGTCTTCATCCTTGCACTGGTAAAAATGTAAAATGCACAATGTTACCTCTACTCTGCCTCAGTTGAAATTACAGTTCTTTAGAAGATAATGGGCCAGGATTCTCTCAGAGATTACACTTTCTCCCCTAAAGACAGCTTTCTGGAACCTTGAATTATACTTGCCAAGGTGAATAGAGTTATTAGGTTGCATCTATTTTAGTATTTTCTTAATTTGAGGGTCCTTTCTTCTGTAATAGAAGGGTAACTACAGAAAGGTTAGCATGAGCATAACTGTACCTGCACTCTGTGGTAAATTTTCATGCTCATAATGAAATCCCTGTTTCTACATGGTAGAGTAGGCTTGAGCTGCTACTAAAGTGAATTCAGAAAAGGTTTAGGGACTTCTGAAAAAAAAAAGACCTCCTGAGTGTGTTCACTCAGCTAACTGAATATTTCAGTAGACTCAATGCAATTATTCATCTGTGCTGGACTGGCACAAAGTATGTGAGTAGTCTCCCTTTCTTTGCTATGTTTACAAAACTACCCCCAATTTCATTAAATAATTTTTTCCCTAAAATAGTCAGTTTCATAACTTCCCATAACCTTCAGCACTAACCTTTTTAGATGCTTGTAAAATGAGATCTCCTGAGCTTTCCATGAAATCATCAAAAATGCGTAACGCATTAGGATTGTATTTGTTTTACTGCATAAATACAGGCAAGCAGATTTATTCATTTCCAGAGTGCTCTCCTCCCCATTAAGATTTTCTAAAGACACTGGGGTTTTTTTCCCCCTAAATGTAAGTGGCAAAGAAAAGTGTCCCAGGCATGTAATTTTAGTAGCGTCTTCTTCCCTTATGACTCATTACTGCTGAAATCAACACAACTTGGGATGTGCTCAGGAACTTCAGTAGCTCTTTAATGTTTTCAGATAGTAACATCTGTGCATGTTTATGACTTCATGCTCTGCCTTAGCGTTGGCCTTGGCCAATGTTTCTGCCTGGTAAGTGGTTGTACTTGCGGAGAGCAGGGTCCCTGCACTTTGCAAGAAGCAAGAGAATGCAATTATTGAATATTTAATTGAGCAGAACAGTGCCAATGCTGCAGAAACAGACCTGCTTTTATCAGAGTTGTGCATGTTTGTTTAGAACTTGCATACATCCAGAGGTGACTGATCCTCTACTTAATTTTTTTTTCCTCCACAAATCATGACCAAATCTTTCCATTTACTCTCTACCTTCATTTAGAGACAATGATGTTTCTGGATGTGAACACCTCTGCGTATTCTCGTAGCGAATATTATTTATTATTAATATTTCAGCTTGCCATCCAATGTGATGTCTGGTTGAGGGAAGAGGAGACACAGATGGAGAGAAGCAATAGAGGTGAATAAAAGATTGGCTTGAAGACATGTAGTGAGAATGGGAGAGAACAGATCTCCGGGACCAGTAGTGACCTAAAACACCCCTTCTTTAGTAGATGGCTGGAAAAGAATCTAGCAGTGGAAATCTGCAACCACTCTTATTTCTACTTACACAGACAGTATCAGCTGGAAAAGCCATGGAATTAATGCTAATATTAGATCTAATAAGTGTGTACCTGATATTTTAGCTTACTGCAGTTTATCCTGGGGAAGTTCTGGATGTCCTGTAAAGCTTTTCTGTTTACTTTTCTGTCTACACAGCACACAATATAAAACATTGCTAAAGTTAGAATATGTTCATTTGGGGAAAGGAAATGGAAAGTAAGCATAGAGACAATAATTTTATTGTTTAAGAAAAGCTTCAAAAGGGAGCAGTGGGAAAGAGATGGTACTTGTACATATTTGAAGGCTACTAAACATTTTGGCTATCTTTGGTACTTCTGAAACAATTGCTGAATGTGGACATTCCTAACAAGTTCTTTTCTAAAGCAATTTTGGTCCTTAAAAGAGATCCAGCTTTCTCTGTGCTGGTAAATATAAACCAGACCTATGTGGAGTGTGTGGTCCACTTGCATAATGGTTTGGAGCCCAAAATTAGGTGCAGAGTGACACTGGAGAAGATGTGTTTTTGCAGTATGTGCATATGTTATTTGTTTTCCTGAGAAGCTTCTCATACTCTTGTAGGAAAAAAACATGACATTTATTGTCTCTTGCACTGGCTGTGCCTTTATGTATAACAATAAAAATATTTTAAATCTTTGTTTTATCACTGGCTTTTTCATAGAGAGAAATGGTTGTCTGGGATTGACTCTTGAGTAGAGCTTTGGAGATCTCCCTATCTTTCAGGTAAGACCTGGGATGGCTGGCTGGACTGTTATTCTATTGTTCTTCCTTTCAAAACCAAATAAGAAGTTGACTGCCTTTTAGAGGCAATATGTTGTATTTACTGTACATTTTTTACTGTAATGTAAGAGATTTTTTCCCAAGAGAAATCATAACATTTTGCAAAATCTAGAAGCAGGTGTTCTTCTGGATTGGTTGCCTACATTTATTTTTATGGAGTTCACTATTGTTTCTTCAGTATATAGATTATTCCCAAGATTTCACAGAAAAATGCAGGATGACCTATCTTGGAAATGATATATTTGAGAGACTAACATTCTTGCAGATGAACTGAACCTTCCTCCTCATATATATAGACTTGTTAGTCTAAACTCTGGGGTTTATTTTCTTATTGATTTTAGTGGTTGAATTCATATCTAATTTTCTGATTAAGCCATACTCTAAAACATGGCTGAAGTACTGTAAAATGCTATGGAAAGAAAATTAAAAAACAAAACAAAACAAAACAAAACAAACAAACAACAACAACAACAAAGCCACCCAAAACAAACCAGAAACAATACCCTTTTAAAACTATCAGTCATGCAATAACCCACCATATCTACAAAAAAGAGCAAAATCTTCGGTTACCTTGACCCAAGCAAGGTGATGATAATTTGCAGCAGCTGAAAAGACAACCCTTTATGCTTTTGAAATTTGAACGATTTCAAATCTTCTTTCAAACCATTTTAAAAACCTTTTAATAATGTTTAAAAATTTTTGACAAAAACTTCCTTTTATCATCTGAATCCTAGCACTTGAAGGGACATTCTTAGTGGAACATTTTCAGTTTCAATTTGGTATTAAAATATCAGCAGGAGAGTATAGAGGTCTAAGTGTATGGTTTTAGAGACTTGTTTTATCTGTTTAGAAGGGTAACTATATTCACCTTGTATGAACACAATGAAATGGCTACTCATAGAAAATATTTTAGCTGCAACATAGAGTTTTGGCTTCTTCTTTCCAGATTTTCTTAAGAAGAGAGAAAATTCTAGTTTATGCAAGACCTTACATTTGGCCCTGCTTTCACCCATCCATCCAAATGGCACAAACATTAATAAAATTTACTGCAATATTTATTTGATAGTTTTGAAGGTTTTCCTGCAGTTCTTGTGTGAGCCTGGGCAAACAAAAGAAATGGAATCACAATGAGGGGAGGGAGTAGGGAGTAACAAAGATGATGACCAGAAAGCAGAAAAAGCAGCAGAGGAAGGCAACTGCATGTAACTCTATTTTGCATTAAGGTCAATAATCCTGATTTTTTTGGTCTTCTTTTTTTGTTTGCATTGAGTTTATCTGCACCTTTGTGACAATATTTTTTTCCCACATATATCACTGTTTGCTGAAAATCCTTGTGAGTGTCTGTTACAATCTCTTTGGAATTGCTCTTTTGCCTTCTATCAGTCTCTCAAGGCTCTTCAAGAATTTCAGGAAAGCTCATTTAGTCTTCCAAAATCCTTGTGACTTCATGCAAGGTTCCACTGGTGACACTCCCAAGGAAAAATAAAGTGCAAGCCGTACTTGTGAATTCATCTTGTGATGCTTTCAGGTGTAACCTTTTTCAGTCGGCGAGTCTCACGTAACCTTTCCCTCTCACTTGGGCTTCAAAAACAGCTTAAGATCAGCCTCCTGACCACTTCCAGAGTACACTCTAAAAGAATATGTGAGATTTAAACTCAGGCTTTAAGTAACAGCCCGTTTATTTATTGGGGTTTTTTTTGGAAGTGTTTGCAAGTATATCTCAGCAATAAGCAGAATTTAGTACCATGGTTCTGGACAGCAGCACTCCTCAGTGGATGGATGTCACAAGGTGTTGAGGTAAGCAAGAGGTTAAATACATTTATCACTGATGAATTCTGATAACCCTCTGTGATTTCCTATACATATTGTATCCTTGATGTTCATGAACACGATTTTGGCCATTAAATTAGTGACATAGGGGAAAAGTAACATTCATTGCAAAATGTCATACTTAAAAACCAAGCTCAATTACAGATGTGAGTTGTGATAGTATTTTCCTGTCTGTGAATTTCCTGATGTGTTTTGATAATACCTGAATCTTTGTGAATATGGTTGCACAGTAAATATGGGAGAAGAAGTGCTCCAGTTTGAAAGGCACTTTGTGTTACTGTTGACTATGACACCTCTCTGTAATTTTTTTTCCAAGCCAAAACTGAAACTAAGCTGTGCTTATCCCACGGAGGCTCCTGTGGCTCTTAGCTACTTCACCACCACTCTAGAAGCTGTCCATGGGAACAAAGTTGTTCCCTGGGATTTGAATGTGTTATGTGTCCAGCTTTATGCAAAATTAACAATTGTCAAGCAGCTAGGTTAAAACATGCTAGCCAAGCTTATTTATATTATTATAATGTATTTCTATATTTAATGGAGCCCCAAAGCACAGTCTCCATGCCTGAATTAAAATTCATCTAATATAGGACTGGTACTCATGAACAGTGAGTAGCTCTCAGGAATTCTGATTTTTCAAATTGAAAATGCTTTTTTTTATTTCTGAAAAGTGCCCAACATCATGGGTACAAAAAACATTGTTTTAATGGTAAGATTAATGAAATATCTGGAGCTGAGAGAATTAGTCCACAGAGCAGCAAGAGAACAGATGAGGAGACAGATTGACATGGCTGTGAAGAAGCAAAAGCCAGGCCAGCCTGCTCCTACCCATCCAAGAGAGAGTGAAGCTTCACAGGAGTGATTCTCCTGGTCTCACTGACACCCATGATTCACACAACAGCTACAGCAACTCTACAGACAAGGCCACTAACCCAGTGTTCTTTATTAATATGGACAAATTTGTGTTTGGCAGGGCTACCACAGAAAATATTTGTTCACATTCATTCTTGGACTTTCAGACCCACAATGCCAACATGAGCAGCAGCTGACTGCAGTCACGATGACAGAAGTCAGTCTGTGAACAGCCAGAAGGAAGCCACCAAATTATTTTCCATTCTGACAAAGCAATTTTTAGATTGTAATGACTTTAAGCACATTAATAAGAACAGTTAATTTAGAAATTATAGGCTTCAGCATTAAAGAGTCACAAACCCAAGAGCTAGTATTTATTTAAAAGGTTACTTTGGAGTTTTAAGTGCTTAAAAGCATAATTTGAGTTGATATTTTACACAGTAAGAGACTTTAACTAACAATGTTAAGTTTGTAGTGCTAGATAAGAATAAAATGTTGCTTTGTTTTTTATTTTTATAAAGCAGATCTTGGGACTTACTCTGTGTTTCTTCTAGACCATATGGTGTTCCTGGGTTTCAGATCACACACAAAGGTAAAGGGAAATAAAGTCTATTCTGGTACAGAGAATAGATAGAATATGATTAACCTAGAGTGTGTATTAGAAAAGTTATCTTGAGTTTTTGGTTGGAGAGATATTTTTATAAAATTCCTCGTGTTGAGTGTATTCTTCCTAATGTTCTGCAAATCTTCAAAAGGTTTCCGACACTGACATTAGGCAAATTTATATGTGTATATATATATTTTAATTTCAGAATATTTTTTTGTAAACCCATGTATCTCAGGGGCAACACTCTGTATTTATTTCCTAATGCCCTCCCACTGAGCAGGCTCTGCTAGCTTACTTGAAACCTTTATGCTGTGCCTTTTAAACCCAAAGTGCAAGGGATCTGTTCTCCTGTGAGTTTTACACCCGTTTCTTCACATGCATGAGCATGAACACAGGTCTGACTGACAGAACCTTTTCTAGCACGACCCAAATCCCTTCTAAAACTGGCTTGGTTAACCTGGGGACTCTGAGCAGCCGTCAGATTCCCTGGCCACAGCTTCAGGATTTAGGCACTGGGTTGAAAGCTTGCCTGATGGTTTCATCATCCAGGTTTCCCCTCAGGGACTTGGGTGTGGTTCTGGTCTGTGATCCTGAGACCCAACACCTGCTTCTATCCGCTCCAGCCCTTGATCCTGTCTCTTGGATACAGATCCCTCTGTCCTGCCTGCTGTCCCAGCTTGTTCCTGCAGCTGAACAATCAGACTAATCCTGCTCCAGCCTCCTTTGTTTGACAGCTCCATTTTGCAGGATGGAACTTGGAGTACTCAGCTGAGTCTCCCCTTGCGTTTACTGCTTGAATCCTAAATTTAGCTTGTATTAGCTTCTCACTGGCCTAAGGTGCTGTAGTACAAGGGACAGCTGAGAGCCTGAACTCCTCTCCCCCCGTGGAAACTGAGTAAAAATATTGCGTCTGAAAAGAAATCTGCGGTAAAAGCTCCTGATGCAAAATTTGAGACGTAATGCTTTTGAGATCTGAGGAACTTACTCAGCTCCATCTGTTTCAGTCAAAGGGCATTGAGAAACAGATAAAAAGATCTTACTCTTGTAAAAATAAGACAATCATCTGACCCAAGCTTTCATTGATAAAGAGAAATGATAATAAAATTGTGTTTGCCATAAATGCTTCTTGGGGCTTTCACAGATTTAACTGGGCTTAACTGAATCATAAAAGCCACTGAACATTTTCTTAATCTACTGCTCTTAAAAGTCTCCAGATAAGCTGTTGCTTGCAGCAAAATGATCTGTCTGCTCTGATCTTCTCTTTTCTCTGCACTCCACAATCTCGGTGTAAGGAAATGCAAGGCTGTGAATAGCCAGTGGATTTTGAAGTGATCGGGTAAGGAGAGCAAGTTAACATCAGTTCTGTCTCGTAATGCCTCCCGTTTAGGTCTTTTACTCATTTCAAAACCTGAATTTTCATGCAAGCAGACAAAAAAAGGAACTGTTTTAAGCTACTATCAATAGGATACTTCTGTCTCAATGAACAGGAATGTTTAGTCTATACTCACATTGTGTATCTGCAAATATTGTTTAAAAAGGCAAAGAAAGGCTCTGAAAACCCGTGCTTGATTGTTCTTTAGGATTAAATTGCAGCAGGACATCTTGCCTTGAGCTGCTTCAGCGGCAGTCTACGGTTGTGCACCCCCAGCTCAGACCAGGCTGGGAGCTCGTCCGCAGTTTAGGTCTGTGCTGTGGTCCCTCATTCCTTACAGGAGGAATCAAGCTGTTACAGTCTATTCACACAGGATTGCTCTTGCTATCTGGTCCAGATCTGCTGGCCAGCAAGGCTGCTCATGCTGCCCCCTCCGCTGGTGCTCTGCCCATCAGTGTGTGCCACGAGAAGGGAAAACCTCTGCGGAGTCACCCAGAGCTGTGGTGCCGTTCAACAGCAAAAACGTGGCACAGCCTTGCAAAAAATAGAAAAAAAAAAATGCAACTGTCCTTTTGGAAGGATGTAGCTGCTGCTTTTAGTTTGTGATACTCTCCTGTTTGGGTCAAAATGACTGACTCCTATTGGTACTGCCTATACATTTGTACTACAGGTAAAGGAAGTTGAGCTGTGAAATGATGTTTGTTGCATGTCTTTATAAAAAGGACTTATAATTATGTCCTCACAGTGCTGATTTCAAAGAAGTACTTTTCAAATCTATTTAATACCTGTAAAATATCTAAGTTCATGGCAGTGTAAAAATATGTATCTTTTTAATATACAAAAGGAACACAAAATGCCAGGATATCTCTCTTTTTGAGGAAAAAAGGGAGTCTTTCCTTAGGATAAGTAGATTTTATTATTAAGAGCTAGGAACTGATAAACAGGGGTGAAAATGGCTGGGGCTCTGTGAGAAAGCTATGTTTTCCTGTAATTTATTAAATGATTAGTAAAAATATTCCTCAAAACATACTCAAGCAACTGTCAGACTAGAGGAATACCTAAGACTTCAGTTAAAAAAACCAAAAACAAAACAAAAAACCCACTAAATAATTCTGTGATTAAAAATGTTCAGGATTACTTATAATATGCTTCTAGGAAATTACATTAGTTCAGCTGAATTGTAAAGTAAGAAAATAAGAGTTTTTCCATATCTTCTGAGAAGAAAAACTAATTCTGTAAGTGGTTGCACAGATTTGGTTGCATTCCTTTGAGTCTAAACTGCGTATTAAATTATGAATATTGTCATTCCTCCTGTAGTAGAGACTTGAAATACTGTTAAAAAAGCTAAATAATTCATTCACTTTAAAACATGAAGCAAAAGTTCTAAGGCTATGGACAAATACCAATTCTTTCATGTTAATAGCAATATTTATGTGTTTATTACTAGACATAAGTAAAAACAAACATGAATTCCTAAGATCTACTGAGCCATTTTGCTTACAGATACAGAGAAGTTGGTACAGACACATTGTTAAGAGTGGATATGATTTCTTAATTTGTTAATGACAAATAAACAGCAACCTGCCTCTTTCATAACAAGACTTTCATAACAAGAAGAGCTACTCTCACTAATGTTCTGAGTTTATTAACACAGCTTCTTATATGGCCCTCTTGAGGCAAAGGAGAGACTGAGGGAAGCAGAGTAAAATGCTTCTTTTCCTGCATTCTACCCATTTTTTGAATAAAGTTCATATGAGTAAGAGAATACTGAGGGACTAGATGGGTTTAAGAAAGAGTGAACTGTGGAAAAGCCCTGATTCTTTAGGTCTTGCAGTCCACTGTGGCCTGCAAGGACCTGAAGGTCCTGCAGGTTGACCTGTGACCTGGAGACCACTTTTCATTCCTTCTCCTCTCAGCAAAATCTTTTGAAGAAAATTTTGAGGCTGTGTCTTTCCTTGTATTCTCTGCTATGGGATACTCCTCATAAAAAGGTGGTAGAATGGAGAATGTCTCTTTCAGAGAGCGAGGTAGTTCAAGATGTGACTTAGTTCAAGGGTCTAACTTATTTCTATCAGCCAAAACCAATCCAAGCCAAAGGAGCTGATGACAAATACATGAGAAATCAAACATATTTGATGATAAGGACATAATGCCAGAAACCTTTCATTGACTTGGTTCATCCTTATTCATGAACAGAGATGAGTCACAATCAGGAACTGGTTTGAACTTAGTTCAGCTTTTTTGTTCTGCTGCCCACCTCTATTTCTGTCATATGGAATAATGATTTTCTAGCAGAATAATGAATTCAGTTTTTGTCTAGTTATCTGTTTTTGAGTTTTTGCTTTTTAAAATTTCCTCAGTTTGGTTTATTTTTCTAAGGATGCGTTTGCTCAGCAAAGAAAATGTTAGATTCAAGAGTTGCAGTTTCTCAAAGCATCTGAAAACAGAGTATTGCAAAAGAGAATCGGTGACAATTTTGATGCGAGGGGCTGGTAACAGCACTGATGTTGCCCGTTCATGTAAAAGCATGGTTGAGAAATATCTCAGTGTTGGGTGAAGTGCTGCAAATTGGGCAGCTGATTTATACTTTGGAAAAATAAGGCTATGCTGGAAACACTTGCAAGATCACTAATCTGTTATTGGCCTGACTCAATAAGAGAGTACTGCTCTCTCCAGAATGGCTCATTCTGCCCGACAAGACCTGATTCAGTTTGTCCAAGTCAGTTTTAGCATATATATTTTCATAGTTAGGCTGTGACAGATCTGGTGCTGGAAAGAAAAGAGAATCCCTGAAGCCATTAATCCCTCAACATGTGCCAAACCTATATTTTCTACAGATAGATCCCACATGAAATAATACATTAGTATTAGCACTTCTGAATGCCTTGATGAAAATTAGCTTGTGCAATGAAAGTCAGTTTTCCTTCCCTGGCTTAACAGATGATGTTAATAGGAAATCTGTTTTCTGAATTAAAGACTTGGTGCAATAGAGGCCAGAAGCTGAAAGGCCAAGTGTTGGATGGTACTGCTTTATCTAGGACAGCTGAATGGTTTTGAAAATCTGGTCTTCAGAGCTGAAGGACTGCCAAAAACTGGAGGTCTTTGCATGTTGCTCAGGCTCATTACTAAATGCAGGGATTGCAGAATCACACTCTCTCTTGTGCTCACTTGGTATAAAAACATCTGCACCCTTTCTTCCTCTCTAAAGGGACATTGGCAAGTTGCTGAGCTCCAGCAGAAGCATAAGTCTTGCTCTAATTCCCTTTTCCATCACCATTTCAGCTGACCTGTATCAGTCACACCTGGGTAGAATGGAGAAAATAAAGGCTGGGATTCAATTTGTATCTTCAATATAAATGGGTTTTTAAGAAACAATCAAATCACTCCTGTCTGTTTCAGGTACATTTACCTATTTTTTTTTCCTTATTCTGTAAGAGAAATGACACTTTTTTTCCATCAAAAAGAAGAAAAATAGTGTCAGATGATGAGTTGTTACCCTTTTTAGATTCCAGCATAACTGGTTTTCAATTATGTTCTCCTAAAATAGTTGGGCTATTGGTAATTAACACTATTACAAGTGTAATTTCAAACCATTTAGCACAATTTGTGGGGGCTATGTTTTATAATGGCTCACTTCCATTCTACAACAGGAAACTCTGGAACTGTTTATTTTTCTTCCTCTATTCATCACAGTTCATGCTTGTACATCCATCAGAAAAAAACCTCAAAGCTCACACTTATTTAGTAACATAAAGATAGAGAACTGATGGGGCTTTTTTTATGGGAAAGCATGTAAACAGTTTCATTTAATAAAAGACAGTGTTAGCTGGAAATAAGATTTGCAGAAAGAAAAGGAGAAGAAAGAGCTGTAACACTGTAAGTAAATGGTGTATTTTCAAATAATGTTCCCATCATAAAATAAAAAGGTGAGAAGATAAAAAATAAAATAAAAAAATAAAATGAAATAAAATAAAATAAGGTGAAGAGATTTTGCTTTCTAAGATAGGAAAACAATCTGACCTTTACAAAATATATTCACACTGTGTATTGCTCAGGCCCTTTGACGCTTTGTTGATAAAATCAAAAGCTGTTTAGAGCAAATTAGAGTTATCTTGATTTTGAAGCAATTGAAAAGAGAACAATTTGCAGCAGTGATAAAACAGACTTTCACTCTCCCAACCAAGGCTTTAGTTGTTTGAACTACAGTCTTTATTCCTTTCTTCTGACCCAGTATTACTTCATCTTGTGTTTCTGCACTACAGCTGAACAGAAAACTTTGCTGAATGGAACAGGGTTTGTTTGGGACCACAGCTTTGTATTTCTGAAGGGACTTGTAAGCAATCTTTATGAGGGCTGCTATATTTTTAGAAGTCCTCTCACTTGCCTATTAAACACAGGGCTGAACAATAGTAATTACTGCACAAATACCAAGGTCCAAAAGTGGTACCATTCACTTCAATGGAGAGCTGCTGTGAAAGCACATTTGAAAAATAACCCATGGTGACAAGGGCTGGGGAAGAAGGGAGAGAAACTGCAGTTCAAAGGGCTTCTTCTGAGGGAGCATAATTCATTCATGTGTGTACAAGATTCTTTTCCCTGTTGTTTGCATTTTCACTACAATAAAACAGGCCCATGGAAGTGCCTTGTGGGCAGAAATTGAGTTCTTTAATGGAAAGGTTTATATGACTGAAATAAAAAGAAAGGCTGTGAAACTGGATGTTGCTAGGAAGCTGGAAATGAGCTGGATCAGCTAAGAGGGGATCAGCTACACAAGGAGTTGAAGGGAGAATATCAGCTGTGGGATCAGATGTAGAGAGTAGCAGGGGCCAACAAGAGATGTAGTAGGAGAGATGTCAAGGAGTGACAGTGAAGATGCTTTTCTGAACTGGAAGTTTCAGGGCTATCCTCTGTGTCCCTATGTCAGTGCAATGACAGTAAGGGACCACCAAGGTATTCAGGCATGTGTTAATATAATCTCTATCTTTTGTAAAACAAATATTGCTTTGGTGGAGGTGTGCCCTTGTAGTGGCATATTTTGATTATTTCCAAGCACTAGTTGTACACTGCAATGGAAAATCCTGTATTAATTTATTTCTCTGTTTATGTTTCTACTCGTCCAAGACTGCTGCAAGCTATGGACTGTTGATTTTACTAAGCTTTTCTCTTTTTTAGAAATGAAAATTTTCTTGAAAAGTATCACTCTTGGTTTTGAAAAAAATTAAATTCTTTTCCCTTTAATTTATAAAGCTCACTGTCCTTTTCTTTTAGGTTATAAAAGAAATTAGTAAAGGAATGAAAGAGCAAATGGAATATGTGTCCTTTTGTCCCAAAAATCATAGGAATATAGAAGATAGGACATTTGATACAGTTTTCACTCATTTTAACATTTCACAGTTTTTTCTTTCCTACTCCAGATCTAAACAAACAAACAAATTTAAGCACAAACTTTTGTGTACATGGTAATATTGTCTCAAGACAGGACCTCTTGGCTTACTAGACCATGTCATCATTGATGGAATTCATGGCATGAGGAAAAGAGTCAGTGGCTTTGCTCACATTTCTTTTTAATCAGGATAACTTTGTAGTTCTGCCTTTTCCATGGTGAGATAAAACCCATCAGAAATGAAAAAAAAAAAAAAAGGAAGAAAAAGGTGCTAAATGGGAGCTCTATTTATAAGCATATTTCTGCCACTTGGGTTGAAGACTCCATTCTCTTCCCTGGTGAGGTGTGGGTGTGCTAACCCAGCATCTGAACAGGGTGAATGAGACTCTGATATTACAGGCACTTGGAAGAGATTTCCAGATTTCTAATGCACAAAAATAAATCTGATGAGACTATCATGACACAAACACTTAATTTCATTCTTAATACAAGCAGGAAATGAGACCAAGTTTCGGATGTATTTCTTGAATTACTGTGGTTTTCTAAGTGCCCTTGAAATGTGTTGCATGTAAACAAACATATCCTCTGGGCTGGATAACCAGGCTAACACATGCATTCTTGATCCTTCCAAAGAGTTTCTTGCCAATATGAAATTAAATTCTAAAGCCTAGGAAAAGCTTAAGAACATAATTTCAACAGATCCGCCTTTTTTGTTCTTCTTTTCCCTTTTTTTACAGAAATGGTAAATACTGTCTGAATTGTTTATGATTTTAAACTTTCTTGGAAAAACTACACAATTTTAATTGAGGGTCAGTTTATTCTAAATCTAGTATAGGCCTGCTCATCTCTACCACCGGAACTCTTAACAGAGCTTGTACTAAGCAGACTGCACCGTACCAGAAACTCAGTTAACAGAGACCATTTTTCTTTCAAGTATTTCATGAAAAATCACTTTACATAAAATGTACAACAATGCTGCTACCTTCTCTAAACAAAAAGAAGAGGTTGTTCTGTTTGTCTGTTAAGTCAGCTTTAGCAGTTCTTAGAAATGTCATTCATTAAATGTCAAGCAAATTACTTATAATATCAACCCTGAAAAGAAAACCATTGTGGGTGCACTTTCAGAAGCCTTATTCTTCTCTATTCACAGTCTCTCTGGTACATTTCTAGTAAACAATATGCATGTTTTCCCAATGATATGAAACTATTTGCTAAAAACATATCTTTGCTTAAAATGTAGAAGAGTGTTTCACAATACTTTAACGAAAGCTAATGAAGAATCCATTTTTCATTTTAAATGACCAGGTTTAAAAATGTGGCTGCGATACATAGCAAATGAGTTCTGGAAAATACTCTGTGTCTGGCAGTGACCAGATCTATTTCTGTGGGTTAGCAGGGATTGGTTTTGTTGTTGCTATTGAACCTGACACCAAAAGTACAATTACTGCTGATTCAATAGCTGTTTCTATACCATGAATCATTGCACCTTACATTGGCTGCTTGGCACTGGAAGTGTGCTACCAGCAGTAGCTGCACTATTAGGAAGAGTAACAGACCTCCATTTGCTGAGAAAATGTGGTCTGAGTAAAGAAAGCAAATTTCAGTGTTCCAAATCCTTTGTCTGCAGCAAAATGTAAATCAATAAAAACGAAGTGAAAGTACAAATTTCACAAACCAGTAGAAATAAAAGAAATGGACTGAGAATTTCTATACTATTTAGATTATAAACCCGTAATTCTTGCATTTGAAAACTCTTTACAAGCCCTGAGATGACCCAAGTATGTATCTGCAAGAGAAAACAAATATGAGCTGTGTGATAGTGTGTTAATTGAATCTAGTTTACATTGGTAACCTGAAGTAAAATTGCAGCAGTCCAGAGAATCTAGGAGAGGGTGAAGTCTGGATTAAAAGTGACAAAGAGTGAAACTGGGAGATGAAAGAATTTGGGAACAGAAACAGTAATTTTTGCACAGGTAGCTGCTGTACCTACATGTGAGTATAGGCAGCTCCTGCCCCAGAACGTTTGCGTTCTCCACATCAAAAATGGTGAGTAAAACGAATGTGTTCACAATATAGACCAAAAAAACCTAAAAAATAAGAACTCAGACTTCAGTAATAATTTGGCATGTCAAAATGTAGCCTAAGCAATGGGTATTTTAGGAAAACCCATGAGGTTTCAATTGTATTTATTCATGTGAGAGTTAAGGTTTATAGGTTGCCCAAAATTCCATTAGACAAACACCTATGTTTTTGTATACTTTAAAAGTTCCCATTAAACAAAACAAAAATATCTTAATTCTGTTAAGACTTCAGCCACTGGAGACATTCAGAAAATACTTTTTTCTTGTTATGCAGCTTTATTTAAAATAAATGTAACTCTTTAATTAAAGGGTTGCAATCTAGACATGGAGTTTATTCTCCTATTTTGATGCTTTGATGAAACACAATCTTATTTAAAATATCCTGGCAATATAAAAGACATCAAAGTGGAAGCAAACTGCAACCTTGTTCTATGACTGCTTTGTATTTCTAGATCCTGGCTACTATTTTCCTTGTTCACTGTTTTAAAGCACCCATAGACTGAGTCTATAGATAAAATTCAGATGCTTTGAATGAATTATCTAAAACAAAGTTAGCAAACATACAAATAAATTCTGAACCTCTAATTCTATATTCTAGCTAATAATTGCTTGTAAATACTATAGATTAAAATGAATGTCATATTTTAAAAAAGCCATTATCTAGCTGTGAATCTTCATCAGCTTCTTTGTCTTCCCTCAATGAGCTCATTTTTGGAGCTCAATGATAACTGGTAAAGAGGCTTTTGTGCCAAGCTTGGTTAAAACTCTGGCATTTCTCACTGATTTATCAGATAACAGAGATGTATCTTTTGTGGGCTTCCTGCAAAAACCTTTGCCTATAAAACGTTATAAAAGCACACCTGGGTGACCCTGCAGAAATCTTCTTTATGGGAAAGAGCTAGATGAAAAAGTCTAATACAGAAATGGAACACAATGGCAGTTCAGAAGGGAAGTTAATTTGGGACTGATAAAGTCCAATAAGAGTCAGAAAACATGGAAAAGTATAAAAAATATTAATTTGCTTATTTTTAAAATTTTATTCTAAATCACTTTCCCCTGAAATTTCAAAGGTTTATAAGCATTTTTTCCCTCGCCAATCAATTTTTGATATTGCTGATATTTATTAAGTTCTCAGGCTCCAAGTTAAGTGCATAGTGGAAAAGCTTATTGCCATGATGAGGGAATATGCAATTGGAGCAGAAAGCCCAGTATACTGGGAACTCAGAATGTCTCTGCATTGAGATATTTATTCATGATCAGTAGACTGCTCTTTTATATGTGTCTCAGATATTTTTCAAATATATGTTCTCATCTTAGAGGAGGGATTAATGCCAATACAGGCAATAGCCAACATTCTGAAGTATGTCTGAAATGTTCAAGATTTTTAGAAGTAACTCAAATAACTGATTTTTTCAATGGATTCCCTGAGTTAGGAATTCACAGAGTTGTGCAATCCCTCCCACTTAACAGAAATCTGATTAACTAAACAAATAAAAAAGTTCAACAGACAGAAATATCTTTAAATCCTGCTCTTTATCACATTAAGACTGTTTGTCCCCGTGATTCCTAATGGTATTGTGCGAGTCCTCTATGAAATATAGAGCAGAATTTTCTGTGGTGTGCTTTGTTTGTTTTTCCCAATATATTCTAGGAAGTCATTCAGCCCTGAGTAACTCAGTAGTTAGGGAACTCATCTCTCCTGGTAGCAGCCATAAGACTCCCATCAGCTCCCTGCAGGAATTACAATTATGTTACATTAGAGAGAATGTTGAATCTAGCAGTCAGTGAAGCAAAATTCTCCACTGGCAGAGGTTGCAGAAGGCATCTGACAGTAGGAAAACTGATGAACATGGCCTGAGCCTTAAGCATTTTATCACAGAATTCTTTACATGGTCATTTTTTCCTAGCGTTTTTCGTCTTTTAACACTAGTGAATATTTGACAGAATTTTTGTTGAGGCTGTGTAGAAGGCTGAGCTCTCACGTGCTATTAAATATAAATGTTTTGAGCAGAAAAGAGAAAGTATAATATAGCAAATGCAGAAAGAATTAATGAAGCTTCTTCATCAATAATCAATGCAGTGTCATCAGAAATATTGTGCAGTCCTGGTCACACCGTTCCAAAAAACACATAGCAGCAGTAGGGTGGCCTGTTTATAGTCCAAGGCCTTGACAAAATTTACCTGGATAAAGCTTCAAAAAAAGATTGCTGGCTAAGCTACTAAAAAAGGACATTAAAACAGGTACCTGTGGCTCAGTGCTGTGGTTTAACCCCAGCCAGCAGCTCACTCACTCCCTGTGCTGAGATGGGGGAGAGAATCAGAAGAGATCAAACAAAGAATGTGAAATAATTTGGATAAATTACATCTTTTCCTGCTCTCATAGCAATTTTAGGAAATATTTTATGAAAAATACTGGACAGGGTAGAGATTAAAAATTCTCAAATTCATATAGTTAAAATGAGGTAAGGCTCAGAAAACAATATAAAAAATTTAACAAAGCTTTATACCTTTTCTATGCAAGGTTTAGAAACTATTATTTGGAGCTAAGACTAAACGTTAAGAGTAATTTAAGTAGCAAGCAGCTAAGGGATATAATTTACCTACTAAAAGTCTTCTGTTTGATCTTAGAGCTGCATAAATCCAATTATTTAATAAAATAACTGTAAACAAATTTTAGCCTGTTTGAAAAAAAAACTTGTGAAGACTGAAGAGTTTGCAAGAAAAAACTGGAAATTTTATTTTCTGTTTAATGTTTTTTTTTGTTCTCAAAAAGTAAATGTCTAACTTTGTCTAGCTTTGACAGTGGAAGTCCTGGGGAGCCTAGATAAATCAGGTTACCTCTTGCCTAGACAGGCACCTGATCATTAAGTCTAAACTAAAACTCCATTTTTTAGTTTCTTTGAAGTGTGTTATTTCTAATCTTGCATCAAAATGCCTGACCTTATATAAGTTTCTTGATTTTTAATTTTGCTCGATGTTAAGTATGAGATAAGCATGCAATGCTACTTCCATGGAAGGAGCAAATTGTCATGAGCAGACACTGCTGAGAAGGATGAGTTTATGGAATTTCAGGAGTTGGAGTATCTCCTGCTGCGCTGCAAATACTTTCATCAGAACAGGATGCACTGACTTTAGCGTGCAGTGCTTATTGAAATGTTTTTAGTAAATGTAAGCCACCACATCCTCAACAGGGAGCAAATGACTGAGAAGTATATGCTGACTTAAAGCAAATTCTGAAGCCGAAATGTTCCCCCCCCCGCCAGATGAATTTCAATGGTATTTTTGTCAAAAAGAATTTCTCATGCCTAGGGTAGTCTCTGCTGTGGGGACTAGAGAAGAAAACCAGAAATTCAGAACCTCTGAGGAAACCAAGCATGCAAGGGGGTGTTGTGTAGAGTGTTGAAAAAGTGAGGTTGAAATGTCTCTGCTTATCCATTCAAGGGCATTTTGTTCCATATCTGTTCCTGGAGCCACAAGTGGTGGCCTTTGCCACCATGCAGAATCTCTTGATTTTGTTCTGCAGCAAACCAAAAATGAATTACAAAATCTTGATATCCCGTGTGAAATTATGGGTGAGTCTGTAAAAGACACATTATCAACATTATCCAGAGACATGGGAGCCCTCTTTATTTGTGTAGTTAAAAACCTGCTCCAAGGAGGATTTGATGAGGGGCTGGTGTTGCCAATGCAGTTACACTTCTGTGTTCATAACTGAACCCAGTGCACATTCTTTTAATTACTTTCAATTCCAACTCAGCTATTTACAGTACCCATGCTCCTGGTAGGTAAGTCACCATGCAAACTTTTGTGCTTGGCATTGAAAAAATGCCAAATAGTGGCATTTTTATTTCATTATAACCAGCTACAAAGTCTGTACTACGGAGAAGAAAAGGTAACCTGGATTAAAATGCAGACAAGAAATGGGGAAAAAGAAGTAGAAAGCATGTCATGTATAAAGACATCTTTGTTTCAGGATGTTTCATGTGGAAGAAAATCCCCTTGCAGAGTATTTCCATGTCTGATTGCATTTTATTTAATGAGAAAAGGCAAGAGAGATAATGTAGCTTGTGAATCTTGATAAAACAACAAGTGTGCTCAGAAGATGCTTGTAGCTCTGCTTGCATCTGCACACAAGGGGTATTGTTTCAGAATGACTTTCATGTATTTCCTGTAAAATTAGCAGAAACAAAAAATGTGAGAGAGGTTTGTTAAACTTTGAAATATGCTTCATAAAATCTTTCCCCAAAAGACACATGAGGAGAAATATGCTATAGACAAGGTGTTCCATTGCCAGAATGCCATTATTTTTGGATTGCTAATTTATTTTCTTTAGAATCAGATAGAATATATCTGTGGTTTTTAAAGAGATGAGATAGCATTGTTTGCTTGTGATTTGCACTTTGGTAGGATTTTGCACTTGACCTAAAACAGGAGATCATCATTTAAATCAAAAGCCCTTTCAAAGCTAGCTGTGAATTACCCATTTCTGCATCATGATTCAAAGCTGTTAAAGAGTTCTACTGTTTATCATGCAAAGTGCTTGCATAGTTCAAATTCACCAGTTTAGACAGGATACCACAATAATCTGAATGAAATATGAAACTTCTATTATCTCAGATTTGCAGTAGAATGATAAACTTCTATTTTTCCCATTGATGAATGATGACAGTCTCAATATTCCAGCATGGAATTGCAGGTGATTTTTTGTTCTGTGCTACCTTGTAGGCTTGGGAGAAACACTTCATAGATGGTCCAGACCATCCCTTTTAATGCACTTTATGCTCCTTCTTAAGGTTAATATTTACCACACTCTCTGATCTAAAGTAACAAGCGTTAAGCTCCTGGTGTACTCTGACAACCTTGTATCATGTCAGCTGAATCCACTTCATAGTTTCCTTGTGTTATTTTATGTGTCTGTCTTCTGTGATTCTGCTGTCTCTTGATCTTTGCTGCAATTGTGAATTTTCTGGGATGGTTGTTGTTCTATACTGTATGTATTCAGGCCTTGTCCAGCATTATGGGACATTGGGACCAGTGCTAAGGTCCTCAGTTTCTGTGGCGAGGTGCCACTAACTATAATAGATGAGTGGAATTTTTTCCCGGGTTGAAAACAAGTAATGTCTTCCAGTTTTTCTTATAGCACTCAGTCCAGTTCCTGGGCTGTGGTGATCTCTCACTGGTAGGTTTATTTTTTTGTGTGTCTTTTTGTTTGGTTTGGGTTTTATTTTTTTTTTTTTTGGTTTTGTTTTTAATAACCTTTGGGAAGGAAGTCTTAATAGTATTCTGAGTAATCAGATTCCTGCATTTCAGCCTCTCCCCAGTTTCAGTAATGTTTCAGATATTACACTCTGAAATTGCTGTAAATTTTTAAATTCCACTTTGAGTAATTTTCTATTCTTTTTGTAGATTAATGTAATTATTATATCCATATCTAGCTTGTATGAGTAGGAAAATTTAAGGTAGTCTTGGGCCCTGTAAAAAAGAGGGAGCAAACTAGCTAGCAGAGCTAGAATGGAATAAATTAGTTTGCTATCCCTGGTTCTGGAGTAGTTTTCCATGCAGACATTATACTTAAATGAAACTTACTTTGATTCCAGAATAATTATTCTGCTCACAAAGCAGCACCGACTCGGAGACAAAGCTGAGACTTCTAACACTTGGTAAGTTTATCTCTGAATTCCTGCTGTGCAGATGGCACAGTGGGCTGGCGAGCAGCAGGACTGGGAAACAGCAGAGGAGTTGGCAGGTTGGCGAGGAAGATAACAGGTGGCTTGTGAAGTGGAAGCAAGGTCTTTATTGTAGGCCACCCTTGTCTCCGGCATAATTAAACTGGGAATTAGAAGGGGGGAGGAAGCCTCACATGAAAGCACATCCAATCCATTGGACCACATATTGGAGACTTGAAAGATGGTTTGGAAAGGAACTGCGACCTTTTGGATGGCCATGGGTAAAAAATGGAAATCTAGAGGGAGTTATGGCTGTTTGAAGAGTCCCCACGCTGGGGTGGTGGTGGACCAGCACAAACAGAGGACTGTGGAAGAAATACACTGTGTGAGGTCTTCAGCTAGATGTGTTTCTTGCTGTTTTTTTTTTTTTTCTTTTGTTTGACGGTTGTTTTATGGGTTTTTTTGTCTCTCTCAGCAGCCTTATCAGAGGGCATATTGCTGTTAGAGCCAGTTGCATTCCTTTTGCAAGTGGGAGGCAGGAGACTACTCAGTTGGCAAGTGGCTCATCCTGGTGTAAGGTGGGAACAGCACATTCAGGGTTAAACACATGCTTCACCTCACTGTTTCACATGGAAAATTCTGAGAAGATAAAGCCATTTGATTCCTTTGTTAGAGCAGAGTATCAAATTGCCTGGCAGTGGACATTGTAAAGAACCTTTGCATGTACTTCTCAACTCCTGCTTCTCAGGGGTTGATTATATGGTTTTCCTTATTTTTAAAGGAGGACATGCTTCAAGTTATGTGATCAACTTTAGGAAAGCAAGGTACAACGTACTTTATTTAAATAAAGAAAGAATACTTAAGAAAGTAAGGTGAAAATTAGTTTTCACTCAGCTGTACGAAGTCTTATGTGTGGCAATCTGCTGATCAATGGTTTGTCATCTCAAAATGATAATTTTTGAAATGAACAACATCTTTATGTGTTTGAAACTTGAGTCATGAACATCAGAGATCTTCTCTCCGATGAAGAATATCTGGCCCATGCTGGTCACTTGCATAGCAGGATTTTTAATTTCTATTATCTGCTCATAATCAGAATCATACTGATATGCACAGCTGGAGGATATAAGACTACCTCAGACAATGTCTTCATAGGATTTGGGAAATTTCATGTGAATTGCTAAAATACTCAGTAACTCATGTAACTGTTACTTCATGTGGCTATCCATTCCTGAATTCATACATTTAAGCCCAGACATCCAAAAGTCACTTACTGTAGTGCTGGATCTTTGCCAAGAAAGTAATTTTTGGAGAATGGCTCTTGAGGTTTTTATGCGGATCATATGCCTACTGCACCTCTATGTCCACTCTTTTTCTCATGTTTTTTCCTCAGACAGCTGGTGTTAACATCCAGACTTCATTAAATAACTAGTCACATCTCAATTGCACAGGAAACATAGTTCCATCTTCATATTAAATTATGGAGGGTGACTTTGCTAGGCATTGTCTTGGCTTTAGACCCCATGAACTGAAATGTAGTCTTCCAGCATATACCTTACATGGCTGACAGGATTTCCAAGTAGATGAATGGAGTTGATAAAATGATAGGCTTTAGCCACTCTGGTTCTGGGAGGAGCAACACCAGGACTCCAATCCCTAGATCACAACCAGAAGGAAAACCCAGTATATAGCTAGCTAATATAAAAGCCACCTAAACTGGACAGGACTACTCAGTGGTGATACAGAACTTGTTAAATAAATGACCCAAGAATTATACACCTATAAAATGTGGTACTACATAGGGCTATTCCTGAGCATCTGCATGCATTTTAGCTCTCCCACCAGATAAGAGTGGTGCCTGATGATCCTAAAATGTACAAGGCTGTGCAGTTGTGTCCAGGTCTTGGATGTGCAATAGCAGTTGCTTGAATTGCATGCTTAGTTTCACGAGAAAAATGTTTAACAGCTGAGTAACTCATACCTCCCTGCTGGAAACCTCCAAGACATGTCAGGGCACTGACTTGCAGCCTTTAAAACCTGCATGATTTGATTAAAAAAATTATAATCAGCCTCTAGAATTCAGACTTGGTGGGTAAAATTGCTAAATGGAATGCCTGAGAGAATGGTTTAGTTGTAGTTGTAATGTACCTGCTATATTAGTCTAGCATGTACTACATCTGACTTTTTAAAGCAAGATTTGTTCATCAAAACATGCTGGTAATTGGAAAAGTAATGAAAGTGTTTGGTGGAGAGAACTGCTCTATATATGCACACCTGAATGAGCCCTGAATTTGGCATTTTCACATAGGCAGGAGCTTAAAATCACTGTTTAATTGTATGAAACTGCTAACCCTAAGGAGTACAAAACACAGTAGGAGGGTGGATATGGAAAGGAAAAGAATTTAGGTTTGAACAGGAAGCATCACTGTGTCTGTGTCCCTCTAGGTAGTGTGGCCGTGCTACAGTCACAAGTTGGTGACACAATATACCAGTCATGCTGTCCTACAAAGAAAAGAAATTTAGGAGGCAGTGTCAGAGGTGTGGGATAGTTTCTGTCATAAAACAGACTAGATAAGATGGGAATAATCAGGTAGGAGAATGTTTAATGATAACAGATCTCAAATACCATTTTAGCATCCATTGATGGCAACAGAGATACTGGATCAGGATATCAGATATACATTTTTTAACATGCTTTGCTTAGTGCTGTGTTTCAGGAACATAGGAATTAAAATGGCAAGAACATGTTTTAATACATCCTGGGTTGTTTTGTTGGTTTTTTTCCTCCCATTTTTTTAATAGATGTTGTATCATTAAGAGGTAGCTAGATCAAATATATATCACAGCGAAAGCCAAACACGATGATCTATAAAATTAGAGCAATGTTTGTGGGGTTTGCATTTTCATAATCCATTAAATGAAAACACTGTTTGAATTATCGGGTAGCAGGACAGAGAGTAGTTATTGAGGAAGTGGAAAGGGAAAAGCAGTATTTTCCTTTTTTAAACCTGTACATTCAAGTTTAAAGCAAAGTATTGCTGCATTGCATTTGTGGTTACTGTTAGGTAGATTTATTTATCTGAACTCCTTTTAGTCCTGTCTAAGTTTGGAACCTTTTAAAATATGTGTAGAATTCTTGAACTATATGGAAGATATGACAAGATTTTACATATCTAATTCACGAGGCCTTTTTTTGTCTTTCCAGACTACAGTAGTTTTCCAAGATAACTAAAAGTAAAGCTCAGCATCAAATGCTAAGTCAGAAAGGAGGAATATGATGTACAGATGAAAAGGAAGATGTTGTTTCCAAACTTATTTTACAATGTTTTTCTTTTGGTAATTAATATTGAAAACAGACAGAGGAATTAGAAAGCATAAGCTGGTAGCAGTCATACATTTAAACTATTTCCAAGTAGAGTCCTTAGATTCTCAATGTCATTAAACTGCAAAACCTCAGAATAGTTATTTTGGCTTTTTTTTGTTTGTTTGATGTGCATATTAACCTCCCCTTAACCTCACTGCAGTCTTAGGAAACCAGGCAAGTTTTAGTATCAAGCCCTGAGACCCGTTAAACTGGTCCCACTGGGGTTTAGATTGGTGTCTTCAACTGGAAGCAAAAGCTGCTGTTGTGCCAGTCATTATGGCTCATCCTTATGACTCCATTTTGTTTTACTGTCCTATTTTTATCTTCTGTGTGCATCCCAAGTGAATAATTTGGGATGTATGTTTGAGTTCAAGCAGTGTTTCATCCCCTTATTAATTTATGTCTGCATGAATTGTAATTAGCTGGTCATCAAAATTCTACTCAGCCATACATTGATTATGTATATGCATAACTTCAGATTTTATTTGTAAAGTGATAATTTCTGGATTGAGAACATACTGACACTTCTGAGTAATCACTGGGATGCAGTTCAGCACTCCATCTGTATTCAGCAAAATACTTAAGCATATGCTTAATTTTAACTTTAGCTCAGGTAAGCATGAGATTGCCTCCATCCAAATTCAGCATAGCATTTTAAGTATGTGCCTAACTTTAAACATATCCTTAAATCCTACTAAAGCTAAAATCAAACACATCCTTAAGTGTCTTCATGAATATGGATAACTACTGAATGAGGTTTGATGAAATGAACTCTGTTGGCCATTAAATAACAAGAAATGCCTGGCCACAATTCCATTAATGTCCTACAGACAGCAGAGACAAAACAGAAAAATAAAACATTCTTTTTGTGTGTTGAAATTCTAGAAGCTAAACTGTGTATTGTTGAAGATAAAGTATGTTGCAGACTGTGGGAGGTCTTTCTAACCCTCAAAAGATCTGCATCCCTAGGAAGCTAAGGCTTCATTCTTAGTGTTTCATTAAGTTCAGAATGCTCAATAAAATTTTCATTCTTTAAACAAGACATTGCAAATAATGTATCTAAATTTGACCAAAATTACAAATGATAATGAGAGTGCAGCCAGTCACAGAAGCTTGACAAAGAAAATGCATAAACAGGCATTAAGGATGTTACATCTTACAGAATGTTTTCTGTGATTTTCTTTTATTTTCATTGCTGATGTATTTGATTCATATCCCCATTCTTCATTTCAGTCCATTTTCACTTTTGCTGCTTCAACCTCTAACAGTCTTTCTGCACTATTTATGTGAAAAGCTCTTTGCATTTTTATTTCATATCCTCTCCTACTGAAGTTCATGAAGTCTTTCAACAGTAGGCTGTTAATCCTTTGCAGATTAATATGATTTCAGTGATAATCCTTTCATTTGTTGAATTTTTAAGACATATAATCATTAAAGAAAGTGCTAGACAGATTTTCCATTAAAGCAGTTTGAAGCAGGTGGTATTTCTTTAATGTATGTCGGTAGCACTTTATGTTGCTCATTTATAAAATTAAATTTGCAGATGAAGAGAATAAGCCTAGAGTTAGTTACTGGTCTTTTCCCTTTGGTATTGCAGTTCTAACCCAGTCAAGAAAAAAGTATTCAGGAGTTTGAAGAAAAAACAGGGGTAGAATGTCTGTGTGAATGCTCTTTACACAACTTCATTGCTACTTTTCATTGGGAGTAAGGGTCATCTTGGGTTCTGTCCACATACTGAGAAGCATTAAGTTAATTATATGCAGGAAAAAAAAGTATAATTTAAATGTGAGCTTTGCCTTCAGGTAGGCCATAGGATGTAAATGGTATGTGGGAGTTATTCCAGCTTCTGTGTACAAGGCTAATTCTTATCTTCATTGAAGTTATGACTGAAATACCCTTCTCTGGATGGAACTGAAATTTATAATTATCTCTCAGTAATGACACACATAAACCTTGTATCGTTAGAGGTTTTGATTTTCTGTTGATTCCCAGCTCACTGTACATGATTATCCTTGTCGACCAAATTATTCATCCTATTTTTTGTCTTCTTTTTCCTCTGGTTTTCCCATTCTTTTTTTCACACTGATGAAACAATAGACAGGAAGGGTAGGCACAAGGCATTAAAACACAGTGATTTTGAGTTCTCTTGTAAGCCCCATTCTAATTAAGTTCTCAGAAGCAATGCTTCAAAGGTAGTAGACAAACAGCAGAAATGAGAAATCTGAAAAACATTCGAAGTTCATTAAAACCTCAGTTTAAACAAATAGATAGAAGATGTAGCCTGCCATAGTAGAATGAATATTTTCTTTTATATACTGAAAACTCAGGTGCTTTAGGCAGGAGGGAAAGGAAGCAGACACCACAACGCTTTGAGGAAACCAGGTCCTGAACTTGGCAGACCTTTAGCTGATTTTGTCACATATTTGCAGCTTTAAAATGATTTGGCCTTTGCAACAGCCAAAATAAGTGTCCTTTAATCACTTCCAACCTATTAACAGATGGGCAAACAGCTTTTATAAATGGGGCATGCAAAATAACTCCAATATCAGCCAAAACTAATTAGTAACATTATCTGAACTGAAATTTGTAAGTGATGGAATATACATAAATGCAGATAAATTGATAGAAATTCCTTTTCAAGCATTATGCTTGGTATTTGTTCTGCTTGAGTATATTCTAAATACTTATTTAATAAGAAGCACTTTTTTTTTTCCTGTTTAGCTATCTTCTGCCATTAAAACAGCACGTTTTCCTGAGAAAGTTCTCATTAGAGACAGTGTAACTGAGAGAAATTACATTAAGTAAAAGGTAGTTTAGAATATGTTTTTTGTGGCATGTAAAGAAAGAGTAGTGTAACTTGAATAAAACCTTAAAATTAATTAATCTTAAAGAACAGCACAAAATACTGCTATCAGACATTATTTATACAGCAGTGCCAGAGCATATTAAATATATCTTTGCATTGCACTATTAATCAGAATATGTAAATTGCAAGAATTAAATTGTGATTTTATAAAAAAAAAATTGCCCCATGTATAATTCAGTAGGAAGAGCCATTCAAAGCATTCCCATCAGATCTGCAGCATGAATTTGATTTTACAAAGACATCTGTAGTGCAGACAGCTGCTGTACCTAAGTGAGAGTTTGATTGTACACTTGATCTTTCAAACACCCACTTGTCCATATCTTTCACATAATTTTTTTAGAATCATGGATCTACAAAAGAGTGTAATGGTAACTTAATCAGAACTGTTCTGAAACACGTTTTCATTAAATAAAAGGAATAATTAAATGTGCTGATTTCCAGAAGACTTTCTCTCCCTCTGTCGTAGTACCCTGCCTTCCTTAAATCATCTGTCTCTTCCTCTACTTACCCATTGATTTGAGGATTTTGTTTGAAAAGTTAAACTTTATGTAGAATTTGAAACAAATCTGAAAACATTGTTATAACAACATTTCAAGGTTTTTTTCCTTCGAAACAGCACAATGGGCCCTGCTCTCCTGACACAGATAATTGCCTTGGATAAACTTTTTCTCAAAATTTGACAAAACATAATCTGTAGAAATATATACTCAGTATACCCATGCATATAATCAGTCAGGGAGCTCCCTTCTTGTCCATCTAACATAAAGTTGCTCCTTGGTCTTTGAAGACAGTGGGTTTGATCAGTCCAGGGATGTAGCCCTTGAATATCCCCATGCTTGGTGCATTCTCCTGTCTCAGAGCAGATACACATAACCTGGACCTCACTAGGCTTGTCTAGAAAGAATTGTGGTGATGGGTGTGCACTCAGGTATGCCCTGCACAGCCTAGGAAACTGCAATCTCCTCTAAACCCTACAGAAAAATTAAAATGCTGTTCTTTTCTGATAGACCCTCTGGGGAAAGTGGTGAATGCACAGATATGGAGGGGAATGAAGGTGGGAGACGTTCAGCTCCTTGTTCAGTCAGAAATGTTAGAGGGTCTGTCAGATTTTGAGTGAATGATGCAACTGTGGTCCCATATTGTCAGGTTATATGGAATACCTTGAAGATTTTTTTAACCAGTAGAGAGAACAAGACTGATGGAACAGATTTGTCTTTGTGGCATAGAGGGTAGTGATGAATAAGTGCAAATGGTATTTTTTAATTACAAGAAGATCTCTCTGATGAGAAATCCTGCAGGCTTTTGGTTACATGGAGAAAATACTATAGAATGCCAGAAAATAATCTGTTTAAGATGAAATTCATTGTCCAAGTAATTTTCTTTTAAAAAATACCTCAAGATATTTTAGCCTCAAAAACAAACAAACAAAACTACCAAAACCCAATATTTTGAGAAATACCCAGATCTCCATATTGCAAGAATTTTATCTTACACTGTCTTACCTTGCTAAATGAAGACCAGGCATAAACCCCCATTTTCCTCTTCATTCAAAGCTATTTCAAGCAGATTGGTTTAGTCTTGGCACAATCTGGATGTATTAAGTAAAATTACAATTGACTTTATGCACACAGCTACTCATGACCTTAAGTATAAAATGACTATTTCTATTCAGAATTATATCTTCAGGACAAAAAGAAAATCCAAATGTCATTGATGAAAAATCCTCAGCTATGGTTTGGTTTACATTTCTGACAGTTACACTGCCTGAAATGCTAAATCTAACATTTTTTGTTATTTATCATATATATTGTGATCATTTCCTCAGCTGTGGCATAGTCAGGTAATCACATAGGAGGACTGAAGAGATGAAACTTCAGAAAGCTCCTTTCTACTCATTTGGTATCAAGATAAAATTGAGAGCTTTCAGAGTTTTAAAATTACTTTTAGTAATTTTACCATAGCAAATACACATATATTTCAGGATATTGAATATCCTCACTTTTCTGGTATTTCTGTTATCTTGTTTTGACAGGAAAATCTCCAATACAACATTTCCTGCTGTGTTCTTATGAAAAGGATTGGTTTCAATACATTTCTCTTGTCTCCTAAAATCTTTCTTTCTTTTTTTTTTCTATGAGTGTGTGTGTGATATTTCCTGGCAAGTTTAATGAATACACACTAATAAAATCGAGGAAATTTTACAATAATATGGTAGAGAAACTTAAATCTTTCAATGTCTTTCATCTATAGCTTGTACTACCAAATGTAAGAGCTGGCAGGTAAAATATTTCTTTAGTCTTACTCAAATTACAGTGTATTTACACACAAAAATATGACTTTTCATATTTTGTAGAAAAAAATCCCAAAACAAAACCAAAGCTGTACAGTTGAAAAAGAATTCAAAATGCAAACAATTTTGAAAACAACTTAATCCTTACAGTTTTCAAAGCTGTGGACATTGTGCAGATCTACCCAGCTGCAGCAGAACACTTGGCAAAAAGACTTGGATGCTAATTCTGTAACTGTAGATGGTAAATGACCAAGAGTTTCTTTTCAATCTTTCCAAGCTATTCATGTAAATAAGAGGATTCTACATGATTCTGTCATTATTTTAGGTGCACATTATAATCTGCCCTCTAGAATTTTTATCCGTAGTCCACCAAACTGAAAAATGAATCTGCTGTCCTTTGCCTTCTAGTGACAAACTCCTTGACCTTCAAACTCACAAGGAAAATGTAACCCACTGGGAAGTCTTTGCAGCTTCTTGAGATAGTAGAAAACATCCTTACAACAGAGAAGTAATTAAAGCTGCTGTTAGCACTCGAAGTTGCATCAGAAAGTGGTTTGAACAGAGCACATTTGAGACAGTAAAGGTTAAGGTATTATTTGGTTGTTTGATTCATTCAGCACTTATATTTTAGTAGTGTCAGAATGCTTGATTAATGTTATTTTGCTATTAAAAACCCCCATGCTCAGCTAGTCTGACTGTCATGGTTGTTCTGCACCTTCAAGTTTAGGGAGAATTCAGAGAGACTGAGTGCTATGCTGGTGCCCATTCCCATCCCTCCATCTCCAGAAGGCTCTGTATCAGTTTTTAGAAGAGAATTTGCTGCGTGACACTTGATCCCTCTGCCTCCAGTGAGTTGTGGCATGCCTTTATATTGCACTGTAATGCTGGGGCTTGCAGCTTTTCAGGTAGAGAAACAGCATGTAACTAACAGAATGTTTATTGCCCTCTTCTTCTCCCACTTTGTTTTACATCTCAATTACTAAAAAAAAAAAAAAAAAAAACAACCAGAAACAAAACTGTATTTGATGGAATAGAAGAGACATAGGCTGCTTCTCCTGATACACAAGGAGAGAAGTGTTAAAAGAAGAGGAAATAACTGACTGATATCAAACCTGTCTGTTCTTTAGTTCCAAGTGCTCTGCTCAGTCCCATCTGCATTCTTCTGAATATTTTTGTTTGCTTAGTCCTTATCACCTTAAGGATTATGTAATGATACTAAGGAAAATAAAGGAGTTTAGACTGCAAAGTTTAGATTAAACTTCCTTTTTGTCTCATCTATTGCCCTTCAAATTCTTCTTTCAGAGTAAGAGGTGGCTGTCTCATCACAGAATATGAACAAAATTATTCAAGGGTACACTAAAAAACAGCTTCCCTCATGGGGAAAAAGGGCGAGAAAGAGAATTGGTGAGTATTCCACTATACATCCAACACAACACTGCAAGATGGACTTAGGTAACAATTTTTTCACACCTAAGAGTTAGAAATGTACTGTATTTTTTTTTGGTCTTCTTTAAAAAGACATTTCAGAGAAATATAAATATGCCACTCATTAAATAACATGTTGCAGCCCAATGTATTGTCTTTTATTTCTTCCCTGTCTTTTCTTTGTGGTTTTCAGATTAGAATACAAACTCTGCCTTAGAAGGCTGATGCTGTTTTTCTGAAATGTTAAAGTGACATTAATTTTCTCTGCTTTGAAGACAGAAAGAAACATGTTTTAGATGCTCATGCACACCATGGAGTGTAATATGATCTAGTGGTGTTAACCCTTACAGGAAGTCTGAAGGTTTTGTTAATAAATAGAACATCATTTAGACTCATAACCTCTGCCTCCCAGGGAGAAACATCTGCAGAATCTCACCAAATCTGCAAGAATCTGTGAGTTAGAAGTAAATTACCTGGAATGTTTTGTGAAGGTATAGAAGACTGTGAAGATTTTTAAATTGCTATTTTGTACTTTTCCTTTTCCTGAGTCAAAAGAAATGATACAACACCTATCTCTGAAATAGTGTCCTTGACTGAAGCTATATTTTTTAATATATTAAATTTCTCAAGAAATGTTAGCCTACTGCTATGAGTTCTCCTTGTTTGTTTGTTTTTTTTTTTTTAAAGTAGTTGTGGCAAGACACCTATGGCATCTATGGGCATTTTCACTGCAGTAATACTGGGGAAAATATTTTTTCTTTTTCTCAGTGTTTTCCTCCTGGCTTTCGCCCCAGGGCTCCCCAGAAGGTTTCATATAGTGACTTAGGTCAAGTGGAAAAAAGAACATTAACCACTGTAATTTTTTCACTTACCTCAACCTCTTTCTACCAGTTCTGCTGACCATCACCTTTTCATACTGAGAGGTTCTAATATGAGACATGTTTCAGCATAGCTGTTCCCCTTTTCATTAGCAAGGATGAAGCATGACTTTCCCTTCAGTGTAGGAGCAAGTCAGGAGCAAAGTAGCCCATCATGTAACCTCTGCACAGGCTTAGGTGTTCATATAAAGCATTTCAACCATGCTAACTTGGTTTTGGAGAAGTATTTCTAAAAAATGAGAAAATATTTCTGAAGATAATATTTCTAAAAAAAACCCCTCCAGTACCTAATACCTTATCGTAAAGATATATCTGAAAAAAGCTTTTCTTTTTCAGATTGTAAAATCGTGTTTTCCTAGGGAGAATTTGACAAAATGATGGGCAGAAATGATCAGTCTGAAGTTTTGAGATACTGTGGATACTCAGTACTTCTTAGTGGAATTCAGTATTTCCTCCAGATGGCCTGTTCAGGTAAGTGGTTTCTTATAAATGCTTTACAATGGTACAAAATTTCACCTGCAGATGCTGCAGGATTTGGGTTTTTTCCTTTTTTTTTTTTTTTTTGTTTGTTTGTTTGCATGTTTGTTTTTGGTTGGTTTTCTTTTTGTTGTTTTTTTTTTTCATGAATAGGAAACTATGATTCTTTGAAGTATAGTCAGGACAAATTACCTGATATTGATGATTTTTTTCAAAACTGAGCATTTTATTGTTATACTTGAAATATAGTACATATTTTCAGAATTCCACTGTGTCTAGGAATGCTGGAATGTGACCCCATACTATTTAAAAAATATCCTTAAGAGGGTGCAAAGCAATTCTGTGGCAGGTCTGCACTTGCAGATGTCTCCAGGCAAACATTAACCCTTTTGTACACTCAGCGGGGTTTGTGGTGTTTGCCTTCCAGCTGAGCTGTTCAAGGGTGTTTTTAGGGAACTCTTAGAAGCATTCAGGGATGAAAACATTCTTAGATGACTGTTTGTAAATAAAGCAGGATGTGGGAGATGCCACTGGCAGCTTCTCCTGTAGCACACTTTGTTAGTCCCCTTTTGGGCTGTAGTGACACACGTAGGTGTTGTGAACCAGCGCTAGTCTAAACACGAGTTGTCCAAACTTTGGCAATCACAGCTGGGGGGTTCTTGTAAACAGTGTTCTTCTTTGGAGGTTATGGTTATTTTTGTGTATTAGCAGCTCCAAAGAATGCTTTTAAAGTCCAGCTTTATGTAGTGAGAGAAGCCCACCTGTAACTGATGCTTTTGACTTGTAACGACCTACTTGTGGTTCCTCTTGATCATGACTTTGCATGCCTTGTCCCAAAGAACTTTCTTTCCAAGCTGCATCTTTGAGAAGGTGGTCTCTTTGAGTGTCTGGCCACACATGGGACTTGCTTTCCAGTGCTGGCTCCTGGTAAATGTCATCAGTTTCTCAAGGAAAAACATCTATCACGTGTCGTTTAGGTCACATTCCTAAGACAGTGTGAATAAGACCAGGTATTTTTAGTCATTTGCTCAATCCCCATCACTATGGTAACAGGAGATTTTGTGACTGTGAGACAGATTTTTTTCTTATATCCTAGATTTGGGGAACTATTGCTACTTTTCGCTGTGTTCACAGACACATCAGGAGAGGTTCATGCTTCCCTAGTCATTATTTAATTTATTTAGAGTCTCTTAAGTGTGAAGTGCTATCAAGACTTGTTCGGCCATTTGAAGCAGTGTAGACTTCTAATGCATTTTGATTTTAAAACTCTTCTAAATTGTGAACATGTAAATGATGAATAATTGCTAAAACATGAAGATGTGCCTGAGTCTAAAGGGCATCCATAAAGTGATTTTTAACATGGAAGCATTTTGAATAAATTCCACTTATCTGCAAAGTGCCTCTCTTCCTCAATTTTGTAATATAGATGACATTATTTCTGAAGACAAGTTATGAGCAGAGTGAAACCTCCTTGCTAAATTGCTTGGGAGAGACACTGCAATGGGTTGGATGTTTGAATTCCCTGAATACTGATTTGATGCAACCATATTCTGATGCAAAAACATTCCATAGCATCAGTCTGCCTATTCAGGAGTGGAAAGATAAAAGAAGAGGAAGTTTATGTGTCTAGGCAGAGTGGTGGAGAGGTTCTACTGACGGTTACTGAACTTTTTCAGGGTGACATTGCATCCTGCATGGCTGTGCACTGACCCATGGAAGATTAAAACAAGAAAAGGGATCATGTGACTATTTAGTCTGAGCACAGGTCAAAAAAACCTTTCAGATCTCTTGAAAATTTTCCCATCTTTTTACTGTTATGGGTTTTGCTGTTTTTTGTTTGTTTGTTTGTTTGTTTGGGTTTTTTGTTTGTTTTTTTGTTTTGGTTTGGGTTTTTTTTGTTTTCTTTTTTTTTTAATTGAAGCTAGACAATACTGTAAAAGCACTCTTCTGATGTTAAACATCCTGTTGCTTCTCCATTTTCAGTCATGAATGAATACTGTCTTTGGCTAACAGTAATTTAGACAGGAAAATCTTGAAGATCTTTAATTTTACATATTCTCTTGTGAGTTTTAATTACATCAGTACCATTCATAACTACAAAAGGATCTGCTCATATTTTGTAAAGGTTAGGCACTGAAGGTAGTAAAATTATCAGAATAAAACCAAAATATTTTCAGCAAAATGTTGATGTTCACCATTAAATAATAAAGATCTTGCTGTCAAAATAGGAAAGAAGACTACATGTTATAAAATACCTTTAAATGTGAGTGAGAAAAAATAGGTGGGATTAAAAAGAAAAGAGAATATATGATGCTGTACTCAACACACTGTTTAGAGTCTCCGTGTCTGTACAAGCAGAGCTGGTACAGTAATTTGACCAAACCAGACTATAGGAATGGTACTGTCAGGAACTGAAGAGGAGAATGATACTTTGAGTGGACTCAGGAGTCCTGAAAGAAGGCTTATGCAGGAAAATATTTGTGATTTCCTTATGAAATCTGCTTTTCAGCTCCTGGGAAACCAAGGAAGCTTCCTTTAGGTCAGATGAACACAACCACAGATGATTCTCTAGATGTATCTATACATATCCTGTTCCCCACAGTTCAAGGGAAAATCAGGGACTGTGTCACTACCTAACACATTGCTGGCTGAGGAGTTAGGAACTGCCTAGAAATAACTGAATGAATTTCCATCAGTGGTGAGGTTTAGCTGCTGGCTTTGTGAAAAAGCCAATTAAAATTAAGGTCATAGTGGAGTGATTTTGAGATTTCATACACAAGTAATGATGCTATTTCATCATATTTCAAGCCAATTTGTGCTGCTGCACCATTCTTCTGCTGAAAAGCCATGCACTATACAGTCAGGAGAAAGCCTCAGTCCAGCATTGCTCTACTTTGTTTGAATATAACAGGAAAAATAGAGGTAATGAACCAATCAATTTTGGCCAAATTCTTTGAAGCATACATTGACAGCATAGCTAATTATCATGAAAAATATTTCTTTAAGAGTTTGTTTTTTGGATTTTTAATTTTTTTTTTTTTAAGCAGTATGGTAGCCTGTGTTTAAACATATCCTTTTTTTCCTCTGGTTGATTCAAAGTGCTGCATGTTCTATTCAGGTGAACCTTTACATTGAGTTCAGAGGAACCATGAATGCCTGAAAGTTAGGCACTGGGGGTGCTAGTTATTTTGTTTCTGTATTTGATGAAGAGTCCAGCCCTAATATTCTTGGTATTTGCTGTATTCTGCAGTCACTGAAATTACTGCTATTAATGGTGGTTGGGCCAGGATTGGGTAAAGAGTTGTAGCTGTTTATATGTTGTGAAGGCAAACTGTTCACAGTTGCAGCATCCTGATAATTGGATTGTTTTCAAATAACATGTAAACACAGGAAGGATTTTCTCTGCAATTGGCCCTTTGGAGTTGCCTCTATGAAAATCCATATATTTTTTTTTTCATCTTTGTGTTTGTGATCTTGATAACTAGTCCTGTATTTACACAAAATATCTTGTGTTTAGGCTAAGAATATGCAAAATTGCATAGAATTTGAATCATTGCCTTTAAGCCATCTTGATTTATATTGGCCTTGCCTCATTGTAAGTTTTTCTGTATTTGCAGGAAGGCAGTAACACATCTCTCTGTTTAAGCACAGAAGAGCCTAGATTTTTAATTTATTTAAATTTTCACGCACATTAGTGGGAGGCAAGGGTTTTTGGAGGTTTTAGGTTGCAGACTTGTCTGACTTGAACTAAAGAGCAAATGAGAGTGCAAAACAATGATGTCTAAGAGACATCTCAAGGCAATGTATCCTCATTAAAGTCAATGCCAATTTCCTCTCAAGCTGCAGACAGGCAGGAGAGATGCAGGAGGTCCCTGGGATTTGGTCCTTTGCAAGAAGCTAACAAAGGATATTGGAGCAGTCACTTGTCACAGCCTGCGGTTCAGGGCTTGACTCGTGCTGAATCTTCAGCAGCTTTCAGTCCCACTGACAATTCCATGATAACTGGTGCTTGTTGCTGGGACTTTTGGAAAGCTCTCACAGTTTTGGAGGTTCAGCTCAGAAAGGGCACTGGCTGTCTGCAGCTCTCACCAATGCACCCTGCAGATATTTTCTCTCTCAGCTCTTCCTTGCTGTGGTTCACATGTGAAGCTATGCATAAATTGTTAAATAAACAACACCTAACAGTGATTTCTGTTGCAGTCATGCCAGAAAAGCCTTATTTATTTGTAGAGCAGGACCCCTCTTTGTTGAGTACCCTGCACATTCTGAAGAAAAATGTGCTTCGTGCATCACTGGCAGAAAATTGCCTACTAAAACTGTTTATTTTTCATTAAACAAAATCTTAAAGGACAAGCAGCAGAAAGCTGCGCATACTATAGCAGGAACAAAGGTGTAATAGCTCACATGCATCTGGCAGAACACAATACTCAGGAGTTTCCCCCACTGTACTGTTGTTTAATAATATTCTCCACACCTATGCAGTAATGAGCCCTGAGGGAGATGAAGGTTATCCTTATGACCATTTAAGTCAAATATAACAACAAGAAATTTAAATTCCACTGTGTAAGAACACCGCAAGATAGTTAGTGATAATGAATAGATGCATTAATAAAATGTCTTAATAGAGCTATTGTAAAGCTTTGCATTTCCTTCATAATGGTTTCTGGATCAAGGCTAAATGCAAATCCATCTAATGATTCCTTCAGGTCTTTAAGACTGTGGGTCATTCACTGTCAACGGCAGCAAAAGGAAATGAAATACGCAGAGTACACCCTTCTCCTTGACCGCTGATCCTCTCCCGAAAGAATTACAGATTAACCTGGGTTTAAAAGGTTAAAGAACTCCCACAACATCTGGAATGTTTGTCAACAAGCATGCAAGAATCCCTGCTGGATGCAAAAGCTATCTAATCAATGTTTGTTCTAACCTTCCACATATATACAAAGAAAAGCTTGTGTTTCTCCTTTTGTTGTTTCCTTTTTAAAGCAGGATAGAATTTGTGCTTAAATATTGAATTTGCTTGAGTATTTTTCTCTTAGTTTATGATCACTCTGCTTCTCCTGGGAGTGGCAAATAGAAACAGAAAATGCAATTTGGGTTACCCACACAGGCCAGAGTATCCTAGTCCAGCCACCAACCCTGCTTTAAACATGGTTAAAATGTTATTTCTTTTTGACAGTAATAATATTCCAAAGCATCATTATGGCTTTATTAATAATATTCTAAAGCATTGTTGCTTTATTAAGATGTTTTGATAATAAGTTGAGAACTAAACAAACAAGTATCCTACTTAGTTGATGAAGAGAGTTTTTTCAGGTCTGTTTATATTTTGCACCATATTTAGAATTAATCTAAAGATCTACATAAGAACAACGACCTGAAAAGAAAACTTCCTCTTTAAAATTCTCTTTTGCTGCAATGTCTATAGAATAGTTGACAACAGTTGAAGCAGCAATGGGCTGACACTGCTGCCTGCCATCCAGGCTGATGCTGTCTTTTTTTTTTCATTCTACTGTGCAGCCTCTTCCTGCTATACCTAACCTATAAAATCTTGGCCTGGCTTTTTGTTCCAGCTGTGTTAGAATCTGACACTGAGGGTCTCATTCTGTGCCTAGGGCTCCTACTATCCCTACACTTATAGATTGTTCAAATAATGGTACAGTGGCACATCTGCTGTAAAGAAAGATGGAGAATGTTTAAATTGAAAGGATGGATCTTCTCTACACCTATATATTGGGTATATATTCTTACATTTGACTAGTTTTCTATGCCATCTGAGTCTCCCTACCCCTAAATACAAGAAGAATGATTTCTATCACTGAGGATTCAGTGGCAGGTTGTGAGTGGGAAGCACAGCAGTCTTCCAGTACTTATGCATCAGTATGGCCAGTAGTAGAAACAGAGCAGTTTTCTTCTGGGAGCATCTGACTGAATATCAGGGAGAAAGGGCCTCCCTTGGACCAGCATTTTTCATTACAGGGGATTATCTCAAATCAGTGGGGTGTAACCTCCTTACTTGAAGCTTAGAATGATTCTTTTCTCCCCTCCTCTCTCCAATGACACCATTTAGGGTAACTGCAATCGGGTGGCTTGATCAAATCACCTGTCTTGTCCTTTAGCCATTTGGCCTTTCCCATGCCCAGAAGGAGATTTCTCATTGCAACCTTTCAGCACTTGAAGTAGGTCTACAAGAAAGATGGGGGCAAACTTTGTACCAGGCCTATTGAGACAGGACAAATAACGGTTTTAAACTGAAAGAGGGTCAGTTTTTATTAAATACAAGGAAGAAGCCCTTTTTACAATGAGGGTGGTGAAACACTGGAATGGTTTGCCCAGAGAGGTGGTGGATACCCCATCCCTGTAAACAACCAAGATCAGGTTGGTTGGGTCACTACATGACTTGATCCAGTTGAAGATGTCCCTTTAAAGGTCCCTTCCAACCCAAGTATTCCACCAGTCTACAATTCTATGATTTACCATGCTACATCCTTTTCCACCTGGCAGTTTGTATTTTCATTAATGTCACTACAGAGACTTTGCATTTTTATATCAGCATTAGTGTCTCAGTTTGCTAATATATTTCATGCAATAGTAAGTGCAATTCATTCCCTTGATATGATAATGCACACATCTTAACAGCTTTTTAAAGGAATAAGTAGTAAATTAGCATGTGTGCCAGGCTGAAATGGTTAACAAATAGCTACAATGCTGCTTTGTCTATTTTGCTTTTGCATTCCACTTGTGCCTTAATGGCAGTGGTTTTTAAAACTTGTTTTCATGTACATTTTGACTGTAGTCTCTTAATTGGAGGAACTGCTCTTTAGGGCTCACCAGAGCTGATAGAACAAGTTCATCACTTCAATGCTTGAATAGCAGCATATCAGTTAAAACACCTCAGGATGACACTTGTTCTTTTTGTAGTTGTGTTGTTGGCTGCTCTTCTGATGGTTGTTCTCTATAGCACAAATCTTTCCTGCTGCCTAGACAGTTTTCCCCATTTTTGAGCATTTGATTATTTCTTTCCAAGTTTACTACTTTGCACTTGTCTTTATTGAATTTCCTCTTATTGACTTTGGGCCATTTTTTCAATTTATCAAGACAATTTTGAGTCTGACTACTCTTCTGTAAAGTGCTTGTAAGTGCTTCCAGCATGGTGTCACCTACAAGCTCTGCAGAGTGACTTCTCCATTCCATTATCTCAGTAGTCATTAATGAAAATATTGAAGAGAACCAGACTTAGGACAGACCTCTCTGAGACCTCACTTTATAGTTCACCTCAGTTTTGACAGGAAAGTATTTATCTACCCTTTAAGTAGGATATTTTGATCCATAGTAAAAAAAAGAGTCAGCAGAAAATATGAGCTTAAAGATTTGGTAGCTGTTAAGAGATTCACAAATTCCAGAGTAGAATAGCAGCATGTGGGAGAGAAATTAAATGCTCACAATTTATTGTTACAAATATATCTTTTACATGTTTCAAGAAGGTTTATTCTTCAATAGTATGTTGAAAGATTTATAATTGCAGTATTCTTGGTCAGAAGGATATATGTTAGGTTTTAAAATTTTTAAGAACTTACTGTCTGCAAAGATATGGACCATACAAATTGATTCAACTACCACACATTTTAAAATACGTATTGTCATATTTATATTTTATATTTCACTATATGCACAGTACAGTGCATCTACACAGGTACATGGATATGTATTTCTGGTACATATAGAACATAAAAGTTGAAAGTTTGCATAATATATCTTGAAATTAAAAAAAAAAATATATTCTCCAATGAAAGAAATCCCTTGTTACACAGCAGGGAATGAGAATAATCATGAGTTCCCATACTCAAAGATGTCTTGAAAGAGCATTAAATTGAAAATAATTGAAACATCTTTCTTGATAACTATGAAGAGAGGATCATTCTAATACCCAGTTTATGTATTATTCTATGGATTATTATAGAGTGTCATTTCTTTTTCAGCAATTTTTAGCTATACTTTGAAAGTGTAATGCTATTTCCTATACTGCTATGTTGTAGACAAGTATATATTAGTCTCTTTCCTTAAATGGAGAAATGAAGAACAGTTGAAGTTATTTGACTATGATTATATACTGAATTGGTGTTAGAAATTTAGGCTGAATTATTTAAAATTGACTTCAAAATGGTTCTTAGGCCCATACTGAACAAAAATAGGTGCTTTCTAAGGGGCAACTGATTTTTTTAATGTCTTTTACATGTGTGTTCACATGTACACTTATTCTTAGTCCTTTCCTCCAAGAATGTACCTAACACACACGTTCTCAACTTCTCGTTGCCTCTTGAGCCAGATACTACTCAAAAAAAAGATCCTTGAACTCTTTCTTGCAATAGGGGGTATGTGCAACACATGCAAGAGATTCATTAAGATAAAAGGGTTTTTCAACAAAATCTGACTTGCCTTTTCTGAAGCAAAATATTTGCCAGAGTAGAGAATTTACCTAAATTCTTTAATAGAATCCTAAAATATTAAAAGTGTTTTGTGTTTTTTCTCCTACCAGGTTCTGATAATTTGACACATTTTAGGCAAACTAAACTCTATCTGTAAAAAAACATTCAACTTTTTATCATAGTTACAAAAGCCGGAGCACAGGGTCCATGCCCAATTAAAATTACTTTGCTGATTATGCTATTACACTGATTTTTTTTTTTTACAGTTGAAGAAAGTGGCAAAAAAGCACCTTCATGTTGCAAAATGGAAAACCAGTATTTGTAGTGAAGTGTTTTAAGCTGTAAAATTTGTCTATACAACTTTATATTTAAAATAACAGGGTTGTTATATGCTGTCATCCTGACAGTTTGTTTGCAATTTCTCCTAACTTCAGCAAAGGGACTCTTTGCTTTATGCTGCTACCTAAGTTATTTGAGTAACAGCATTTTGTTTTTTTAAATTTTCTGTCACATGTTCATTTAACCCATTGCCTCACTTAATGTTGTTTTAAGTATACGGCATGAAATTAATGAAACATTTGATTTATATAGTTATGGCTCTTATTCTTTTGTGCAACAGCCCTCCATAAAGCTGCTAATGCACCCTTCAAAATAAAACAAAACCCCAAATTCTATGTGCAAAATTGTCAAATCAATCATTTGGGATATCAACAATTAATTTCCATTGAAACCATTTCCTTTAAGCTCATGTCCAGAAGAATGTTTTGTAGGTTAAGATTCTGCCTCTTCCACACCTGATTTAATAATGATACAGCCACAGAAATAATCTAATTAGTGTGCCCTATAATTACATGAATTCTATCACTTAAGCATTCTGTGTATCAAGACTTATCAGGAGATTTTTTTCCTTTTGGATTATGATTTTTTGCATTCTGTTGTGGCAACTCTCTATGAAGAAGTACTACTTCATCTAGTGAATAATTACTTCTTCTTCCTCTGAATTATGTTTGGCATTCTATTCAGCAGAAGGATTGAATATATTCCTTGTTATCAGCTGTTACATCTGCTTGATCAAAATAAACACATAAAATTGTCTTTATAACTCTCCTAGAGAATCACCAGTCCTTCCACCAGTGTGGGATTTGGCCATCAGTGTTTGTGTTTCTCCTAAAGAAAGCAGACTTGGCTGTCAGTTTTGATGACGAGTAACTTCTAGGTTTTCTATTATTTGTTTTGCTGGGATTACAATGGTCTCAGTTCTGCTATTCCATCTGAAACTGAGTTTTAGTGTATTATTGCTAATTTTCTTTGTCATCCAGCAAGAAGGGAACATCTCTCATCGTGACCATCATTGCTGGAGTTTTCTCCTTTGGGTCATGGGTTATTATTCTGATTTCTTTCAGTCGTGCTGAAAGTTGCATATCTCTGGTAATTTCTTTTGAATCCATTTGGAACTGCACCCTGAGAATTGGATGTCTTTGTGATAACCATCTGACTTCTTGAAACAAAGTGTCTAGAACAGATGTGGAGGATAAGATCCAAGATGTCCCCGTACTACAATTCAAGACAGCACCTAATGAATCTCTGTGTGGTAGAAGACTGAATACTGTAAATTATCCATCAATGGCCTGTGCTCTCTTAAAGGAAGTCTCCAAGAAAGCACCATAGGCTAGGAACTGCAGTTAGTATAGTTTTGCCTCTTAAAAAGCTATGTAGAGTGGTGGGTTTCTACATTTGTATGTCCATAAACATTTCCTGTTAAATGAAAGAGAAAATGCTATTTCCTATATCCTAGTTATCCTAGTTTCTTATCCAAGAACTTGAAATAGTGGCTGTAGCTGTTCTGTTAGAAGACATTCCAGAGTAAATGATTAAGTCCCAAATAGATATTTCCTTTGAAATATTATTGTCTTCTAAATATATAGACAGACCCTTGCTTGTAGTATTTAAACCAGAGGCCAGTGACATTAACAGAAAAACTGATTTGAATTAAGCTCATCACTCCCAATAATTATCTTGGTCATGGAATTAGAGGCATGAGAGCAGCTTTCAGTTAAGTGTTGGCATAATGCTGTCACACTGAGTTAAATATTTGTGTGAAAGTAATTAAATAATGACTTAAGTCACTTATATCCCTGTTTTGAAACAGTTCATGATTGAACCTCTGTAAAAATAGGGTTGAAAGTTTTATGCTAACAGAATGAATACTGTTACTAAATCTGCTTTTGCTATTTGATTTTCCAGTAGTGGAAAGCTATTTGAATGTGACAGAAAAGGTCTAGGTAAAACCCTAATAATTTGAAATTAAATGTTTTATTAATATTTGTATCCTGAAAAAAAAAAAAAAAGGACCATGTGCATTACACAGATTCACTTATGCTCTACTCCATTAGATTCTGCAGAAAAAATTGTAGTAAAGTCCCTGGAAAATTCTTGTAACTAATGAAGTTTTATAATTTTCATCCATATTTCTAGGTCAAAGAGAAAATTGGCAATTTATAATGAGAAAGTATTTTGGCAATATCCTGTTTTGTTGATGGTTTCAGCACTGCCTTTTCCAGAACTTCTGTAAAAGCACTGGGAAATAAAAAAAAATAAAGTGCTATTACACTGGTTCTCCCTTTCCCTTGAGTATGGAGTATTTTGAACAATACATCATGCAAAGGAAATCTGCATCTACATTTTTTTTAAAAATATATTGACAGTGATACCTTAAGGTAATAGATCAGGAAATGTACTGGCCACAGATACAATTATAGAAATGACAGGAAAAGGGTAAAATGTAGAAAATGGAGATAACTAACCAAAATTATCTGAATATCGGTCCTAGTAAGTAAACAGATTTTGTGGTACAAGATATACAAAAGTTCATTATGGAACAATATGAAATTCTTTTATTCTTTCAAGTTCAGCCCACATATAATTAAAATTTCCCAAGCACTATCACCTGCAGGAAATTTCATTCAAATAGTGGAAAATTTGTCATAGGACTTATTATTTGGCATTTTCGAATGTAGAAATTTCTCAAAGTTTAGGGCATCACTCATCATAACCTTGGTTCTGTCAAATACAAACATAATTTACAATTTCTCTTCAGACTTCACCATAACCTACACAACTTTGAAGGCACAGTTATCTCTTCACCCCAGTAATACCAGATGTGTTTGTTTGCGTATCTCACTTAGGATGTGGTAGAGCAAGCACACAGAATTATCATGCTTTTTTCCTAGATGGTGTAACTCCTCCTTCCCTTCAAAGGAACATAAAGTTGGGGTATATAACTGCTCAAAATGTCACAGGAAGTAATGGAACGTGGTGCTTTGAGAATACTGAGATGGAATAAAATGTGTAATAGCTGTTTCCCAGACAGAGTCTTTGTCTGTTGGCTTGGGAGAGGCAGCTCATCCTTGTTTCCCACCTACCCCTTCTCCAAAGTGTGATATCTTCTAGAAAGGATGCCTTTCAGCTTGCACAGTTCCCAAAATACTTTATACACTATATTAACTATAAATATGTAGAAGTGGCTTAATTGCTGAAAGCTGTCCAATCTTTCAGGCTATCAAAATGCCCTTTGTAGAATATGGTGAAGTTTGGACGGTTTTACTGCACATTAAATACAAAGTAATATTTTAAGGTGTATGCCAGGGCCAGCATTAAACCTTCCTGTCTTTAAAAGCCGTATCAAAGCTCTTGTTAGCTGATAGTAGATTAGAGAATAACCTGGGAGATTGGGAGTGAAGTCCTCTGTGCTATCTATGTGTTCCCCATCACCCTGCCTTCCTCAGTTAATTTAACATGTAAGAGGACGTGATTATATATAAAGTAACAGCTGAAACTTTGAAATTCTGGTGTCTTTTGTTGGTTCGTGTCACAACCTGAATGTTATTTAAACATCTATTTTTTCACATTTAACACCAGGTAATGCTCTAGAGGCCTCTATAAAACAGCTAATGTTCCCTTTGGCATCGAAATCCACTTACCTTAACTGACTTCTGCTATACTTCAACCTGATTCTCAGAGTCACAATTGTAATATTCATTCTAATGTCCCAACAGACTCTTAGTATTCATCAAATATTTGATTTACATTTCTAATAAGGCTTATGGAATGCAGAGACATGAAACCCATACTCTGCCATGATTCTAACTACTGTCTCTTTCATTAACACTGCAAATTATTTCTCCAAAATAATTAAAATCTGTAATTGAATATACTAGAATAATTTTGGAAAATTAGTTTAATTATTCTAGTGCTTCTATTTGGAAAGATCACATAATTTATATTGAGAGAATAGGCAAATATGAATTTACTCTCACAGAGTCCTTTCGTTTACACTTACCTTTAAAGAAAACATACATGCTTGAAATGCCTGACAAGCAACACAGTTACAATGTATATGCTTTGTACTCCAGAATTCTACTGAAAAAAAATCAGTGTCAGAATTATTTCAAAAATTCATAGACACGTTTTCCCTATCAGGAATTGGGGTTTTTTTTCTACATCTATTTTTTTTTATTATTTATGTTGCATCCTGCAACATAAAAAAATATTCTTTACCTGGGCTCTCTGTTGCATATAATATCAGCTCCCCAATACCTGAAGGGAGCCTATGAGAAAGATGAGGAGTCTATTTGCAAGGACAAGACATGACAGGACAAGGAGGAATGGTTTTAAACTGAGAGAAATTAGATTAAGTTTGGATATCATTATTGGAAGAAATTATTTGCTGGGTGGGTGGTGAGGCACTGGCACAGGTTGTTGAGTTGTGGATGCCCAGCTCCTGGAAGTGCTCAAGGCCAGGCTGGATGGAGCTTTGAGGGACCTGGTATAGTGGGAGGTGTCCCTGTCCATGGAAGAGGGGTTGGAATGAGATGATCTTTAAGGTCCCTTCCAACACAAATCATTCAGTAATTCTGTGATTTATGTACAGTAAAACTGAATACAAAAATGAATCATATATTCCAGATGGAGAATTACTTATACATCAGAAATCACTATCTTATGTATGCAAAAACAAGAGTGCAACTGCAATAACTGGGGGTTGAATTGGAATGGTTAAAATCTCCTGGCATATCCACACTTTTCCAAGTATACTGCTGTTGTATAGGCAATTGCCAATCCTTGTTAGGGCTCACCAGTGGCTTCCCAGGCAAGAAAGTAGGGAAGTTTGTGATTCATCAAAGGTATGAACACAAGGTCTGAAAACTGGCCATAAACATCTGGACAGCATCTTCCAGCTGCTACTGCCAGATACTGAGTTGTGGGACTGAATGATGGTTTGACCATTATAAACATATTGAAGAGAACAGAAAAAATGTGCTAAAAGAAGACCTTCACTAGAAAATTTGTAGGAAGGAGAACTGGATTGAAGGAATCCTGTTTGCTCAGATTTCCCACTGCCTCAGGAATCCCAGTAAGTTCTTTGCCAAGATGCCAGAAGGTTTCTGGCTTGGGACCTGGTCCCAGCAATAGTTATATATAAATCCTCTGATGGATAATTGGAGTGATGTGGTGCAGGTAAACACAAGGCACCTCTCATTCATAACCAGCACTAATTGCTGGGATTTTTTCAGTATGGGTTAGAGCATAGTTTGGACTTGTAAAATTTAAAATTACTTGTGTTTGTTACTTTAGGGGTTGCTCTTGTTTTGTGATGGAATTTATTTTGTAGCATTGCAGGGTTAGCTCTTCAACCAGGACAATGCCAGCATGTCAGCACACATGTGGAACCTGGACTAATTAGCCTTGCTTGGAGACGTGGCTAATTAGTCCAGACTTAACATGAATCTCATCATGTTTCTGGGAGCTGAGCTGGTAGCACTGCATGATATATGTCAGCCTACTAATTCATTCAGAGGTCTCTGTGGGCTCTCTGAGCAGACTGAGTCATCAGCTACGCCCTCAGCTGGCTCTCTTTTTGGGAGACCTTATGGCACAGGACCTCTTAAGCTTCCACCAGCTTTAACCTCAAAGGACTGTCAAAGGAGTCCAACACATTTTCCTTATTCTATTTTTTTTTTCTGTACTCAGTATGCCAAGTTTTCCATTCCTTAATTCATGTCAGAACCTTGTTTGCTCATCCAGGCTCCCAAGCTTTTTGTTCTTCTCGGTCTTGCTGTCTCTGGGAGGTGGATCTTCAGTGTCAGAGTCCTCTTTCCAGTCCTGACAGGGCCCCAGCTCTGTGCAGGGTGCAGGGGACATTATTCACTACTGCTCCCACCTTTCACACTTTTGAGCAATGCTGAGGTCCAACTACTGAGCCACACGGCTGCCATGGGTGTCCTCACCATCCACGTATCAGGAAAAGTGGTACCACACATTTTTGTCTAAAGGCAATTATTTCCTGCAGCATTGATACAAGAAGAAAAGGGCAGAATCTGTTTGATTCCATCCATTTTCAGTCTGTTTAAAATCAATGGCTGGTATTTTGTCACCCAGCCATGCTGTTTCATCTTGGGCTCCTGTTAACAGTATGAAAATGTTGCAGTGTGGCTCAGGAAGGACAAATGAAATTATGTGAGGGGAAGATGGAGTGCATGGCAAGAGAGGAACAGTAAGTTATTTCCTTGTATTATTCTCTTCAAGCAAGCAGTGTTAAATGGTTGAATTTCTTAGTAAACATTACATCGAGTCTTATTCTACACTTTACCAACATGAATAGTGATTAGTAATACTGAGACTTTAATAAGCCTTATAAAAATAATTTCCATGTAAAGTTTGCTGACTTAGCCCCAAAAGAACTATTACAACAGCTCTGCATAATCACTTTTTTCCTAAAGAAGTACTAGGGTTTGGACAGCTGGGGCTGCATATGTACATGGGGGGCAGAAAATTGCTTTTATTGTTGTCCTATTATTTCAAAAGGAGATTATTGAGTAACCTGAGAACTCTTGGAGCTATTTAGCACTTTCCCGGTTCATGCCAGAGAGAATCACACATTTACTGCTAATGAGCAGAATGCAGCTTTATGACTTAGTCTGAATATTTTCCCTGAGATGACTTCCGTCACCACTAAAATCATTGGCAGGGCCTGTTGGTTTTAATGAGGAAGAATTGGACCTTTAATAAGCATCATGGTCACGTAAGCTTGGGGTTTGTTTTTTTAGCATCGTGCTTTTTAAGTGTTTTTAGTTACTGCCTGCAGTGTATACAGCTGTGAACTTGGATAATAAATAAGGATTATTTCTATGAAGAAACCTTTGGCAGCAATTTTTGCTTTGCTGAGGTAAGCTGTTAGTCATCTGCCACCAAAGGGTAATCAGCTAGATTTTAAATATTGCTGTGTCTTTCTACTTTTACTGTATTTTTGATTAGTCAATAAATACATGTTCAGTCTCTTTCCAAAGCCCAGCAATCAGTGTAGATGCAAGATACACTGCTGAAAAGGAGCAAACCAGCACCAGCTAATTGTAAAGCTTTTCCTTGTTCTAAGAGAAGGTCGGGCTCACTTGGAAATTAGTGGAAGGTGGTAAAGCTTGATTATAAAAACATCACAACCAAAAAATGGTATCGACAGGTGGCAAAGCACATCCTCGAGACTGAATGAACTTATTCATTGATGGTAAAAGTGAAGCCAGAGAAATTGCACTCCCTGATATGAAGGGTGAATTTGAGCTTTGGCACCCTGCAGGCAAATACATTTCAGATTTGAGAGCCTAAATTTAGTCTTTTACGCCCATGTCTTGGAAATGGCAGATTCTTAAAAGAGCCTAGTATGGAGTCAAGGAGAATGTCTTGTATAATAAAACAAATACAGAGATAAGAGAAGAAACATGGTTTTCTATTCTTGCCTTTTTATGAAATAATTCAGATCCAAACATCCTTGCCAACCTAACTCTCCCTCCTGAATACCCAAACAAAAAGTGCTGTAAAAGTCTAAGAAGTTGTAACAAAATATACTGTGCAGTGGAATTTCTTGGCATATTGAGTAAATAAAAATGGCAACGGCCTACCGCAGTTAGGAACCAATAGATATATCCTGGCTTCCAGGTAGAGGGTAAGGAAATTAGCTGTTTGGGTTCTTACTTACCCTGCAAAAAAGAGAGAGTTATTAGTTGCATTGCAGGCAAAGTGGGTGTGAGCTGTATTCAGCCATTGGATATATTACAACAATACACCAAATAAAAAGTAGTGATTTAGCCATGTCTAAAGAAACTCTTATGGTAAATAAGGAACATGGCGTATCAGCAGGTATTTTTCAGCATCTCTGCTATTTTTTGCCTCTGATATGGATGCAGAGAAGGACATGTGCATTATGCAGATGACTTCTAGGTCAAATTTGGTTTGAATAAACCCCTACTTGGCATTTTCACTTCTACAGGCTTGAGCTGATAGCAAAGGATTGGGTTGCATAAAATTTCTTCACCTCAATAAAGCAGTCCTTGCTCTAAAATACTTCATTCCTTGGAGCAATCAAGATCACATTTGTTATCATGTAGCAAAGTCTTTCCCTTCTGCACCCATCTCAGTAAGTGGAATTTTCAGTTAGAAGGTAAATAGATAACATGAAAACTGCTGTTACACAAAATAATCAGATTTGACTGTACGTTCCTGAAACTGTGAGAGCTTTCAGGCCCATTGATAAAGCTGTCAAGAGAAACTGCTTGAATATTCTGCTTCCATGTTGTCAGTCAGGTGTGTAATGTAGGAATGCTTGATTTTCCACTGCTGTGTCTCCAGCAGTGCGTCAGCATGTATGTCCTACAGCATGCCAAAGCATAGGATCGAGGGTTTCAAGTAGATCACAAGTTTTTCTTTATGCCTCATTTTGATTTTTTTTTTCCCAGCCAATGCCAGTTTTTAGGAGAAAGCTGTCCTTCAGCTCTTTGGGCTCTATTCAGTCATTGGCTATATTTCAACAATACATCAAAAGAATTGTGCAGTGTGAGCACAGAAGATGAATTTATTAATATTGTGCACTACATTGTTTCTTGTCTTTGGGGTTTAGTAATGCCTTAGAGGAGTCTGCTAGTTAATTGTAACTGCGAATTCTGGAACTTTTGCAGGAAAAAAAAAGAAAAGGGAAAGTGAACAAAACACATCCTAATATTAAGCGGCATTGCAGAGCATCCAGAAACGTGAGTAATTGTGACACATGGCAATAGTCTGAGGAAAACTGAAGCACCTCCAAAGCTGGAAAATGTGCTGCAGCCAGCCAGCGCTGAGCTGCCCTGGATGGCAGAAGAACACACAAATGGATTAGTTTACAGTCAATTCTGGGAAGCAGGGCACAGAAACAGAACTGTAGAGCCTTGGGAATTATGCCCAACTCTGCCACAGTCTTACTGGGCAACCTGAATAGCTGTTTCATATTTTTGTTTGTTTCCAACACTCAGTTTTGATTATATCCTGTCCTGATGTTATAAGATGGATTTTGATGGGAAATCAGGGTTTGGACTGCGAATCCCCCTGGGCAGGGCACCATCCTGTGTAGCTGTACAATGCCTGGCACAATAGAGCCAGTATCCCTGTGGGGGACTGAAGGCATTACTGTAATAAAAGTATCAATATTTTAATCATCTGCCTTATTTAATCTCTTACCTCATGATTGCTTGGAGTAATTTGGACATTTGTTTCCTTTGCACATTTAAAATGGTCCCAGGGAGACTTCAGTGGATTGAGGTTCAGGGATCATGTGGACCTGATTATTCAAATTCCCTGCACCTGTGGGGGTTTCTTTTGGTATCGCATGTTTCAAACTGAATGCTTGCTAAATACAATGAATTTAAAATATGGAAAAATGAATTAAATGAAAACATTAGAACTGCATCTAAGTTTGTAATCAGCATGATGTGGGGGATGGAAATGAATGTGGAACCCAGCTGAACAGTGTGTTGGCATAAGAACTCTTGACTTACAGCTGTTCCTTTGTTCTTTTTTGTTAGTTTTACAGCATTTTTTTCCCAGAAAAACCTTACTTTGCATGAAAGACAAATTCATATGAGAAGATTGTTTAGCTTTGTGCATCATAATTTAAACAGAGTGAATTGAAATCTGTTAAAGTTGCACAGGATTCTGATGGAGTGGGCAGTTTAGGCTAATAGGTAATTTCTGTCCAAAATTAAAAACTAGTATTTCTGAAAGTAAAAATCAGCTTAGATAGAAATATTCTCATTTTCTAGTAAGGTTAACAGGTCTTCAAAAACAGAATTACTGAGATAAAAGAAAAAAAAATAAAAATCCATTCCAAAAACCGTGCATGGAAATTGCCTGTAAATAGCTTTTCTAGACATTGTGAAAAAACGAGACAGATGGGCAAAAGTGGAGGGCTCTGTCTGGTGAGCATTCCTACTCTGCTGCAGGTAATTCTGAAGTCCTCATCAAGGGATGGTTTTAACTGTTAATTTTTCCACAGAATAACTCATGAGTAAGACCAACAACCACTTTTTCTGTGAAAGCATTTTTCTTGTGAGAGAGGATAATTTGGGTTGGAAGGAACCCCAGGATGTCTCTGGTCCCACCTCCCACTGAATAAAGTCTGAACTGTGAGGTCACATCACGTTGATCTGCATTTAATTCAGTATGATCCTGAAAACCTGCAGGGATGGGAGATCCACAAGCTTCCCAGGCAGGCTCTTCCCCTCCTTGACTGCCTTAATGAACGATAAGTGTTTCCTTTTATCAAGTTAATATACTTTGTTTTGGTTGTGTGGGGTTTATTTTCTTCTTTTTGCGTTGTGTTTGTTGTTGTTTGGTTTTGGTTGGTTGCTTGCTTGCTTTTAGGGTTTTTGAGTTTTTCTTTTGCCTGGAACATGGAATTTCAGAAAGGGCCTAGGAAGAAGAGGCACTTCATTTCAGGTTCATACTGTAACCACTGTAATTATGCATTTCATGTTAAATAGTCACTGCATAAAGTACAAGAACAGAAACATAACCAAGGATTCTTGCCCCTCAACCACTCACATGAGCATCCTGTTTACTACATTAAAAATCATTTCATGGTGCTGGATTTTGTTTTTTTCCACGGGTTCATCTAATGAAACTTGAATACATTTTGCTGAGGTTGTCCAGCTTAAACAGGAAAGATATCATATCCTGTATAACCAGGTGGTGAGAGATCTATTCAAACAGATGGACCTTGAGCCTCCTCCCTCTGAGGTGGTTTAGCCAATGCTTTAACATCAGGGCTTTGATCACTTTCCTGTTCCAGAGCACTTTTACTAACCTCTCTCCTGGACATCAGTGAAAGTGCCCTGCTTGTAGCTACTCTCAGCTCTGTGTCAGCCACTGGCTGCATCCACCACCATGCAGTTTTATTCCCTGCCTGCACTGTCCTCGAGTTCAGCTATAAATACTGAAGTCAGCCTTCATTAGCTTCAATGGCAATGGTATCAAGTGAACAGTAGAAGAGTCTTTCCCCACCATCTGCCTTCAGGTTCTCCAACCTGCAAGGAAATTAGAAAATACAATAAAAAAAATTTCTCTGATTTCTCAGGTTTTTGTTTTTTGTTTTTTTTTCTTCCCAGCCTTTTTGTTTCCTTCTTCATTTGTTGTATGCAAGACTATAGCATGCAAGAAGCAAAACTGATCCAGGCTGAGGGGTTGTCTCATGGTTCAGGTGGCCAAATGTCACTGTGAGGGACTGAGCTCCTCTCTTGCCTTCACCACCATGTTCTTAATGAGATCATCTGCAGGTTTCTTCAACCAGAGTTTTCACTGATTTTTAAAAAGATATTTGCTGTTTATGGACATGCTAAAAGCTCATGTGTAAAGTGTAAGTGAATAGAGGCTGTCTTTTAAATGTGTGCACTTCTGCAGGAGTTAAAATTTATTTGTACCAAAGCAGGCACCTAAACGACTGAATATTTAGCAAAGTGGCCTTCATCTCTCTATTCTTCAATTATATGATTTCTTAGAGGTGTTGGGAGGATAGATTAATTATAGTGAGAGCTGAGAGCACCACAAAAAAAAAAAAATCTGAGAAAACCACAAAAAAGCCTATGGAGGAATTGGTAATTTTGTATTCAGTGCAGGGTTTTGATGATGCGTGCTAAATAAGGTCTGGAATCAAACACAGAATGATGAAGATAAAAAGAAAAACTGAATAACTCCCCATTCATTTGGTGTCCATTTTATGCACTGAGTCTCGTAAGAGGGAAAAGTGCAATGTTCATTGTCATATTTTACAACTTTTGAGTCCTTGAGTCTGCAAATTTAATATTTGAGCAGCATGATGCTAGAGAAAATGCAGACCAGGAACAACACAGAGTCCTCTTCCACGAGGACATTTCCCAGGTTTCATTTACGCGAGATATAAGGGTTTGTGAAAATTTTTGTGTACAAAGAGCTTTGGTTATTGTTGTTGGTAGTGCCGGAAATGAAGCTGCTTGTTATCAGTAAACTTCCCAGCAGCTCCTAGCCAAGAGACTCCCTCGTTTCCTTGTCCAGCTACACGATGCTGTGCACAGCGAGCACGCCTGGGGGTAGCAAATAAACTTGGAGGAGATCTCATATTCCTGAGCCGACCTGATGGGGCTGCCTTTGTGTGAAAAGGAATTGAAGGGTGGGATCCGGATATATGGGAGTTGAATTTTTAAGCTTTGTGATTAGAAGTGCAGTTTTTACTGCCCTCACCTGTACTCCTAACTGTTTAAGTCTCTTGTGTGAATCGCAGTCCCCTCTGGAATCAAAAGGAAAAGCAAGCCTCAGTTTTTAATTTCTGCCTGTCAGTCATGCTGAATTCTGAGCAGAATTGATGACCCATTCACAGGGATTACTAAAGCTACACAGGCAGGAACCCATTTGACAGGTAAAGGATAACTCCCTGTTTCTTGGGTACCTTTGTGGCTGTAATTAACTTTTCTGTTTTGTTCTAATTATAGTTTTTGTATCTTAGCCATTATGCTAATGGTGTTGTTCAGTAGTATGTGAGATTGCATTCATTATCACTGGTGAATTAAACCTTTATTAAAGAAAAATTCCCCCAGGCCTCATTCTGAAGTTAAGTAATTATTCATTTGGTTTTATCCTGGCAATTAGCTTATATACTGTAGCACTCATGACTGGGTTTCTATACCTCCCCAGATGAGATTAACCCACCATGGTAAATAAATGCATAACAGAGCCCAACACGTTGCTTTAAGTGCACTATTATATAGAAAAGAAAAAAAAAACAACTCAAAACTCAGAAAACCCTACCCCAGAAAAGATTAATTGTTCAGTAGAAGAGCTCTTGAGCTCCCAGCAGACTGTGGAGGCAGAAGGAGATTGTGCTGGACTGTTGGGGCTCTGTGGAGCAGCAGTAATAATAAACGAGTTTATGGAGCCCTCCAACAGAGCAGTTCATTCTTTCTTCAATTGCAGTGACTTCCTTGGTCAATATGCTTCATATCTGAGATATGCACTCAGCCACACTCACAGTGTAAATCAAGCCTTTGGAGAGCCTCCAGACATACATAAATTTCCTGGGTGATGTAGCCTGGCTCTCAGTCATGAGAGGGGAAAAAATGTCAAGGAAAACCTTATTTGCCCTCCCCTACATACTCATAGTTTGTGAATGCCTCACAGACACTGTTGGATTCAGCAATACTTTCTTGAAGGAAGATGAGGGTTTATGCATGTTTTTCTGCTGAAACATGGAGGCTTGGGAAAATTAGGGATTTACCAACAGTCACAAAAGGAATCATCAATAGAAACTGATTCTGACTGTGGTTTCCCTTAGGCCTAATCAGAGATTTAACTGTGTTAACAGTTTTGTTTTTTTTCTCTCATGTCTCTTTTTAGCCCACATTAAGTTTACAAATGTCCCACAAAATGTGACAAAAGCATTTGAAGTCTCTTTTCCCCAATGCTATTCTATGGAGAGAGGGAACCATTGTCCTGCCTTTAATTACAACTACAGTTTTCAGAAGTATTTTTAAATGGAAACAACTTAAAGACATTAAAAGAATCAATCAAGCATCCTTGCTTCCATACAAGACTTCAGTGACGCCTCATATATAATCATTGCAGAAGGTGAAACCTAACGTGCTACCGCAGCCAAAACATTAATCAACTACCTGAGAGTCTTGCCTCAAGAAGTAATTTAGGATTTGACCTTGAATTTGGGTAGCAAGTATGTATGGAATGCAGGCATTACCTCCACTGTTTTGTGAACCCAGCAAATTTGCACAGATAGGAAAAAATTAGTATACATTGATTTTTGATAAGCATCATTTAATCTCTTGTATATTCTGGCAATATCTGCCATATACCCACAGGATCTAGGAACAACCTTAAACATCTCCACTTTCAATTCCAAATGCAAGCTGTATGTCATTAACCTTGCCTCAATATCAAACATGTGAAGCACAGCAGAAATAAAATAAATAAATGAAAAATAATTTTGAAAGCTGCCACATAATTTTCCCATTGGGAAAAAATACTGAGAGAAAGAAAAAGGGAAACAAAATGCTTGTCCTGTCCTCTAATGCATGTCATGAAACTATTTGACTCAGATTCTCAGAGGTTATCTGCTTCACCTGCAGTGCTATCAATGGAAGTTCCATACCTAAATATATTTGAGTTTCTGGGCTTCAGTTCCATACAGCTGAAGGTAGAATGAAAGTCTGAACAGAATTCAAGGTCTTTAGTAAATCTTATTAAGTCATGCATTATATGTGGACTTATAGATCTCATAACCCAGCACAATATTGCTAACAGTGGGTGCTATCCCACCTCATGGGATACTAAAGAGGTTGCTTGATTAATATTCATAAGGTGTTTTAAAATAATGAAGTGATCTATAAGTGACAGATATTGCTGCACTGTACTATATCTCATCACTCCAGTCGCTCTGAACTGTGCTCCACAAGCCTCCCACACAAAAGTTTTTCTCCTTGGAATGTGCTTTGCAGCCCTCTGCACCCATTGAGGGCTGGGTGGCAGCATGGTGCAATGATCAGGGACATTCCAGCTCCACACTTTGCTCCTAACCACTCTGTGGAGTGACAATTGCATCACTATGGAGAGAAAGCTCTCATCAATAAAAAGAAAATTGCAGATATGACCTGTTGTTCAGTTCAATAGTGTTAACTGCTGTTCAGGAGTAAAGGGAGGAGTAAACGGGTTTCAGCTGAGAAATCATCCTGTCACATTACATTAGGAAGGTTTCCACGTTTAATCATGTGTCAGGTATTTTGCAGTGAAGCTTTGCTTCTTACCAGAAAATCTATTTTTATTTCCCCAACAGCAAAGAAAATCAGGCTTGGGTTTTATTCCTCCTGCATTATTAGAAATCATGCACTCATGCTAATGAAAATCATGAAGACCAAATTATTTTCTCATTGTTATCGATTCAGGTGAAATGCTGTTGGGGCATATCCATCAGGACATCCATTGCAACTGTGCAAGAAAGAACATGGTATCCTCCAGGTCTAAATTATTCACAATATGACACACCTTTCAATCATGGCCCTTCAGAGAAGGGAAAACAATAGACAGGAGGGGAACTAAATCTCCAGAATTTTCCACTATTCTAAATCTTTTCTGCTCAGTTAGAGACCCTTCAAGAATGAGAGACCTTAAACTACATTCTTGATTGAAGAGAAGAATTAGAAAAAAGAGTGTCACAAATGCCATTCCCCTACCCTTCGATGGGACATCAGGCCAGCTGAGGAAGGCACTGAGCTGTTATGTAGAACCTACCAATATGCTGCTTCTCTTTCCAGAAGTTTTTGCCTTCATTAGCTACTGTATGTGCTTCTGCTATATCAGATTATGTTTTATAAGATTTAGTTAGAAAGGCTGATTATTTTTCCCTTCTGCATAGGGGAAAAAAGCACTCCTGTTTATTCTTTTGAAAGTCACTTTCTTATTGAAATGCTGAATTTCCGTTATCATAACTGTACTCAGTGTAAACAGGAAACATTTGCACTTTAAATCAAGCTATCAAATGAAAAGTAGAAGGTATTTCAGTGGGAGAATTTTCGAGGTGATACTAGGAAATTGTGACAGGAATGAGGAGGGTTTGGTTTGAGAAGTTTATTGCTTCTGGTAGATACCCCAACAGTGAAACTTTTGCAAAATATTTGAAATCATTAATATAATTGAAGAGCTGTAAAAAGCATATCCAGCTGGAGAGAAAAGAAATTATAAAGATGTTCAAAAGTTTCTGATTTCACTTGTTGGTGAGTAGCATATTTCTCTTAGAGGGTTTTGTGTGTTTAAATGTTCAAATTTATCAGCCTTGCATTAGAGTGATGTCTAATGAAGATAGAAAATGGTGGTGCTCCAGATTGTTCTCTGCTCTGCATCACTGTCTTCCGTGGTGATCATGACAACATATACAATCAGAGCAGCAGTCTTTAATTTGAAATTAGTAGAAAAAAGTCTTGCCAAAAGGAGATAATGTTGATTTTCTGTTGGGTTCCAAGACCTTGAAGTGGCATACTGTGAAATTATTGTTACAGAGGTTGATTAAGAAAACAGGCCTTGCTTTACAGGGACAGGTCCCTAGTGCTGTTGCCTTAATAAAATCCCAGATTTTCCAGTAAGAAGGTGCTAAAAATATATTTATTAATGGCCTTTAGAAAAATGTTAACTTCATATTTTATATGCCATTACCTCATTCACATCTCAATCGCACCGACTCTCTGAACTGTTCAGAAAATAAATGTTAGCCCATTAGTTATTTTCACAATTTCTTATACTTCCTAGATAGGGAATTCCTAAACTTTCAAATTTAGGAGCCTTTTCATCTGTAATACATAGCAATTTTAAAAAGAAAATCAGTAAAACTATCCTTTTCAAGAGTATTACAGAATTTACCTATGACAGAAAATTCCAGAACTCCAAGCTCATTTGGGTTTTAGAACTCCTTCAGTAGGATGGTCCTTAACCATAGCAATCTTGAAACTTTTTGTTGGCTACTTTAAGTCAAGGTTCTTTATTCTGCAGGTAACAAATCTGCTATGAACTTTCAGGGCATAAGGAATAATAGTCAAACATTCCCTTGAAATTTCCTTTGCAAATAGAGTAAAAGTCAGGATATACTCAGATTCTACTCTTGAGAGATGTTGGCTTGTCTGGTCACTATTATAACATGCTGTAGAAAACCTTTCAGTTTTTTTACCTCAGTTTGGCTCTGTCTCTCATGTTTCTAGATAAACATCCATGCAATCACCCCCACTGCAAATAGGATGAGAGTAAAGTTTCAGTAAATTCTCAACAGTAGTTTTTATGAAATCTGAAAGGTGCTTCAGATTTCTGCTGACATCTGAGATTAATCTGTAAGTAGAGCTCACAACACGCTGTGCATATGAGCAAAGGGTGTGTTTCTATTCCTGGCTAGTACCTGTACTTTTCCAGATTCCCCTAAAAGGAACTGGGCAGAAATGGTCCCATTCTCACATCTTATTGAAGCACATTTGAATTCCATTGCAATAATGACCAAATTAAGCTTTTTCCATATTGACTCTGGGAATGGATTTTCTAAAGAAACAGAGAGAAAAATAGTTTCAAATCTGTACAAGCTTTTGCTTACCTTCTCCACAGTCAGGTGAAATGAGACCTCAGAAAGTTCAGAACCAGGAACACAAAACCTGCAAATTACTTTACTACGGTGCAAGTGTTTAGCAGTGTTGAAATACTTTTTAAAAGTTTTTTGTTATATTATTTCAGGAGGTTGCAGGGTCAAAAATAGTATTTTCAGCAGGTTGGAATACCAAGGCATATTTTAAAAATCCCTTTGACATATTAGTGTTTTTATTGCACACAGCACGGTAATGGCTTGCTGCCAGTCAGACACATCCTGCTTGCTTTATTTACACATTGAGGTCAATGAAATTCTGAAGTAGAATTACTCATTTGTGCCTACCAAATTTGGATTTTCTGGTAAAATGACCTCTGGTTGTCAGCGGGATTGCCTTAAACCAAAGATCTTGAGTCTGTGCTATGCGACTTACAGGGGTTACGAGTACAATGGTGACAAGATCATCATTGGTCAATCCTCAGACCCTTCAGTTTGCTTAAAGAGTATGGGTTGTTATGAAAAAAATCATAACAGCAGTATTGCTTGCAGCATGAAATGTTGTTGATGAGATTTTAATGCCATTTCTTGAACCCCAACTCATGGTTATGAGTGGTCAAGTATCTCTGTGCCTGACTGTGGCTCCAAGCTGCAAGCTTGGAGTGACTTTGGACACCTTTGTGATTCTTGTCTGTTTGTCTTTTCTACCTTTGCTCCAACACTAGTCAACACACAATAGGAAACACAAATTCTAGATCACTTTTCTAATTCCCAATCTTGCATTGGGTAGCCCCCTAACACTTGGGTTAGATGTTAGGAACCCAAGAGAACCCAACATTTTTTTTTTTTTTCTGCATTACCATAAAGGTTTTCTTATCACTGTTTACCCATGGAAGGTAAACTGCTTCCCTTTCAGAGCTGGGTTAATATAAAATGTATATTAGCTTGAAAGAGAGAAATTACTTAATGTAATTCTGTGGCTACAGTCTTTGTCATACTCAGAGGCTTGCTATTTACCCATCCAATTGTATAACCAATTGTTCCCATAATCCTCGGCATTTAAGAATAATGTTTCCATGGTAATCTTAGATTCTGTAAATGCTTATCATTCTCTAAATGGATAGCTTTAAATAAATAAGTCATCAGTTTTCTAGTAGCCAGAATACTCTTTATTGGCTTAAAAAGCTGAAATACACCTCTGTTGTAGAAAGAAGCCAGTTTGTTCAGCCATAATAAGTTCACAATCTGCAGAATCATGACCCTACTGATAGTGTTAACAAAAGCTTGCTCCTTAATTATCTGCCTTGCATTCAGCTGCTGTTTCCCTCCTAAACTCAATTATAATTCTAATAGCAGCTGTGCTGCCATTGTTTGTTGCAATTCATTTTAAGGAACTTTGATTGGATGTCATTGGTCTTTTTGACTAAATGTGCAAGGTTCAAAGTATCCACTGCCACTAATAGCCCTCATCTCATCTCAAGATTATACTAATTATTTACATAATTATATATTATACATTATAGAGCCATTATGTATTATTTCTAAATGATAGTTCTCCATCAAAGAAGTTGAACAAAAGAATGTATATATAGTTTTATTGTCCTTACACATATTTCAGTGTTGATGGAGATATGCTTATGATTACTCTGCTTCTGTGTTAGCCAACAATTGAAGTATCCTTCCACTGCACTGCAAATTCGTTAGAGCATTCAAAATTGCTTTCAATTTTGACTCCTCATTTATTATTTCTTCTGTACATCTATGTCAGTGCAATTGATGTGATAAGCAATTATTTCTACAGGAACAAAAATGTCCTCATATGTCCTTCAAGTTTTGAGGTCTTATTATATGATAAATCTTAGTTTGATGCAATAATTGCAACAGCAAGTGGAAATAACACTTCATAATTGCCACTTATGTAATTTTATAAAGCCAGCACATCTTTAGTGTAATATAAGAGTTTATGTGATGGAATATTTCAGCTCATTTATACAAGAGGAGACAAAACTAAATTAAGAACTGCTGCAGGTCTTGGATTTTGGATTGGATTCAATGTGCAGAGCTAGATCTATTGACTTGATATCATTATTACAAATACAACTTTATTTCAGGATAACTCATATATGTAAAGGAAAATAAAGTAGTAAAAAAATTGAAAAGTTGGTTATCATAAGAAAAGGCTATCTGTTTAATTACAAAACAGAATTTACTTGGTGTTTATAGATGAAATCATGTGCCTTGAAGTGGCAGTTCTCTTCTGAGGACTGTGGAATTGTGAAGCTGGGTTTGAGCACATCTACCAGAAAGGCAAGACCCTTAATTCTGCCTTCTTATCATGGAAATTATGATCAAGGGCACCTATATTTATGTGGGGCAGCAAACAGCTCACTGCCTGTGAAAAACTCCAGAGTGGCAGTGCATTAAATCATGAAGGCACTTTTGTTTGTTCTTTCTAATATTTGAAACGCTGCAAACCCCCCTCCAACAACAAGTTTGCAAAGCATTAAAACTCCTGTTGGAGCTGCAAAATCAAGTGATCTGTGTTTTGCACATCAGCTGCACTGCAAATGCAAATTGGCCTCTATATATACACATAGAGTATTGGTCTTCAGTTGCACAATTCTGTGTACGTCTTTGAGAAATTGCTGCCCCATCCAGTACAAAAGATTCAGAGTTTGACGTGAAAGAGATTGCAGCCAGGACTCCTCCATTTTGCTGCAGAAGCTGGAAGGTATGCAGCAAATGATGATGAGAATTGCAGGGAGAGAATGGTTACTCAGAGTATTCAAAAATTGCCCACAGCAGCTCCACAGAGTTTCTTTTTGCTGAGGGTTCATTTATGTAAAAGTGTTTGCAGAGGTATTCAGTATTTTTGGATGCCTGACTTGGGATCATGTTGACTGATATGCAGAAATGCTGAGGATTCAGAGTTACAACTGATGTTTAGATTTTTGCTGCAGTTTGAAGCTTGTGTTTCAGGCATACAAAATATGGGTAGAATTCCAAACGCAATGAAGATGAGATCTGAGATGCCAGAGAGCTGGAACCCACAATATGTTGATGCCCTTGTCCTTAATATTTTTTTAGTCAGATTTTAAAATGTACTTATTTGCGTGGCTAATGATGGGCATAGTCTCATGGAAGAAACTACAAAAGCACCTTTGTGCTGTAAATGAAGTGTTTTAGCACTTTTGGGGAAACTATTAGGCACCTTCATGCATTTTCGAGTACTTATTTAACTGTGAAAAATCTGATCCTCAGTACCTTAACTACTAAGTAGTAAAATGGCAGTAATAAAACCTATTCCTCCCAGGGGCTGTCACCAAGGTAAATTGTTTAATGTCTCTGAATATCTGATATTCTCGTGATGAGTCTCATGTAGAAGTCAGAAATTGCTAATTCAGTCTTCTGCTCAGAGCATGGGTACAGTATGGTAATCAATCCCTAGGATAACACTGATAAAGGAGGAAAAAATATCCTGAATAAATGCTCACGAGGTGAACACCATCACTTGGTGCTGTGAAGGAGACAGGACTGTGAAATTAAGGACTGTATCATAATGCACAGGCAAAAGGAGTTCTGATGCTTGAGCAGTGCCTGACTTGGAACCTGAGCATTGACATGAGAACACGGTTCTACGTGTAGGATTCTACAAAGTTTAGGTTGACAGTTTAGGAAAAAAACATACATCTAATTTAACAGCTCTGCCACCTGTTATTAATAGAGTTTTCCTAAACCAGAGGGAATACAAGTTTTATTGCACCCCAGGCTCTCATATGTCTATGTTAGGGGAGTGATTAATACACTTTTTCTTTTTTCAGAGTTGGCTACCAAATACTTACAATTGAAATCTTCTGGAAAACAAATATGAATCTCGTTAATGAGACAAGTCTGCCATGTTGATGAAAATTAATGTAAAGTTTATTCTATCAGAGTTTCAGCAGCACATTCCATTTAGAGGAACATTGTATATCTGTTCCATCTATCTCATTGTATGAAATATGAAAATGTGTTTTAGTTACACATTGCATTTCACACATCATCCAAACTTGAATCATGGTTCAAGATTTAAAGTGTAATTCTTGTTAGGAAAAAAATCTACCTTTTTAGTGTGAAATCTGTGTTCCCTGTCTTTTCTCTCTTACCTAAGTTCTTGCTATCTCTTTGTAGATGGAGTTCTGGTCTGAAGTTGGAAAATTCTGTGGACTTCCTTAGATTTCTGTTCCAATGATGTCAGGACTTTCTTGGTTTTCTTTTTTTATTTTTTTTTTGGGGGGGGGGGGTGGGGCGGAGACACACACACATTCTTCATCCTCTGACTGCATTTCTAAATAGTTATAGAAGGCACCAACATGGGGGATTCAGGGCCATTTTTGTGTTATTTCCCCTACTTCTTTGCCCAGTGGATGAGGAAGGGCTGGTTTTACCCCATAGATGAATATCTAAAAGCAATTTAAAATTATAATCTGTTTTGCTCTACAGATTACTTATATTTTGACTTGAAAAACTGAGGGAAAAGAAACAAAGTAGGGCAAAATAAAATCCCAGGGTACACCTTTAAGAAATGTAATTTTTGAGATTTCAGCCTAACTTGCATTTGTGTTTCTTGTGTATTTTTCGATTTAGATTGGATCACTCTTGCATTTCTCTCTACATTTCTTTTTAATATATTTTTCTGATTCAATATTTTTCCTTCTATTTACAAATTAAATGCAAAGTGACATGTGGTGTGAGATGCCAGATGTGGGATGCTTTCCTGCCTCTGAAGCAATTATTACATAGGGTAAGTGCAAGTATTGGGGAAAAGGGCAATATTTTATATGTGATTGGAATCAGAGTTAAGAAAAATATTCACAAGAAAACCTCAGCTTTCTAATAGTAAGGGTATAACATTTTAAGAAAAAATAAAATCTAGGATGAGAATAATTATAAAGTTTTAAAAAGAAAGTAATAATGGATAAACCTTTTTCTAAATACAAGACTGTGTAGTTTTTAATACAGATGCAGCACTAATGGTAAGCAAATCAAGCCTGAATTCTTGTGGTTCTTGCACTACTGGTCTTCCTCATCATTCTAGCTATTTTATATTATATTAAACATTTTATTCTTATAATAATAATAATAATAATAATAATAATAATAATAATAATAATAATAATAATAATTATTATTATTATTATTATTATTATTATTATTATTATTGCTTCTGAGCATATTCTCATTGTATGCAGGATGGCTAACAGAAGGAAAGTCTTCAAAAATAATTATAGTAACTAAAATATTTCTGGACAGCAGTGAGAAGTAATGTGAATAAAACATTCTGCTGTGGCTTTTCTAATCAGGTGATATAGACCTGATTTCAGCAGTAGAAAACATTTATATTTTATAGAATTGCAGAGTGAATGCTCTAGTTCTTGCAGAGAATGTTCACTCACTGCTTGTGGAGTGGGGTGAAAGATGTTGAGTTTGCAGCAGCATAATTCTACCTGGTTAAATCTGTACTTTTTAATGGCCTTAACAGGTTTTTGTGTTTTTTCTCGTTTATGATATTGCTCAGGCCTGGAATTATCTGCCTCACTTGCTTTGAAGAAGAATATTTTTTTTCTTCCATCCATCTGAAAAAGGTAGTTCCCATATGAGCTTTTCCACCACATATATAATCCTGGCAAGGGTTAGGATCACAGTCACCAGTCCAGGCTGAGTGCCTACATACAGAACTTCAATGTGGCAAACACAGGAATATATGCTCTGTCAGAAAATAGGCTATCAGTACTGAAAAAGCAAAACTAAAACAGTTTGTCTGATGGATGATAAAATTTCACATATGCTTACATAAAGAAGGGGAATTAAAAGTTAAGGGAGTTTAGCTTTTGGGTTTTAAAAATAAATAAATAAATAAATAAATGTTTGCTAAAATGGATAAAATTATTTATCTTCTGGAATTTTGTGCTATATTCTGGAAGAGATGAACTTGTTATTCATCCAAGTAATTTAGGACTAAATTGAACAAGGAAAATCTTCTGTGTGTTTCTACACACAGATAAATCTCTCTGTTCTAAGTAACTCTGTGTTTTCTGGTTTCTAGTTCCTATGTCTTGTGGATGAAAGAGGAATCTATTTTTATTGTTGGATTTTCAACAGAAGAAGCTTCTTGCAATTGTTAGGGGCGTGACCTCCCTAAAACATGCCAAATCAAACTGTCACAATCGTTTCTAAAACTGCTTTTTGTTACTGTTGAAGACCTAATCCCTACATGGGAATATTCTGTATTCCACATCTGAGTGTGATGGATCTATGATCCATCTTCTATTATATGTTGTGAGTCCTTTTGTGCACTCAGCATGCAATTTAACCTGGACAAATACAAGGGAGTTTAATGCAAATATTTGAAGGGTGTAAGGGGACATTGACAAAATATAGGTTTCCTGTGCAAGTGGTGGGGAGAAATGAAGAATTAGACTGGAAGATTGTTGCTCCTGAAATTGGGTAAAAGTGATTATTTTGCTTGCTGTTATGTGTGAAAATGTCTTTAATTGATGAGCGATAACAATATCACAGAAAAGGAGACCCATGTTCAATAATATTTATATCATAGATATTTATATATCTATTTATATAAATATCATAATATTTATATCATATATCATTTATATCATGTTTTGTCCTTGCCAATTCTTATTTCTGTCCTTTACCACCATGCTTCAACATGCCTTTCTGGCAGGTTGCAAACAGATTGCTTTGCTAGCTGACTTGGCAATTCAGATTTCAAATCTCTCTTCTGTAATTCCTCTACTAGGTTGTCTGGCTTTCATGTTTTTCTCTTCAGAATAGGTAATACGGTTTGTAGTTTTCCAGCTCTTGGGAGCTTGGCTTTTCTCCACTGGTTCTGAAGAATAACAGCCAGCAACTCCAACACTATTTCTGCAAGTTCCATCCATTTCAACTCTGGGATGTATTCCACCTTATCTCTGTGAATTTTCATTTGTTGCTATAAAGATTTTGTACATTAAATATTATTGCATTACTTAATAAAGTCTGGGTAAATCTCTTCTGATGGTTATTTAGGAAGAAAGCTGGGAATGTGTTTGTTAGTGCCTAGATGGCAAAGAGTGTGCTGGGTTTACAAAGGACAACTTAAATGTAGGGACAGAAATGCAAAATATCAAAACACCAGCTCAGCAGAACCAGAACCACCTTCACCAGTTCACCAGAACTCATGAAGAGTACCTTTGGGGATGTTGCACACATATGAATTGTCTTTATTATTAATAACTATTAACCATTACTCTTAGTGAAAATTGTAATAGTGACAATAAAAATAGGTTTTAAAAATTCTTTTTGTCAAAATGAAATTGCTTCTTGTTTCTGAACCTGACCCTCCCCTAGTACATCTGTTTGATTATTTCTGCATCTTCATCTTGAAGTCAAGTTTCAATGAACTTTGTTGTCCTTTCTCCTTGTCACGTGTTATGTATATTTAATTATGATATCGGAGATCAATGTTCCTTACATTCATTTGCCTAGAATATATCACTCGATGACAAGGTTTTGAAATGCTTTTTTAGCAGTTTTGCCCTTCAGCTGTAAATTTTGATTCTGTATTTCTTCATTAATGATCTTGGAGTGCTTACATAACTACTTAAGAGAAAATATTAAATGTAAGATGGTTCCATTAATTTTAGAGCAGGGACATTCTATTTAGACTCCCTTTCCTTGCTCAAGGAGTAAAGCATTTTTCATTTTGATAAATGATTTGACTTGTAACTTTTTTAACTAATGGATAAAGAAAAAAAACCCTGTTAAATAAAAATGATATGACAAAAAAGTGTGACATTCACTTTATTTTATACAGAAATGAATGTAATGCAAAGTGCTTTTATTGAACTGTAACAACAAAACATTGGAAGCTCAGCGTTGAATTGGCCTTGAAATTTATTTCTTGAGTAATATAGATCCATTTTCCTCTGGATGTAGGTTCAGATATGCCCAGTTAAAGACCTGTACCACCAGCAGTGCAGTGGTATAAGAATTAGGTTAATTCTCCTTTTACAAAGGGTGCTTCACGTCTCATGTCTCTCTATGTTCTGTATCATAATTGGACGTTAATCTGACAGGAAAAATACCTCCCATCTCACCTCTGATATGTTTCTAGAGAGGTTATTCTAATTACTGCTGCAAAATATGTCTTATCCAGAAATTTGCGCTGCCTGAACTGTTCCTGTGGTCAGGAGCAAGGCTGTTGTTTCCAGCAAAGTGAGCCCTCCATATGAGAGGACCACAGCTCCCTGGTCTCATGAGGTCTCAGGTATCCCAAGTGCAGAAGCACATGTGTGAGGCTCACTTACAGGGGCAGAGTCCTTTATGGAGCCCTTTTTCTTGTCCCATTTTTAGAAGAAAGTAATGATCAGCAGCCATTGAAGATCAGTGTATAAAGTATGGTGATAAGACCTCCTAACTATAAATTTTATTTCCTTCTCATCTTTTTTGGTTTTTTTTCCTTTTTTTTATAAGATTCTGTTAACAGATATTTCATTTAACCAAATAATGCAATGGTCTGACTTCAGATGTGTTACAGTTTGAGATCTATAAGCAGTAAGCATCAAGACTGAGGTTTTCAAAGGGTCTGAAAAATAATTACACATTCATCTCCTGTTAAGTTCTGAATGCCGTTGAACATTTCAGTCATGCTTATCACTGGACTCTACTCAGAAAAGATTGAATTGTACTATTTAGTGAGTGCCATCTGCATATTTAACTCCCTGAAGTGTTAAGAACAGCAATCAACTAAATCTCTCCATTTTAGACACCTTTGTACTGTTTTTAATCATGTCCAGCAGCACCACAACTTATAACCCTGCATACATCTCGACCTTTTAACTTGCTGAAGCTCCCAGTTTCATCTAAAGTGTTTCACTTAAGTAACAAAAGTAAATCTATCTGTACAAGTTATTACTGTGAATATCGATTGCATTTATATGTATATCAGAGGAAAGATGTTGGTCATTATACATTTTTCCCCCATTCTTCAGCTTCAGCTGCTGCTATGAGAAGCATCAGAAACCATCAAGCATTTGAAATGGCTTTCATATTATTTCTTTTTCTTGCTGCAATACTGAAGAACCTAATTAAAGTGCTACTACTGCAGGTGCACCCTCTCATGGATGGCAAAAAGATGGAACCAAGATATTGGGTAAAATTTTCAACCCCTCTGAAGGGGTCGAATTCATTCATGCAATGAAGGGCATGAAGTTGTCATCACATCACCTACTGGAACCTGTGCATGTAACATACACACCTCCACAAGCAAATTTGCCATCATCACCCTTGCTGCTGAAGAACTATTGTGTACTCTCCAAAACGGAGTTAATTTACCTCCTGGCTTTTCATAGAGTGAAGGTTTAAAATTGTAAAACGCTTAGCTTCCAGCACAAACCATACTAATTCAGCAATTGAGCATTGCACTTAACCTGTAACAGTTTCTCTGCGTGTGTTAATATTAAGCAGGGCGTGTTCTGTTGTCATCTCCTTGAATGTTCAGATTCAGCAGAGGAGTTCTTGTGACACTTTTCTGCCAGGATCATATGCAAAGTAACTCCACATTTACTTCTGGGTGTGCAGAAAGAATCCACAGTGTGTGTGCTGAAGAGGGAAGGTGAAAAGGGTGGAGGAGAAAAGGATGCCCCTCCAGACTGAACTGCTGCAGAGTCCAAGCTGGTACACTTACCCTGTCTCAGGGCATGATTCCACTGAGAAGTGAACAATGAATGCAGTCAAGGATTGTGTGAGCAGCAGGGAGGGGGAAATAAAAGGAAAAAAAATAAATTTAAAGCCTCCACAAAACTATAAGGTTTATAGCAGGCTTTAGCCCTTAGTGTCAGAATATTTTTCCTTGTAAGAAATTATTGGTCAGATAAATAAAACGTCAGATAAAATCTGTATTGGAAATTATCTGTGATTTACTCTCCGTATACCCTTCCCCCTTATTTTGTCATTTAATAGCGGCTAATTCAAGAAATTCAAGATTAAAATCTTGGTTACTCCCACATCTTCATGGGATTTTCTTGCTATTCGTTTATGCTCTAAACTTATTTCTAGGATATTGGCCCAAAACCATCACTCCCTATAAGTTGCCCAAAAATGTGGAATTTTAGGACATTGAAATAGAAACACCTATCTCTACAAGCATGGGGTTTCTATAAAACTGTGTGTATAAATCAGAAGATTGGTGGAAAAAAGTAATAAATGGCAGGGAGAGTGGGAGCCACTCCTTCTCCAGACATTTAGTGTTCTTGTGCTGCATTCAGATGAGAAGAGAGATGGATTGAAATTAAGTGAGTTATGCTCATCTTTGATATGTTAATGAGATAGATTCTTCTCCCTTCACTTTTTACAAGTGTCCTTATGGCAGCTGCTGTGCTGAAGAAATTATTATTCAAAAATAACTTTCTATCTCACTCAGAATTTAAGTTGTCAGATATGTTTTAAATATATTGAAAAATAAGTTTAAAAATTTCAATTAATTTTTGTGACTATTTTTACACAAGTAATATGATTCAACAACTGTAAACCTCTGTTTGGAAATGAAAGGTCAAACAATTTTTTTTGCCTGCAGACATAAAAGATGCTTCTAAGGCAAACATGGAAAAGCTTGTCCATGTTTTTGATGTACCACTAGGACTGCCTTTAACTATGCTTAAACTGGTGCTATGGCATGTAGAATTATACTTTCTTTGGGGAAGATCCCTGTCTGCTGGAAGTACTGATAAATTCATTGATTGTAGTGCAGCAAGGCTGGTATATAACACTCACAGACAGGTGTCATTTGTGTGAGATTTTTGAAGTCAGCCAGGACTTTCAGGTATTTAAATGCTCACCTCATGCTGGTCAGTATTCTAGATACTGACTTTTCATTTAAAATGCTTATTTGGGTCTTTGATAGCATATTGGCCTGACAGATTTTGATTGTAACATCAACAAAAGTAGCAGAGGAGACAGGAACACATCTCCAAGTGGGATTATGATGCAGATGCTAAGATCTGCCTCTGAAGGTTGCTGAGCTTTTTTGCTCAGTGACCAAGCTCTTGCATCCTCCTGAGTTACAGCAGATATTAAGTTGGTTGACAAGAGAGATGCAGTAGCTGCCTTGAAAAGAGATCAGTCCATTGAAGGAGGACTTTTTATAGCTCAGAGTCTTCTCTTCCAATAAGAATTTTAGCTCTGGATAGGCCTGGAAATTTATTGTGTGTTCCACCATGGATACTCATAAACACTACAAAATTAATACATCTATTTTTTGCTTACTGTGCCTTACTGTGGCTTCTGAGATGCCTTGAGCTTCAGGGTAGCCCTGAACATCCCCAGCAAGTGAACATCCCCAACTCATCTGTAGGCTTTTACTATTTGGTACAGATCTAAACCAAGGTGAATAATCCTTCAGCTGTGATTGTACTATATTCACGAGCAGAAGTTCCCATAGATATATATTTATACCACATAGGTAAATCAGGGATATTTCTTTTTAAATCTAAAAATTGTACATGTGTTTAAATGTGCTGGAATTAAGATTTTAAAAGATTTTATTTATTTTTTAAATGTAAGAGTTTTTTCATATCATTGGTATACGAGGCATGTTTTCATAACACTTCTGCACTTGTATCAACTATTATTGCTCCTACATTACCAGTAAGTATTTTGCTAACATCTCCTTTAAGGATGACTAATCTTCAGTGTATTTTTTTAACTGGAAAATGAAAGATAAGATTCATTCCCCCTCAGCAAAAATGACTGTATGGAAATGCATCTTCCCACTTAATTTGTTTGCCAGCTCTTGTGTTCAGATTGCTTTACTGATTAGAGAGCTAGGACATCAAGGTTTAATTCACATTGAATTTTGTCACTGTGATAGGTTTTGTAAGCATTTCAATTTTCCATATATGCCAGTTTCAATATTTGAAAATGGGACAGTATTTCAAATTCACTTTTCTGAAATGCCATGGTTTCCTTATTTAAATAATGGTGTGGGTGATTGATCAATACTTTTATTTTGCCAGGTGAGCAATTTAAAGCAAATATTAAGAAGTATAACACTATCAGTGATGACATAGAGTCAGCTGTTCTTCATTAGATCCATGGCACAATATTTCATCTTGATAGTTAAAGGAATGACAATTTTTTTTTACTTTATCAATCACAGAAGACTTTTTCCTCTATGCAACCAGACCATGCAGGGTTTTGGGTTTGTTTTGTTTTGTTGTTTTTTACTGTAAAAGAAGACTTTTTTCCCAATGTTTTACTGCAACAAGGAAGCAATACCACAAAAAAAATAATGTTATTTTGCTTCCTGGAAATATACACATACCTTGAAATTATGGGTATTGATGGTACAAAAATGGGCTAGTGTGATTAGCTCCAATGGGCAAGTAAGATTGCAAAATGTTTTTGAAGATGTTTTTGAAGAAATCTTTCACTAAAAAACTGATTTAGAAACCCACTGTTTAGTACCAGAGCCTGCCTCTCTCTTGGGTGTTTAGTCTCTCCAGGGAAGGTTTCCTGGTGGTATTCAGGATAGACACAGTTCCATCAAACTTTCCTTTGGCTGCTGGACTAAACTGTGAAAAGAAGGTCCTGAAAGTCCTGTGTCCTATCAGCTGTGATGTTGTTTGGTCTTCGATGTGAAAAGAATCTTTTTAAACAGGGCGTTAAAAATTCCATGGGGAAAGAAAGCAGCAGTGAGGAAGCAATGAAAAATGGAAGGCTGAAGCACTGACACTTCAAGAGGTGGAGTGATTATTCTACTACTGAGGAACAGAGCATATGACAGGTGTTTAAAAGTCTGTATGTAGTGCATATTAGTTCTTTCTTTTAGCTTTGATGTAATTTTACCAGTTTAATTTACATGGTATAGCTTCAAAAATAATAATAAAAAAGATATTGTAGAGCCACCATGGCAGGCGTTTCATATGGTGTCAGTTTGGGATAAAGGAATAAAAAGTTCTAATAATATCTTTCAGGCATTAATCTCTACAAGATGTCCTGAAGACCAGAATTAGAGCAATATGTGGTCTTTGCCATCTTTGACTGTTGTGACTCAAAGACACTTTTGATCACTCAAAAAGAAAATTCAACTCTTAAAAAGCACAAAAAAACCCCAAAAAAACCCCAGCAGAATTTCCACAACAATCTGATCCCCCATTTATATCCCAACAGGATCATGTGTCATTGCATTTGACATAAGAAAAAATACAGTGTTCTCACGATTGTTTGTGTGTGCAGCTCTCCGCGCCCCATGCTGTAAACACACCCCACGGTGTCTGATCCATGCTGTGACCAACAATACGTGCCCAGTGGGCCAGGCCAGCGAGATCTAATGGCTGTTTATGCTTTTTCCTTTGCATTTTTTTGTAAAGCTGCTTCTTCCTCTGCCTTGGCCTGTTAGTATAGCTTTCTGTAGTGTGGAGGGTTCTAAAGCTGTCCCTAAAAAGCATGCTGGAATGCAGCCTTTGGGCACACAAATGAAAGCTCAAGACTGCAAAGTCTTTGTTTTCTAAATGATTTCAGGGTATGCAGCAGGACATATAATCAACAGAAATATTTGCAGAGGGTGCAGGTAATGCAGTGGCATCTCAATGCCTCACTTCAGGTGGCAACTGCAGCTCTTTTAACAGTGGCATTTCACATCAGAGCACTCCTCAGCTTCCTGAGCTGTGTTGGATATCAAAAGATTCTGAAGTGAAATTCAGCCTGAAAGGCCTTTAGAAATATTGGAAATGACAGCTTGGCTGCACAGAAAGGAAGATTTTCTTTAAATTTTTCTTTTCCCCCCACAAAAAGTGGACAGAAGTGTCTGAAATTTCCTTAGAAAAAGGCTAAAGGAAAATGTCACATCTCTTCTAGTCCTATTTTCATATAGGTCTGGGAATGTGGCACTCAGGTTGATAATGAACTAGAGATAAAATATACCCATTTATTTGAGTAAAGTCAACACTTGTCCAATTCCGTGTGTATGAGGTTCCTGTAGCGGCAGCATTTTTCTAAAATTTTTCTAAAATTTCATCCATCACGTTGCAAAACCAGGGCTTGAAATCAGGGCTGTGTGCATGTTTGTGACTTCTCAATTAAACCTCACCTTAAATTCTATTGCTGTCTCCTGATTTGATTAACAGAGCCCACTCAAACACAACTAATGGAACATGAAGACTTTGTGTCGACTTTTAAATAGGATTTTCATTGCTCAGGCCTGTTCACCTGGAATTTTACTCAAAAGATGCAGAGGCATGCCAAGGTGTAATTATGAAAAAGTGCTACTAAATATTAAAATTATTTCAGGCATGTGTTCACAGCATCAAGCCTGAGCTATTTTGAAGTGTTTTAGGATTATCTAGAATTCTAGAAATGTAGACTTAGGATCATTACTGAAGTGTTCTATATCTACCAGAATTAACTAGTGTTTCTTAGATGTAAAGCATAATTCATTGCAACTTGTGAGGACTGCTATTTGCGTAACATTTTCTTTCTTTTTTTTTATAGCAAACACAATATAATGCATCTGCTAAGAGCAAACTTCCCAAAACACTTTAATACTGAGAATTGCATATTTATGTACATCCATTTTATGTAAGTCTATAATAAATAAACATTCTACATATGCAGTTATTATTTATTTTATTACATCAAATTCTTTAAGGAAAGTGCAGCTGCCAATTATTAAAATATTTTTATTTTTGACTGACGTAATCAGCACCCTTTTTTCAGCATCCTTTGAGTGAAAGATGTCAGCAGTCTTCAGTGATACTTTTTTTGTTGAAGAATTTCCTTCAATGTATTTGAAACGCAAATTTCAAACCCTTCAAAATAAAAGAGAAAAATTTTAATCAAGCTGTCACTTTTTAAAAGTTCTACTTAACTGAAGTGTCATTATTTCCCTGTAAAACAAGACCAGTCTTAAAAATATCAAAGCTAACAGCACATATTATTTGTATGTTCTTTTCTTAACTACCATTTATTACTGGTTTATGATTTGCTTATGCTGAAGCAAGTTGTAAGCCTTTCTAAATAATGATAATGGAATAGTATAAAAAAGAGGTTTTAAAAAATATAATTATATGATTAAATGAAGTTACTTATTAATCCAGTGGGCCAAGGATATGAATCCTAATTTGAATCTGGAGTCCACATTTTCAGAGAGTTTATGAAAGCAAAGTATCTTAAAGGTCTGCAAGGATGTTACAAGGATTCTATTGAGGATTACAGTACGAATCTCGCTGGAATTCTGCCCCTGAATTTAAGACTCAAACTTCTGAGAAACATTCTTGATGAGTTAATAGCAGAACATGAAATATTTTTCCTGCTCTGTGGAGGCTGTGGAAGTAATTTACTACCCAACAGTTAAATGGACAAATCTATGCTATGAAAGAAAGGAGTGAAAATAATTTTTGCTCGCACATTAACCAGAATGATAGTTTAATCCAAGAAGTTCTGCTTTTACTTCTCCCAAACAGAATAGATAATGAAGCTGTCCCATTTATTAACTATGGTAATTAATTATGGTACTGGTTAGTTCAATGAATACTAGAAATACTAGCAAAATATGAGGAGTTTGTTACAGTTCTTGATTACCATTTGAGAGCTCCTTTGACTAAAGGTTTCATAATTCATATAGAATAATAAAATGCATGTAGTTCTTTATGAAAAACTGGTAGACTAATATTATTATCCTTCAGCTGCTATACTAAAACATCACATATGAAAGGAATACTCAAAGTTTGTCTTTTGTGGTTACTGGCATAGATTTGTAATCAATACATCAACTGATTTGCTAACATTTTTCTCAGATCAGGGTAAGCAAAGGAAGAAAATTCTGAGCACTTCCAAAAGCATTCAAGATGGATCCAGTTGTTGCAACAAAGTCTTGACTTCAGAGGACCATAATTGTCTCAAAGAAATTACTGCAGTGTATTATATCTATAGTAAACATACAAAGACATGCAATTTTAATGATTTAAAAGCTTTGAAATTCCACAGCAAGAAGAACTGTATTTCAGCTGTATTTCAAAATACTGCTGGGAATGGGTTACAAGTGTAACCCTGAAACCAGATCCATTAGAAACCAAAATTGCAATATTACAGTTAAATAACATGATGCTCAGAATGATAAAGCTGTAAGTAAGACAGTGTTTCAAGATGCTCAGAATGGTTTTTAACATCACAATTACCACTTGCCCTTCTGAGATAGGTATCTGGAGATAGCTTAGCATCTTCCTGATAATTTTAAGCAAAAAGATTAAGAGAAAAAGGCTAGTGTGCATGGGAAGGGGGGGGAGTGGTGCTGGGGAGAAACTTAATTGCACTAGAAAGGCTATTTTTTGTTCTAAAAACACTTATTCAATTGATCAATCACAAATATAGTGTCACGTACACAGTCAAGAAAATTGGTACTGTCAAATCTGCGATTCGTGCTGCAGTCCTTACAATGTGGAACCCATTGGAAAGGTTGATTTCTAAAACCTTGAAAGGGTATTCTATGAAACTGCAAGTTCTCTCTTGGCTCTTGAAACATATTTGTTCTTAATTACCACACACCTATTTATATTCTTTTACCCTGTTCTAACTAGCTAGCGTGCTAATTTTCAGAAATATGTTTATGTTGTTTTTCTGCAATGCCTAAAAATTAAATTATTCTAAAATATGCAACATATTTGTCTGCCTTTGAAATCAATGTAGAACACATGCTTTGTAATCCTTCTAAAAAGCCTGCTTGTGTTTGCTTTGGGTACTACAGGCAAAACATTGTTTGCATCCATTTCTTTTGCTGCCAATGGAATTCTTTAATATAACAAATCAGCCTGCTGAGTATCTTGTATGGCCCAGGCATCTCTAGTATTTATAACTGCTCTCAGGATTTCAATCACAAAAAGAAATACTGAAACTGTTGCTTAGGGAACACCTTCCTTTATCAGCAGTGAAGGTATTTCAAGACATCTAATTCAAATTAAGAAATCTGAAACAGTTATTTCGGTGAACAGTTTGTTTGAGATCCCGATGACATCTCAATAGCTAGAGAGTATGACAGATTATCCATAGACACATAAGAAACTGTGTACATGCAGTTATTTTCATTGCTGCACCCCATAAAACCAGGCCAGTGGATTAAGAGACTCAAAAATCAATGAAACATTGGCCACATTAAAACGCAGTGCTAAGCGACGATGAGAAGACAGTTTCTAGTCAAAGTACTGGGAAAAATAGGAGTCTATTTGTGTCAGGGCATTTCTCCTCCCCCCGAGTAATTGTTACTGGCCTAATTCCTTGATCTGGTTTGCTCTCCTGAATAGTCTCCAGCAGGTGACATATTTAATAAAAATGCTCCCAGTCCCAAGCAACGCACAGGAGTTAATAATGGAGTGGCAAAGTTTTAATGTTCCTTAATCTGTTTTCACTTGGTTAACCTGAAAATAATGTCTGCCTGCCCTACTGGCAGCTCCAAAGACTACAGTGAGCAGGTGGGGTGTTTTCTTTCCAGGAAATGTCAGTTTGATGTCTGGAAGCAGATGTAGTTTTCCCCGACTCAGTGCGGGTCTATCTTCTAACTTAATAGGAGCTCTAAATAGCTGACAGGTGATAATACATCTAGTCAGCTCTAAGCATATTCTGACTACACTGCCAGCTAGTAAAGGGGAAACTTTCTTTTCTGCAAATAAAAAAAAAAAAAAAAGTGATCACCTTTTAGAGCAAGAAAGCATGTTAAAAAAACTTTCTGATTAGAAAATCAAGTCAGATTAATCAATAGCAATAGATCTACTAAGTGTTCAATTTGAATGCATAGAAACTCTATCTTGATATAAGGGTGATCTGATAACAAAAATAGCTTTCAGGGAGGAAGAGATCATTTCAATCTCCATTCTAGGCACCTATAAGTAAACAAGGATACAGAAGTGTATATCTAGTCTAACCTCTGATGTCAGCTCTAGGGCAGGAATCCTAGCCTAAATTCATAAGTAGTATTTTTCTTTCAGAAACCCATTATTGAGCATTTTGGGTGTCTCCAGTGTGGTTCCATTAGTGCAGTTCTCCTGGGCTGAAAGCTTTTTCTCTAGGCTGTGGTAATCTTTTGGTGACTTCTGCAGTCACACTAGCTATTCCAGGCTTGCATTATTCAGTTTTTCTGAGAGAAGTGAGGGAGCAGAGAAAAATGAAAGGAGTTCTGGTATTAGTTTTTTTCCATTCTCTCTCTCTCAATCCTTCTATTTCCCTTCAGCCTGCCCTGGTCTGAACAAGGACCATCTGTTCCTCTCACCTTCCAATTCTTCACAGAAGTTGGTCCAGCATGTAGAAAGCAATATTTTCTTCCATAATAATTTATCTTCTGAGAGCTGCACCACTGATGACACTCGGCTAACACCCAACTTCCATTTCCTGTTCCTGATTCTTGGCATGTGTCATTGCAAATTGCGTCCCCTCAAGTGAATATTTCGTGAGATGGCATCTAGCTCCAGGTTATGGTAAATTTCTAGTTTGAATCACTCAAAGATTGTTTCTGTCATTGGAAATTCAAGATTAATTTGACTGTGTGGAAAGGAAATCATTTGCCAAACCTCATTTTTAGGAAAAGAGTGATTTTGAGCTGTATAAAGTGAAATTCTGAATAACTCGCCAGGTAGATGGTTCTGTCTTTTGGCATTGTATACTGCAGGAATTCAGATTATGTGTGTAGATAATAAACTGACTGACCAATCCACCGGACAACTTTATTTGCTAAGCTTGAGATTTATGGAACAAAAGTCTCTGGCAACTTAAAACTTTCTGAAAAACAAGATTTAAAATAGAAAGGATGACACGACTCTAACAATAGCATTGTGAATGGCGACATTGTCATTTTGAATGGAGATCTGCTTGAGACAAATTGAATAACAATGCTCTTTTTCTTCATTAAGGCCATTAAAATCTGTAAGGCTATGGGACCTGGATAGACATAAAGGTTTTAAAAAGCAATGAGGAAAGACTAATGCTCATTGCTGAATACTTACTTGAAGAGCCCAATTAGGGAAAAGTTTGTGCTAATTTGTTCTGTCTGAAAAATCTAGGCAGAAAAGCCTTATTTTTGCATTGGTTCACATGAAAAAATATCACAAAATTTTTTCCTTAGTATCACAACATAAACACTAAAAATTCTTTTAGGAGTGCAAAATTTTTAGTATAATTTTTTTTTTTTTTTTTTTTTTTTTTGCAATGGGAGATAAATGTTATTTTTGCATAGCACCAAAATACAGAAATTCACCAAGAATCTTTTGCTGTGCCTCACTATGCTGTTCCAATGGGCTGTCTCTGGGATTATTGCAGTTTTCTATTGTTTTTTGGAAGTGCTAATATTAGCACAAGCTGTGATAAGAATTATTTAAGAACCTAATTGCATGCTCTCTATTTGGCATTTGAATTTTGCATCTTTGGAATTCATTTTTCAGAGTGCTTCATTTAGTTTCTATTAATACCCTGTAATTTAATAATTGTAGTGGGAGGCTAGGGAGAATATGGAACAAGGAAAGATTTGCATATTTCTTTGATACAGTAGTTTGTGGTAGGCTCTGACCTTTTTCTTTTTTAGACTGACCTTAAAAAGCAGTTTTGTTAAGGCTGGTGTGAATACCATGGAGCATGGAGAGACCAGATAAGGAGACTGTTTATCCTTTTTTCCAGTCACTTGTCATATGACTCAGAAAAGGCTGAATCAATCCATCAGAGCTCTGCAAAACAGTATTAAGCAATGTAATTCTTGATTAAATCTTGCTTGCAATGTAGATATCAGCCTGAAGAAATGATCCTCTAAACTAAATCTTACCATGAAAGCAGAAAAATATACTGCTTTTTTTTTCTGTTGCCCTTAGACTATGTTGAACAGCACATCTGAAAAAAAAAATCATGGCTGTGACTTCATGTTTGAGTTTTTGCCTGTTAAAACATATTACTACAGGCCTCTGTTTTTTGCTCTTGTAACCCGAATTAGAAAATAGCATGCAAGAAAGAAATCTTCTGGAAAGATTGGCTAATGGCTGTGTAAACAGCAAATGCTTGCCACATATGGGCATTAGGAGATTTTATTGCAAAAAGGGACTACTGTGAACAGGAGAGAGTTCTGAAATGTGGTAGCAAGGCAGATCTTTTGGGAGAGTTGTTTGGCAAAGGCCTTTCCAGAGGCTTTGGGACCTTGGGACTCAGAGGCTGTGCAAAAAAAAAGAACTGCAGCAGCTAAAAGACAAGGCTGGGCTGTGCAGCTTGGATCTTCTGCAAGGGCGTGGGGTGCTGTGAGTGATGGAGCACAGAACCTTGGATCCTGTGTTCACTTTGGGGCTCCTCACAACAAGGAGGACATTGAGGTCCTGGAGCACGTCCAGGGAAGAGCAACAGAACTGGGGAAGAGTCTGAAGCACAGATCTGATGAAGAGCTGAGGGAGCTAGGGTTGTTTAGCCTGGAGAAAAAGAGGCTCAAAAATGACCTTATCACTCTCTACAGCTACCTGAAGGGAGGCTGTAACCAGGTGAGGAACAGTCTCTTCTCCCAGGTAACAACTGACAGGACAGGAGGAAATGGCATCAAGTTGCACCAGGGGAGATTTGCCTTGAATATTAGGAAAAATTTCTTCACTGAAAGGGTTGCACAGTACTGGATCAGGATGACTAGGGAAGTAGGGGAGTTGCCAACCCTCAAAGTGTTAAAAAAGTGGCAGTGCTGAGTTAATGGATGGACTTCCATTAACTCAGATGGTGATCTTAGAGGTCTTTTCCGACATAAATGATTCTATGACACTCAACAAAACAGGGCTTAAGCAGAGTCACCTCAAGCATTTTCACGTAAGCAAGAAAATGCCTGCAAATCATCATAATGGGGAACCCTTTCCTGACTTGCCCTGGAAATCCATGTACTGTTTCTTTACTGTGAGGGTGTCTGAGCCCTGTCACAGCCTTCCCTGAGAGGTTTTGGAGCCTGCACCTTCAAAGATATCTAAAAGTCATGGTCCTGGACAACCTTGCTGAAGGTGTCCGTGGCTGTAACCAAGTTTCAGCAAGATGAGCTGCTGAGACCCTTTCCAGCCTCAGCCATTCCACAATTCCGTGAGCTGACGAGAAAATTGGAAAAGGCTTCTAAATGTTTTGATGGTCCTGAAAGAAGTGAGCTCCTTGCTGTTTCTTTGGCTACGGTGGACTAAAAGTTTCAGGAGTCTTCCTTAATAATGGTGAGTGGAAAACCTGTTTCTAGTCTCACTCTACTTTTTTAGCTTTGGAGAACATGGCCAGGATACAGCAACTGTTACTGGGGACTAAAGAGGGTAAAAATACACTCATGGAAGCAGGGGTCTGAGTAACTACCCATTTTGCATTTCCAGTGACCATTCCCTCAAATAACATTACCTTCTGTTTTTCTTGTTTATAGGGAAGGATCCTAAATTTCTCCATGGATTTTACATGGAAATTATTTTAACTACCCTATTTAAAGGGCCAAATACAGATCATAATTGGAATGGTATTTGAGGTCAGATCAAATAAACAAAGTGCATGGAGAGATTTGACAAGGAGCCCCAGTTTAAGATATTTTTATTTGGTTGCATTACAACCATGCATGGCTTGTAAGCATCACAGCAATTCTGTAGACAATTTTCCATCAACTAGTAATAATATTCCTGAAAAAACAAAACCTGGATGCTTTTCACCATGCTGCCATTTCTTTGCTTGCTCTGGAAAGACTGGGAATGATAGAAGTAATTGCCACAAGTCTCTGCAGTTTGCACAGAAGATTCCCTTTTTCTGACAGTGGGTGTCTGATGTCATGGATCTATGGACCATAATGTTTAATCTTCCCACCTTCTCTGAGCAGAGTTATTCTAAGTAAATTATTTAATCTGTGAGAGCTGATAATACAGATAATAAGACAATGTAGGAGCATAAAATAGTTTTATCTGAAGTTATTCATATAGATCAGTTGATTCTGACAGAAAAAATAAGTGTTGATTTACCAAGATAAAATGGCAAATTCTTACAGGACAAAAGATGTTATTATTGTTAACTATGTACTGGCTTTCAGTTGATCAGGAGTTTTTTGCTCCCAGATATAAAAAAAAAATATTGAAAAATACATCTTGGAAAAATGAGTTACATGCCTTATCTCTGAAATTCTTGGTTTAGCATTTTTATTTCAACATTTCTATTTCATCACCTGACTCCCCGGCCACTTCCTCTGAAAGAAAATGTTGACTTTTCAGGAAATTATGAGCTTTGTTGAATGTTTGGAATTTGACTAAAGGCTGAGTAAGGATTACTTGTATGAAAGAGTTTTTACAGCAACAGCTTCCCAGATGTGAGGGTATGTTTGAATGTTTCAGGGGTGTTGCATGAGGATATGATCTAATATTCTGTTGTGAACTCCTTTCTCAGTTTCTCAGAGTTAAAGGAATTCTTGCTTCAAATGCAGCAGTAGGAATAATATTGTTTTTTAGCAAACAGTCTTGGACAGATTGCAGAAATATGTTAAATATTAATTACATTTAGGTTGAATGTTTAACTAAAATTAATTGCAATGTTATACAAAATTAATTTTATTGATTTTTTTCAAGGACTGCAATGAAATGTATAGAAATTTGTAATTAGTATTTAAAATAATACAGTGAAGCTTACGGTTTAAAGATATTCAAAGTGTATTTAAAGATTATACAGTACAAATAGGAGAAAAAAATCTTATATATGTATGTGCATATATATATATTTGGATGTGTAGATTTTACACACACACAAGATGCACAGACACACATTTTTATATACATAAAAACATCACTGGTGAGCCAGTAAAATAAAGCAGAAATTAAATTATCTTGGACAGGCAGCCTTCAGATGTCCTATCTGTACTTGTCCAGATGACTGAATTTCTGCATCCAGGTGCCCAAACCTGTTTGCACCTCCATTTCCTTGTATGTGAGTTTTTAGCAGCATGGAATGATGTGTTTAACCAGGCTAATGCCTGATCTGAGCATTTGAGGAAGTTGGTTACTGGAGCATGGTGTAGCATTATAAATTAGCAAGGAAGTATAGATGCAGTGGCTGTTTCCTCACTCAATATGATTGGAGACAATGAAGAATTTAGAATATTAGGAAAGAATTACAGTACCTGTTGCCCATTTGATGCACAGTTTTTTAAGGGAAATAAACCTTTTCAATTTATTTCTTTCTTGCTCAGTATTTCTCTCTATCCTTTCTCTTGTGGCCCATCAGCCATGTGGATATTTAGCTGAAAGAATAAAGACAGATATATGAGTAGGAAGGGAGAGAGAACTCAGTATAACTACTTTTCCCTTTCATATATGTCTTTTCTTGTGGAATATTTCCCTTCAAGAACGTTCACAGGGTGAAAACAACATAAGGGCTACTGAAAATATGTAGCAATGTACTGCATGCTTCTTATCCTCATTAATTCAAGACAGATAGCATTTGAATGCAAAATAGTCCTCACCATCACTACAAAAAAATGGAAATACAAGATGAGCAATACAGTATTTGTTTCAATGATCTTAGAATGAAGTTCAGTGCACCACACGGGGCTATGACATAAATATTCAGCAGAATTCAGTTTTTTCACCCCACATGTGAGAAGGTTCAAGAGAAAGCTTTATGGGATGGCTAATCTGCTTTTCCTAATCAGAATGGTGGGTAAGACACTACTTCTAAGCCCTGGCTGAGGAGTTCAACCACTGTGGGGAACTCCTTGCTGTTCACATTCACCACTGGATGAGGTATTAATCTCAGTATTAAAGAAATTTCAAGGAGCCCGAGCACTCCTCTGTGAGAGCAGCAACCGAGTGGAGACCTCACCCAGCCCACAGACATTTATGTTATTGGATGTCAGGGAAGGGTTCTACTAAATCTGGTGGGCTTGTGGAAAGAATCTCTTCTAGTTCATGCTGCATCAAGAGGATTTCAGATGTAGATTTGCGTATCTGACTATCCAGTTTCAGACATTTTATTGAAAGGTTGCCTCGGGGCTCAGGACTTTGCTTCCTGTTCTTCCAGACCAGTTGCTATGACCAGACTCGAGCACCTTTTTAAGATTCCTGGCACACATAAGGAAAGATGAAGCCTTTTCTGTTATGTTTCTATTATTGCAATTATGTGATGAAAAGGAGAATGCAATCCAAAATACAGAAGCCCAAAATCCTCAAATGCAAATGCTCTTGCAAATGAACCCTCTGCCCACATGGAGAGAAAAGATCCAGGCTCAGATTCATAGCCTGGCTCTTATTCTATGTATGAGACAGCTTACTGTAAGACCAAAATCAAATTAACTCTGTGCTCAGAAGATAGTTAACATTAAATTCATCTCTGCACCACCTAATTTCATTTTCAGATTTTTGCATAGTTTATCTTAGCTAATGAAGAATGTTGACACAGCAAATCATAATGTGAAGAGGGGAACTCAACTTTACTGTCTTTAAAATGGTTGTTTTCCAAACCCTTCTGGGCAGAATGACACGAACAGAATAACAAAACAGACTTCCAGCTGAAAATCTATATTAGAAAGCTTTATGTTAGTGCTAACATATCAGCGTTGCATTGTCAAGGAAAGGCAAAGATGCTAAGAGCATAGGAAAGGCTTTATTTTTGGGGATATTGAATTCCTAATGAAAGAAAAGTAGCATAGGAAAGGAAGAGATTATTTTTCATCATTTCAGACTGCATGTAAATGTCAATTTACCCAAGTGCATTTACAATGTGATTTATCCTAAAAGTACCAATTTATTTGTACTAAAGCATTATTTCAGTAGTTTTCTTTCAGGCTGTTATTTTTATATCAGGGAATCCAAATTAGGAACCTTGTGAAGTCTGAGATGTTTCTATTAATTTACACAAGATTCTCTTTTTCCAATTCCTTCATGATTGGCTCAGGGTTTTTTATTTGATTTGGTTCTGCAGAAGATTAGCCCTCAATATTGCAAATATTTTCATCGAGACCAGCATAAGGCTGCCAGGGCAGCATGAAAGTTGAGGGAGCCCTACAGTTGTACCTGCAGAAACCAAAGTGTTCTCCAGATTCTGCTGACACTCCTGGATCTGTCCAGATGCCATTCCTCTTGGCACAAGTGAGGCATCAAGTTGCAGGGACCTTATGTTTTTCTTTGCAGCCCTCATTAAGATGCACCCATTGTTAAGTGATTCCTTTGAACAAAACTCAGGATTCACCCGTTCTTTACCATTGAAATCTCATCTCTTCAGCAAGCTTCCATTTGGTCTGATAAATTTCTTCTTGGAAAACTGAATTCAGGATTGCACATTCAGAAAACATTCAGCCTTTCAAAATCAAGCCAATCATCTCTAAGATGACTTAGAGCCTCCTCCACAACTGATTTTATCCTGGAAACCCTAAGGATCAATATTATCTTGAGAAAAATGTGAGAAGTGTTACTTTAGTTTGGTTTTGAGCAGTGACTGCTACAGGGGAATGTGAATTTGTATCCATTCCATGTATATTATAATACAGGGAAAATACTTGAAGAGCAGTGTGATGGTACAGAATTATACCATAGAAGATGTGAGGAATAGCACTTTCAGGACTCATAAGAAAACCAAAGATAATGCCTTCCCATCCTCCTACCAATGTTTATTATTCCCACAGCAGTAAGACCACCCTTTATTGGCAAATGCAGTTATCTCACTTGGCATCTGAGGATCTTAAACACCAACCAGGCTGTTTCTTTCTTCTCTCTCCTTAACACGCAGAGGATTACCCTTGTGAAGGACTACATAAATAGAAAATGTGATGGCTTTGCTTTAACTACACTAAGCCTGTCTTTTTTCCCTGGCAACAGTTTTAAGTGTCAGTGTTGCATCCATATTAAGTGTGAATTCCCTTGTGTAAATCCCATTAAGGTTAATAGAATTTTAGTTTTACTGCTTAATAAATTTCAGAGTGGATTAAGTTTTGAGAAATATATAACCAGTCATAATGCACAGAGCATATAATCCCATATCAGCATACATTTACTTTAGCTACGTCTGGGAAGTGCTAAAAGAGACATAATGTGGCTTCATATTATATATAAAGAAAATAAAATAGATTCTTTTCAAGTTTTTAACTTAGCTAATATAATTTGTCACTTGCTGTTTATTTTTTTTTTTATTATTTTTCACTTCTACTCACTTTAATATAGTATTCTTTAAGATTTTGTGCTTCTGGATTTAAAATTATAATGGATTGTTTGAGACATCAGCTTTTTCAAGCTGTTGGATCACAGCGCAATATTTTATACTCAATAATTACTGAACTCTTTGGTGGAATTGTACAGTGAGAGAGTTGGTACTCAAATGCCTGGATTTTAAGGAAATCATGCTTTAGGAAGATCCCATGACATATTTTAGGAAGATCCCAATGACTAACATGCATCATTATGTGCCACATACATTTAACAATGCATGTATTCGAACTTTGTGAATCTGAAATCGGTTTATAGTATTAAGTATCAATTTCCTCTGAAATTATTGCATTTGTCTCTTGGGAGCTTTCAGGGACTCGGTTGTCTTTCTCCAAGTGCTGTTGCATTGGATTTACCAACTTCAAATGACATGCTGAAGGTATTGGAGTGTTTCTTCCCTGGAGGGAGAAAACATTCCTGAACTTTTGGTCATTGGTGCTGCTCTGAAGCCAGGGTGAAGCTGTGTCTCCATGTGCTGGCAGCCTTTCCCTGAACCTCATGGTTCTCAACCCCAAATTTAGACAACAAAAGCAGACAGATTTCTATCATTCTCCCACCTCTTCTTTGGTACTAGAATTTTTTGGTTTTTTTCCCTGCTGCTCACATCCCTCTGTATATTTCATTGTTTATTTGTGTTGCCAGTGTGGTGATTTGGGAAATCTGCTTATGTATAGCTGTAAATTGCAGCCAAGGTTGTGAAACAGAAAGGTATCTGGTTATTAGTTATACTCAGGAGACTGACCAAAAATCAGTACACTTTTCCATATTTATTATCTCAGAGAATTCCATATCCAGTAAGAATATTATTATTTTTTCTTTACATGCCTATAACTCTGCCTGTGATCTGAAAGTGAAGCTGTCATCTTTGTTTTTAATGAATTCTTTGCAACGGAATCTTACATTACAATATTGCTGCCTCCTTGAGCCAGCATAGGACAGAGGCTGTTTTCATATCTTCATTGCTTTTGCAAGGAGCTGAAGTAAAAAAAGAAAGAACTAAAAAAGACAAAAAAACCCCAAACCCAAACAAACAAGTAATTATTTTTTATTAAAAACAAATAGTTGTGATGCTAACTAGCTACAGCAATACCAGAGTTCAAAAATGTCTTTATTATTCCTTTTTAATTACTACAATTTTTCTTTTAATGATTTCAAATAATTTCTTTTTAAGGCCAGTGAACAGATGCAAAAGCATCCCTCTAAACAGACAAGGTGACTTATGCTTCTGTATTGTACAGAATGTCTTAAAGTTGAAAAGCAGCAAATATGGTTCATTCATGTTAAAAAGACTTAGCCAGGAATGTCAAGTATCACTAAAGATCCAGCCTATGGCTTCCCTCTCAGGAAAGGATTCCAACTGATTTTGTTTGCTTTACTTTCCAGTGTTCCAGGTCATACTTGATTTCACATTCAAGCTCAGCCGTTTTTAGCGGCCGGCTATTTGAAACCTGAATACCTTCATTCTTGTTTCTACCTAAAAATGCTTTCCTTTACAAATCATCTGTATTTCTTTGTCATTTCTCTGTGGCTATAAATCTTGGTTAGGTTTGCAGCTGACTGTGTGACAAAGTCATATAATTATGTTTTTATTCAGTTTAAGGTAACATCCATCAGGGTGAGTTAGGCAACTGTACCCCTGATGCTGACAGATGCAATATGTGCATTTGCTGCTGCACTTTTAACACCAATCACATAATATTTTTTAAAAATTTTGTAGTTAATTAATTTTTGCAAAACATTATCTTAACTTTCAAGATAAGGAAACTGATGCAGGTGACGAAGGCAAGGTTACCTTGCTCCATTACAGCCACGAAGTGTGTTCAAGGCATTTAGCAAAAGCAAAAAAGGGTCACAGAAATGGTCACTTCAAAACCAATTAATGATCTGGTTTAGACTTTTCTAAATTTTTTGACTACAAGAAAAATACTCAGCATCAGGATCTCATCAGAATGTGTCACCATTGTTGAGTGGCTGCTTCTGCTGAGCAGTGTACTTGTACAGCTGTGTGTGTGAACACAAACCAATTTTTAGGTAGCATGGATTTGTTCTGGAGAGCTGGCTTATGGCAGCTTTTTTCTTTATTCTATAATCAGCTTGAGGAGTAATTGGGAATATCTGGAGTGGTCAGTTCTTTTGTTGATTTAACATGTTCATTCTTGTGGGTTTTGGCTTTTTTGATGAAATGTTTCTGCTGTTGCTTCCTGTGGGTTCCTACTACCCAGCCCCACTTCTGACACACCCCACTGCTGATGAGACACTGAGAATTCACCAGGGCAGTATCCAACAAGGGGAGTTTTGATGGGAGAGTCTTCATGCACAAAACCTGAAGAGACTAAGTGTACCCTGCAGAGGAAGAAATAATTTTCACTTGATGCTTCTTTTTTTTTGGACTGTTCTCCAAATTACCAAAGGTTCTTTCTCCTTTTCTCTTGGGCAGAATAGGTAATAGAAAAGCTTAAATGCCTGTATTATTTGAATCTTTATTTGGCAATGGATTATTTTATACAGTTAACTCTATGGGTATGGGTCTATTTTCCACAGATCCTGCCAAGAGACTTTCCATTCTGGGGTTTCCTGCTTATTTCTTCCAGCTGCTTCTCTTTCTTATCCCTTCTGTTGTTATTCTCCTCCTGTCTCCTTGTTTTCACTACTGATGGAGGAGAGGCTTGGTTACACTTTGAAATCATAATATAAATGTTCTTGGCAATTGTTTCTTTCTATACTCTTTATAATTATTCTCCTGCGATTCCAATTGTATTTTCCAGTTGGAGACCATCACAGAGAACTGTGTTGCTCAGCCAGAATGTTAAAGGTACAAATAATCTTTTGAGAGGGCTCACAAGGAACATGTTTGACATTGAGACACAGCAGGAGTAACACAGTCGCCAAAATGGTGTTGGCTGTGTTGACAAGTGATGCAGGAAGGAAAACTTCTTATTTAGCTCTACATCTTCTGTCTAGTCCTCAACCTGTGCCACAAAGTGTGTCTGCAGCACAAAGCTTCCTGCCAAACTCACCCTGACAGCTCACCACCAGCAATAATGGGATTTGTGGGGCTTGTTGGCCCAACCTGCTCCAATGGGGTGGTGCTGGGTAAAACTATGAAATAGGAGCGTGAATGTGCCTGTGTGCATCATTTGAATCCTCTGCTGTAGTCAAGACAGACAGCTAAAAAACCAAAACCAAACCAAAGAAACCCCCCGAACAATCAAACAAATCAACAAAACAAACAAAATACAAACAGAACCTACACAAACAAACAAAAATCCAGCAAAGAAGCAAACAAAACCCACACCCTTTATTTACCTTATTTTATGTCTGTGGAAGTTATTTGACTACCTGTTAATCTGAAGAAGGGAATTGGTCCTACTTCCTGCAAAAATAACCACTGTCATCAGGGCATCAAAATGCTGCTTTGTTACATGTGAAAGTATTTACAGAACAAAATCCTTTGTTTGTTTGCCTCTGTGTGTGTTTGTTTTCTCTACTTTTGGAACATATTAGAAAGCATCCTGCTCTCGTTATTCCTTTTAAATAGTCTATTTTCTGTAGAAAGTAGTATCCACATGGTAAACTCCTATTCATCAGAACTGTGCCAAATATATGCCATTCTAAAGCTAAATATATGTTATTTTATTTTTACTTTAAAGTGAGCCAAAAGACATACCAAGAACATAGCTCTGGATGGTATTGGTCCTATTTTCAAGCAAGTGTTTACTGTGTGAGGCACTTCTGTGCAGCAAGCTGAGTTTCTAAGGGGCTGCTTTCTGAATGCAAAGCAGAAAGCAGTATTTCTTCCTCCTCTTACAGTGAATTTACCTTTTAATTGCAAAAATACCAATTTTCTTGCTACTCTTGAGGAAGAATGTCAAGCGTGACCTTATGTACCTAATATAATTGTATCTGGCTCCCTTGCATTCCCTTTTCACTTGCCTTTTAGGAGTGTTTCTCCAGGGAACATAAAGAAGAGGGTATTCAGTTTGAGGAAAATAAAAGATTAGCACTTAGGACCTTCTGTGTCAACTCTAATATCATTCTGTAGGTGACTGGCTGATGTACAGCGGTGTATTTTTGGTCTCATTTTTATTCCCTCTCATTGGGTACTAGTAAGTCTTTCCTCTTGTCATGTTCTAGAAATATTTTTCTTCCTTGGCTTTGTCAGGATGGGAACAATTTCCTACACAATCTCTCCCATTCCTTTACTATACACTAAAGACTGAACATCAGACAAGACTAAATGAAATAGAGAGACTTCTGGAGCTACAGGGCCACGTGGTAAATAGCTTCCTTTTTCATTATTTTGCTTCATAAAATGTTAAAATGTTCTCTTTTTCTCTTTATAAGGGTTGAATTTTACACGTCTGACTCCAATTTTCTTTTTCTAAAAACAGGCAACAACATTACAGAGCAACTGTGTTAGCAAATGCTAAAACTGAATAAACTGCTTGTTATAGCATGGCCAAATTAAGGATGTGTTAGGGTGTTTATAAAGTGCAAAAGAAAAGTTTTATAAAGAATTTAGAGCAATCCAAAACAGCAGTAGTTCCTCTTTTATCACATGGAAAAGATTTCTGCATGGCCTGAAAACTTACTGATCTGGAAGAATCCAGTAACTGAAACTAGGAATAACTTAAAAATTTCACATCTTAGTTGGGCAGTGGCAATAGGGTTTGATTTAAAATACAGCACGCTTCTATAAAAGAAGTCGTAACTTTAGCTAATAATTTATTTATTTAGAATATAATAAGCTTCATCTTATTGAAAACAACCCAAAATGTAATCCTGATTTTTCTGAATAATCTCAGCTGGGAAAAGAAATTTATTAACCTTGTTTAAATACTGTAGAATTTGTGGTTTTGGTTTTGAGAGGTTTTTGACCTTTGTAATCAAGCTTCTAATTATTAAGCTTCTGATTTTCTTCTAATTAATAAATGGCCTTTATTGTTTCTTTACTGCAGTATTTTCCAGCTGAAAGTCGAAGAAAGCTGACTTTCACGTGTTAGCTGCATTAGCAACTTCTTCAGTGAGAGGAGAAAATCACCTCTCTGATCAGGATTTCTGTTACCACTGTGTGAAAAGTAATTGGTGAAGAAATCAGTTCTGGTGAAGAGACATTCCTTTGCAGGGAAAAAATATTATATTTAAGATTCAGCAGGACATAGGACTCCTTCATGCTGAAGACCTTCTTAATGAGGACATAAAAACAAAAGTGAAAATCCATCAGGTTACAAAATTTTATAGCACATTAAAAAAAACCCATACGTATCAATTTGCATATGATAGGGTGAATCAGTATGCAATGTACATGTTGGAGTCAAAGAACAAAACTCTTATAGTGAATTAATAAGGAAAATGTACAATTCCTAGAGAAACATATAAGCCAGTGAGTCTTTTTTGATTTAATCCATATAAGGGACAAACCTTTATTCCGACAGCCATCCTTCTGTGAAAATGCAGTAAATATTTCAGAATCTGTGGCCTAAAAGAGTAAAAGACACCTCTAATTTTTCTCAATGGGTGCAGTTCTAGCTCAGTCTCTGAAACTGGCCTGTCTGTTGTGCAGCATGGAGGCAAGTACTGACTACTGCAGGCAACACGACTTTGTTTCTTCCTGCACGCACAGATGACTGCTGATGCATGAAAATCGTTAAGGGATATTGCTTTCACAGAGTTTTTTTTTTTTCCCCCTATTGCCACACAGGCACACCAGCAGCTGGTTCAGCATCCAGCCCACCTGGAGGTGTGAGGCAAGGGGAGCACTCTAAAATAGATGTGCTGCTGAGGGATGAGAGTCTATCCTCTGCCAGCAGATGCCCTTTAGGAGTTTCCAACTGTCCATCCCCTGCTGTTCATGTTCATCCTGCCAAAACAAGATGCTTAAGCATCTGGCAGAAGGAAGCCAATCGATGATCATTTCTGAGATTAGAAACAATCTGATGGGTTACCAGTTAACCACCCTCCTGCTGGTTAGTTTGAAGGCACAGTCAGGTTGCAAGTGAATAACTGATGCTTCAGCTTTGAGGACAACCTGGGTACAGAGGCAAATTTGGGGAAGACTTGCTGCTGCTGCTGCTGCTGCATAGACTCCGCCTGCTTTCTCTCAGTGGAAAGAGTAGGATGGTTGGAAGGCTTCTTTTCTGTTTCCCTCCATCCCTTTGAAAAGAAATGCAAAATTCAATCTTGTGAATAGATGCTGCTCTGGGACACATAATCTAGCTCTGTCCAGCTACTAAAAGGAGTTGCCCATTCCAGTCTTTTTCATTATTTTAGTTATTATATTTTCTAGTATTTGCTGTTTCCTATTTTAAATTATAAACTCAAATTTTCTATTATTATGTTTTTATTTTTTTTTCTAAAAATTCTTCTGCTGTACTCTTGACCTTGTAAATAATGCCATATCAAGGACTGATCCCTGTTCTGCATTATCCCCAGCCAGCTGCAGCCCACAGCTGTCTGTCCAGCTGTGTTCAGGGTGCAGCAGCCCCCACACCACTGCCTTGCCTGGTCCAGGTGCTGAGGGTCAACTCCTCCCACTTCCCCTAAAACCAAACTATACTGGTGTCTTTATTGAAAATGTGGTGGCTTGTGCTGCCAATTAACGCAGCCAGGGCATGTTTGCTGTGAAATTTACAGTTGTTCTGGTATTTATTGGTACCAGCTTGCTTCACACACCTCTTTGGAGGAATTAAATGGTGTTTAGTGGAATGACAATATGTCACTCCAGATCTGCAAAAGGCGGTATAAGGTCAGTGAAGAGAAGACTTCACCTTCCAATAGTCAGTTTCTATGTATAAATTGGCACTTGATGCTCATCAAAGAACAAGAAATATTGGATATGCTCTAAATGTCCATTGTATTTTTGAGCCAGCTACCTGATGGAAGTCATCACTTATATGTAAATGAACTGTCAATGACTTGTCTCTGTTGGCAGTCGCTGGACTGTGAAGGGTATGTCTTAATAAGAACCAAAGCTCTTCACAGACTTTGATTTACTGGAAATAAAATAGAAAAGTCCTCTGAGACTACAAAGGACACTTGTTTCAGATAAAATGTCTAGACAGTAGCAATATATTTGGGGCTTTTATTATAGTGAAACTGCAAATTAGAATGGAGTGCTGAGAATGTTCCTATGACCCAGCTGAGTTCAAAAACACTGTTTCAGACTGATCTTTGAAACATTTACACTCAAATTAAGTTCATGAGCATTCAAAAAGTGAAAGAAAAGATGTGCAAGGTCAACGTTCAGGTTTGCTAGAACTCTAGAGCTGCCCAGACTTTACATTCTCTCTGACAAGGAGGGATTTGCAATACAGCTCTGATTTAAATCAGCTAAAACAAACGCAAATCACGCATTGTGTTTCACTGCATTAGATAAAAGCCTGCTTTACAGTCCATTCCTGAGTCATGGCTTTTTTCTATGATTATTGAAAATAAAACAAATAATAAAAAATGAGAGGTTAATAGGTTAATGATGTGAAATGTCTCATTTTGGGAAGAAAAAAGAAAATGAAGCAGGATTAGGTTCCGACATGTCTGTCTCTTGTTTTAAGGAAGGCAAATCATACATCATTTCTGGTATAGATTTTGAAATTTCAGTACACCCACTTTATCAAAAAATATTATTTTTCCTCAAACAATTTTTTTATATTGTCCTCATTGTCAATTTTTTAAATATCCAGAATGTTTTGGAAGCTTTACAGATTTAAAAAACAAACAAAAAAAAATATTGCAGTAAACCTTATGCCTTTTATTGAGGTCTGTGTAACCTGAGTTCAGTATTTTTGCCCGAGAATTTGCATGCCCAATGTAAATATTATACATGAGAGCTTGGGTACTTAAATTAAAATGTTGCTTGTCTGTATAGCTAATGGAGAATCCAGAAGGCAACTCAGTGAAGCATCAATTTCAAGTACCAGAGTGCTCTGAATCATTTTACGTGTGATTTATCACAGCTTTCCAGGAATCATCCTGTGCTCCTCGTGATCACTTCCTTATCCATCTGTACAGAGATCAAATGGAGACACATGGCACCCTACCAGCATTTCTTCCCAATTGCCTCCTTTGGTATTGCAAACTCTGGCTTTGGAAGAACAACCTTACTCATTAATTTCAAATAATTCATGTATCCACGGTCATGTTTTCACATACCTGAAACAACAGCTCTGGGAGGTGTGGACTCTCTGGGAACTGATGTGGCACTTTGCATCAGGTAACTAAAAAGAAAAATCAATTTTGTTAGCTCAGTTTTTTTTTCGTGGGTTTGTGGTGCTTGGGGGACAGTAACCTGTCTGTGACAAGGGTCTCAGAGCAGAGATTTTTGTGGTGCTCTCAGTTTCTGAGTCCCAGTTCTGAAGTGGAAAGTCAAGATGGGATGCAGACAGAAGACTTAATAATTCTGCCCGACTTCAATGAGGTAATCCATTGTCATTGTCATCCAAATATAAAAGCAGAAACAGCTTAAGAGGATCACGCTGAGTCTGCAAGCAATCTGAAATCTTATTTCTGAGATGTACGAAAGGCCCCTTCCCATTCAATAGGCTGCTAACCCTGGAAGCTGAACAGCAGCAATTCAGGGTCCTTTTGAGTGGACAGAAATCTAGATTCAGCTCAAGGCTTGTGTACCTAGGCAGTCTATTAAATGATCATGGTCTCTGGTTTTAGTTGCACTGTAAAATTAATGTAAAGCCCTAAGGTTAAATGATACACATTGTCAGCATGATGACTGCATTATCTGTAGCTGTTCCAAAAATAAAATTTATTTGATAGTAACTGAATTTCTACATAGTCCAACAGATGAGTCATCAGATAATGTCCACAGAGATCAATTTTATTTATTCTTTCAGAAGATTAATATTCACTGTTTTCTAAATCTAAGGGTATGCATAACACCAGACTGAATTAAATCTAAGAAATGTAAATGGATAATCAGAATGTCTTCTGGGGCTTCCTGTTGATTCAATATTTGATCGTAGCCACAGTGTACCATGTTCTTTTTTATCCTCTCATATGTCTGATAAATACCATTACAAATACAAAATTAACAGACTCAATCCCATACCAGTATAATTTGATGCAAGTCATAATATAATGTTTACAGACTCCTCAAAAAGGCTTTGTACCCCATCTATCCCTGCATGCAGTCCTTCAGATGTTCGACAAGTCACTGCTGTCAGAGAGTACAGAGGAGGAAAAAATACACATGCAGTATAAGAAAATCGATGTTAAAAAGCACAAAGAAGTCAGATTTAGACCATCAGCTTTAGCTGAACAAAGGGCAATATTCCTACCTATATCCTTGTTGTTTTGAAGCATGGGAATCAAACATTACCTGTCGTCACGGAAATAGTGAAAAAAGCTGTTTTCTCCATTTCCCTGACATTGTAAGCAGTACAGTGTCGTAGTAGTTTCACTGCCTGAGGTATTATCCAGAACATCTATTTTGCATTCAAGTTAGTGCTATATTTAGAGCCTATTTTTATTCTGCCTAAAGTAAACAGTACACTAGACCTTAATGTACCCTCCAACTCCAGACATGGGCACAGAGGATGTAGGCTAAAAATAGTTATTACACTAGAAGCAATAATTTGTTTGAAAGCCACCACCTGAATTCCCAAGCAGTAGTGAATGATTAGGACTCACTTGTCTTCTCTGCTGGAGAAAAACCTCCTCAGCAGATCCTCTTTTGCAGTTGGCAAATTTAAAATTTGTGCAAAACAGTAGTAGAGAAGGTAGAAGAATTCCATCATGCCATTAACTCCTGCAGGAGGACAAGGTACTCTTCGTGGATTCCTCCCAGCAATAGGCACTTTTCAACACTTTATATTCTCCATTGGGAATAAGGTAATTATCAGTAGGAGTAGCAGTGAGGAAGAAAAATAAAATTATTTATTATTTGACAAATTGGATCCAAAGAAATGGAGGCCAAATTGTTTTTTGCTTGTCTGAATTTGATTTTTAGTCAGTCTGGATGTGTTTTTTGTTTAGCAGAGAACTTCAGTGAAGAGTATGTTGTTTTATGACTGAGGCCAATAGAAAGTCATTGGCATAATAAAACTGCAGATTTTACAATTTCAACGCAGCTGCTCTGTGACTTTTAAGCAACTGTGAAATCACATTGTTTAAACTGTGTTTGTAGGGACTGATGCCTGGATCCCTCCTTCTTCTTCCTTTTTTTTCCTGGAGAAGTCAACAGAATCAACAACTGGTGTTGCAGTCTAGCCATTTTTGTGAGTGTTCACAAACCTCCATTCAGAAACAATCTCCTGGTCACTCCGTGCTCCACTCGTGTGAAAAAGAGCATGATGTTACCAGTATCAACGATTAATATGCTAATACTCCTTCACTGGTGAAAATAACATTCATTTAATGACAAACACACTTGTTTGGAGACACACCAGTTATGTGCAAACTGGCATTTCAGTTTTTTTTACTACTGCTATCTGACTTCTCAGGCTGCAGCAGTTGGTAATACTAGGACATACTTTTATACTGCATTGTATCAAGAGTATGCAAGAAACATTTATAAGAAGCAATTTTTGCTTCTCATGGAGCAAGTTCTTTGGAGTGAGAGGTGAATTTGGGACTTAGGCCTTCCCACCCTGAGCCTGTGATCCCATAAGCATCCACAAATGTGAGAATTTCTGCAAGTAATATCAAAGTGGTTTTGTGTGCTTGCCAGAATGATGACAAGGAATAGCTTGTCTACAGTCAGGGTCATTTCTGAGTTACAGGGTAGGAGCTAATTACTGTGGGGATTGACCCTGAAGATTGAGGAAGACGATAGGTCAAGAGCCCTGGAGAAAAAATTATAATCTAATTCAGAGATTTCTATGTATTTTGTTTGGTTTTTAAGTTGAGCTGAGAGCCTCAAAAAAGGAGTCCAGTAGCTGCTGCCCTAAAATAAAAATGGGATGTAGAAGAGGCACTGGAGAGACAGGGAAAATGGAACAGAGCTTTTGAATTGGACAGACAGTTTTTTATATATTAGAAAGATATATTGTAATATATTTTACCTCAGAGGAATCCAGAAAAAAAAAGCCTACATCTACCTTTACCAGCACTTTCTGGGAACAAAAACCACACGGGAGTAACTGTGCATCAAAGGACCAGTAATCCAGATTATACTCACCCTAAAGCTGACACAGACAGAAGGTTATTACACAACTCATCAGTCTCTTGTACAGGGGGTGTACATGGCAGCCTGATTCTTAATTCACAGAAAGGAGGTGTAACTCCCAAGGCATTATTCCTTTGCCACACAGGGTACTCCAGGCTGTCCATAGGGAAACTGATAAAAAAAGGCATGATTTGGCATTGAGTCATGTACTCACAGACATTCCTCTGGATGTAGGAGAGCTTTTATATCTGTATAACCATCCTTGGATTTTATTAATAATAACTCCCTCTCAGGCATTAATATGGTCATCAGTAGCAGTTTGTTACTCCTATATTTGGATTTGAATGATGACTCCTGCACAAGGAAGAGGGAAGGTGGGGAATTGAAACTAATGGTCAAGTTCCCTTCCAACCCAAGTCCTTCTCTGATTCCATGAAGGTTTAACCATCTAACCTGCATACAGTGCTCCCACATGACTGAAGAGAGACGTCATTTACCCTGCAGTGCATGAAAGGAGTGGGCTTATGCATGACATGTACTGGTTAGATAAAACAAACTTCAAGTCTGATATCTTTTCTTCATACGCATACAAAAATAACTCAGGGATTCAGTTTCTATTTTGTTTATCCGCTGCACAGAGAAAACAAAAGTGCATCTGTTCCTCGTCTTTCTCACTCATTTCTTTGCCATCTCAATCAAATTGAGATGAATGGCTTATGCTTGTCCCTTGAACAATAACACTGCTCAAATACATAGACTGGGATCTCCTGGCAAGTTTTAATTATGGGATGAGTCAAGCTGGCATTTACCTAGAGAGTTCACACATACAAAGGCTCTAGTGTCAGACTCTGTCTATGCTGCATTCTAAAACCAGTAAACTGAATTTCAAAAATGTATTGAAGAAAAGGTGTGGCATTTGCTGAAAGCCTGGAAATTCAAGCACCATAAAACCTTCCCAGCAAGGCATGTAGCAAAAGCTTATCAGTTTCCCTTGCAAGGAAGGGAAGAGTTCATCCAGCTGGCCCATCAGGACTGGTCCCTTGGGTTCATGCATAACAGTTAGAGAGGAGAGAGAAGGTGGATGGGAATGAAGAACCCAGTAAATTCACAAACTGGAAGGAGCAGAGAGCCGTGCTGCTTCCCAAAAAGAGAGTCTGAAGTGGGTGTTTCCCCAGAGATCTCAGCAGAACTCAGGTACCAGGTTATGAGCATTGTGCTAAAACCAGGACAATGGCTAAGGTTTAGCACATTTTAAATATGTGAGTGTCCATTCTGCCATAGCCACAGGATGAACAAAGGAGTGACTGAATGAATGTGGTATTGAATGTTTACTCCTGAGGGCAGAATACATCTCTGTTTGTTATTGGAAGCTTTTGCATGCTACAAAAATATGAAAACCAAAATTATTCATAAAATCCTGTTTCTCTATTCTTTTGAGGCTGCCACCACGCTACAAACATAGACATCAAACAGCAAAACCCCTGGGCAGCCCCAGGGCTGGGGTCAAGTTATACCTACAGAAGGGGACATTAACAGCTTACCTGAAACCTGAGAAGAGGCAATGGAGAAATATGTTGGCTTTGTGGTCTTGATGAAAAGAACCATATGTCTGAATTCGCAGCCTCGAATGTCTTACATCCACAACAAGGTGCTTGAGCTTATGATTATTTTTAAGCCTAATTTTTTTTTTACAGTGGCATAAATAATTATCAGCAGAGAGAAGACCTCCAATGTAGAATTCACCCACTTACTGCTGTTCTAGGGCACACAAAATTGAGTTTATACTTTCCGCTCACATCTAATGTAGTGGCTGCAAATATAACCCAAATTAACCACACTTAAATTGTACTGGGTTCTTGCAAAGGCAAAATTATTCTGGGCTTGACTTGATGTCATGAAATGTGATAGATTTTTGCAATGCCTTGGTGTTATGTAACTGACACAGTAGAGCACACGCGAGAGAGCGAGGATCAAGCTCACAGTGCTCTGCAATATGGCATTCATACCCAGCCAGACTTCAGCATGGTGTGTTAGGATGGGGCTGCACAGCAGGAATTATTCCCAAGTGGGTAGGAAACACCTTATAACCCCTCACTGCAATCGGAATGGATTTGTATTTCTTTCTTCCTGTTCAGCAGAAACAGAAAGAAATCAGTAAGAAGTTCTGAGACTGCAAGGTTATAAAAGGGAAGAACCATGACTTTCCAGTAGAAGTGAGGATCTGGTAACATTTTTGTATTTGGGTCTTCATGTGATATACATGTTGCTTACTGCAAAAACAAAGAAAAGGTGGTGCTTTATTACTGGGAATTGGGCTACTTTTGTTTCCTCCTGGGTTTTCCATTTGTTTTATTCTTTTTCAAAAACTTGATACAAGACTTCAGAGATGAGGCGAAGAGCACTGATGTAATCATAAAATATACATTTCAGAAAACAATAAAAGAAAATGTTATTTAAAAATCAGGGGAATACTTGATAGCCTACATATTAATAATTGAAAACTCTTCAGGAAGGAATTACATTTTGTTCAGTCAAAATTGTTCTAATCCCAAGACAAAAATATTCCTGGATTTCAGGATCTAATAAATCCATCAATCAGAAACCAAAAGATAAAAATGCCTGGAATTGCCAATAGGATATAAAAGATAATAACAAGAAACCTCTGCTGAAAATAAATATATGTCAAGTGGAGAAAGGTGAAACAGGTATTTCAGTCCAAAATATCTCTTTTCTGTTTGTTTGTTTGTTTCTTATTTTTAACTAAAGCCTCTTTAAGAGGCCCAGTGGCCTCTTTAACCATGGATTTATGAGCTTTAATTGATTCATGTAATATCTTAACAATCCTTTAATGAAATTTTGATGAATCAAAAAAAAACCCAAAAAAACCCCAAACAAACAAAAAACCAAAAGCAAATATCGCCTCAGTTTGGCTGAACTTTAATCCATGAACTAAAACAAATCTGATTTTGCAGCAGGAGTATCTGAAAGTGGATACAGCTCAGTTCTTTCATTGACATCACATTTGCTGCTGGAGCCAGTCCAGCCTCACTGGAGGTTTACATGCAAACCTGACTCACTGTGGGTCTCCCATTCACATCTGATCTGCTTCCAGATCTGATGTCAATGGAGGCACTGTATACTCTGTGCTGATGCTGTTCAGCCTGGCCTCCCTCCAGAAATTTAATGTCTTTCTTCAGTTGCATCAGTGCCTCCGAGCAAAAAGAGAATCACATCCATATGTTTTAAGCTTAAAGCCGAGTCAACATTTCCAGTTAAAAACGTGTAGGCGCTTGTAGACCTACAGTAACACAGTGAAGGGGTAAAGTTCATGAAATAAAAGTTTCAGTCTCAAAGGTGCTGAGGCCATTGTGTGTGTCACATTTTCTTGAAAACGATCAGCAGAAAGATACAAGAAGATTGCCACAGTTTTCTTTTGGCAGCTAAATTTTGAACCATATAATTTACTGTATATTTTTAAATCAGAGAGGATGATTTGACAGCAAATATGCCAATAAATTCTCATTTAAAGGAAGTGAAAGAGGCGTGTTGGCTAACTCAGAAAGCTGAGGAAGAGGACTCGTGGCCTATTTCTGCATGTGAGCAGGGCTCAAAGATGTTTTCTGAGGAGAAATTCATATTATTGCAGTTGCATTATGCAAACAGATCCCAAAAAATTTGAGTCACTTGCATGCACAGTGAGACCACCCTGACATTTTAAAGTAATTTATTGAAGGATTCTTCAAACTAGCATTATTTTTCCAAAAGCACAGCCTCCAAAAATATTTTGTAATATGTTGCAAAGGAGATTAAAGGCTAGAAAGAACTCAGTAGGGTAACTCCAAGGATATTTGAAAAAAAAAAATCAGCATTTTTTCAATAACAGTGAACTAGGAAATAATTGGTCCTTGCCAGACACCTTTATTTGTTAAAAAGCAATCTCTGAATCTTTTTTCTCTGTATTGGCAGGTAAAGTGAGCTAAATTCTTAGATCTCCGTGGGGTTAAGATGACACCAGCTCTTGTTTGCTATGGAAACTCGACAGACAGGTGTAAGTACCACCAAGTTAGATAAACCTGACTTTAGCTCATCCATGTCTCCTGACCAAAAACCTGATCTTTGTTGTTTGACCTGCTTATTAGTTTCCCAGAGCTGTTATTCACAAAACCGCCACCAAACACCATATTCCAGGCTTTTTTATCACACCAAATTGCTTTGGAATGTGTGATATGAAGCAAAACACACAGCATTCTGAGAGGGTGATCACTTTTGAAAAAGCTGGAGCAGTTCAGGGTAGGTGCCCATATGTTTCTTCACCTCAGTTCCGGGTGAAAAAATGGGTTGAGGGACTGAAGGAAGTGAAGAGTGCGCTGGTAGTTTCTTCTTCTTCTTTTCTTCCTGTGAGAAAGGGAAGAGCCACGGTGTGCTGAGCTGGGAAAACAGCAATGCCATGATGTGCCCCTGCCTTCTGCTCTGTCTGCAGGCATGTTCAACTGCACTTAGCAGATACTTTTCATAGCTTTATAAAGCATTTTCTTCCACTGCTGTGTAGAGAAGCCACACATGAGAGATCTTTTTTTTTATTAAATCTAAACATAAAAAGAAAATTTCACAAATCTGTTGGTCTGGCTGGTTCCCAGTCATGTGTCATCTGAATTACATTACCACAATATTCCAGACGTTAAAGACAGTAGGAACAAGTATAGATGACATCTGTGCAAAATTTAAAACTAAGGAACTTCCAGTGGTTTCTTTAATCCCAGCCAAATTATGGCTTTTACCACACTCTTCCTTCTATGATGCCAATTTTTTTTTCATCTCTCTCTCTCAAACATATTCACAAAATCACAACCATGCAGCTCAGCTGCAAGGCATCCTATGCTGTTCCTCTACAGGCTGGACATGCCAGCAGTCACACCAGGGAGGGGATGCTGGCACATCCCTGGGGGATCACTGCCCTGGCTTCCTTGCTTTTTGGTACCACCAGGAACGTGCAGTGCCTGGAAGAGGTAATCTCTACTGTGTCAGGATTAGCTTTCATACCTTGTTTTGTCTAATATTGGAAAGAAATTAAAAAGAGTTAAACTCCTTGCTGGGAGGAGTATCCAGCACTGGAGCATGGAATCCAGAGGGACTGTGAAGTCCATGGGGATTTTCAAGTCTTGCCTTGGTACGGGTCAAGAGCCACAGAGGCTAGGATAGGTCACCTTCACCTTCAGGACTCCCCTTCAGCAAATGCTTTTAATAATAAATGTTCCATCCTTGGGGAAATGGGCAAAGACCACTGATAGCAGCACAGCACTGAGTGCTTAGTTGTAGCTATGACTTCTGACAATCACTCCATGGTGAGGTGGAGAGGGTTTATGTTTCAGCCTCTTAGGCTTAAAGATGGTAATGGCTTATAGTAAACATGCCTAGGAGTGGTCAAAGATGTGGTTAAAGTGGGTGAGCAACCTTTCATTCAGGGCAACTAAACTCCCCAATGAGTGGTGGTACTGGATAAAGCCACAACTCAAGGCAAAGACTGTTGTGGTCTGATCAGCTAGGAGCTAAATCACATGCACACACATAGTGGGGAGAGACAGATAGAGAGAGAGAGGGAGAAAAAACAACATTTTTTGGCTGAGGCTGGCAACTCCTGCCCTAAATCAGTAGTGCAGGCAGAGGATGCCTTCTCTGGTGCTGCAGGTTCCCCTCTACTGCTGCCCTTCAATGCCACCACTGTCCCTGGGGCTCCTCTCTGCTGTGTGTCCATGACACAGGCTGGCACACGTGGGAGCCAACCAGGATGTCTGGCGATTCCCTGCATCCCCTTGTTTTCCTCTGTGTTTATTCAGCTGTGAGTATATTTGGAAACCCACTGGTGGCAAATGGGCTGCTTTGACTTTGCAGAATGAAGAGTGTGGTAAAGACACTGTGTTTTCCACATTATCTGATGGATACCAATCTGCTTTCCTCTTAATTGAAACAATCCACTATGGCTTTGAGATCGCCCTAATCACACAGGCCAGGGGGAAAAAAAAATAATAAAAAAAAAGAATAATTTTCCATATTGGCTTTGTATGTCTAAACATGAACAATATTTTCTATGGAGATGATCCGGCAAAAGCAAATAAAGTGTTGTATACTGCCTCAGAAGAAACAATTCCTCTACCTTTGATATTTCCATCAAGAATTATTTTGGTGTGGAAAAGCTGTAATTTTGCATGGTCTTTTCCCAAGAGGGAGAGGAATAAAATAACTTGAGCAAACATTTATGTTTTCTACCACAAGGAAATGAATTCTTTGCATAGAAACACAGGATCTTCTCATGCTTCTGGGCAGTTTTGTTTCCTTTGCAATTGTTATCCTTAGAGGTGAAAATTGCAATTGGAGCCCTGTTTCTCAGGTTGCAAGGTTGGGTGTTTGGACATGGCTCCTGGGAGGTGACAGTCAGTCTTGGAGGCAGAGCAGACCATGAGAGAACACTGGCATGTGATGGCTGAAGTGCCAGCCTTGGTTCTTCCCCACCTTCCCAGCCCACACATTTGTAAGTGAAACTGGGATGAAACTCTGGTGCTCTGGCAACTATCACACGTGTTTTGCACATTGTTTGTTGGGCAGAATGTGTCCACTGATCTTCCTGCTCTTAGCTTGGGTAGAAAACCATGAGACCTCCCCTCTCCTGGACTACCAGCAGAAGGCGAAAATTAAAGATAAAATAAAGTCTCCACCATGTCTGTTATTTGCTTGCTAGGTGCTGACAACCTGCCCTTGGTGCCACAAGGCAGAAATGTGAATTCTGACCATCCCCTGAAAACATCTTCACGTTGTGATCCAGACCTCAACTTCTGTATCCACGCAGGCCAAATGAGTTTTAACAGTGTGTGGTAAATATCCCATGAGTAAATCTGATGTATATTGTTCTCTCTGAGGGATCACAGTGGTTTAAATGATATATGATGGCTGATTTGTATTTCCTTGTTCTTTTTCATTTACTTGATATTCAGTTATGTTTTTTAAACAGCTACAAGAAACCATATTCAAATAAATAGTCCAACTGTTCTTTAACATCAACCAGATATCTGATATCTTCTTGGCAATATGGGATTCAGAAATCAATGAATAAATTGCCATCATCCAGTGAATAAAACAGTCATTCGAATAAGCAGAGCACAGATGTGCCCTTTCACTTGAGTAACGTACTGTAGGCAGAATACCTTAAACATGATGCAAGTTTTACATTTCATAATACATGTTTTTTTTTTTTTGTGAAAAAACATGTGTTTCCAGTTGTAATTGTTTGAAGGTACTGCTACAAATGATGGCTATTATTGTCTGTTGATGTTGGCTAGTCATCCTAGAAACCTTTTTTCTCCCTGCTAGAAGTGATCACTTTACCACAAATTAGCTCAATAGAAATATTTATTAAAACAACAGTCAACAATCTGCTCCCCCTAGCATGCATCCTGCACGGTATTAGAGTGAAAACACATATATTATCATGTTGCTAAAAAGCAGACTACTGAAATAAAAAAGATTTTTAAAAGAATAACAGTAAACAATCTGCTCAATCAGGCAGCCTAACTACTTAGGTGTGTAATTATAGAAATGACACAATGTTTATGCAAGTGTCTTCAGAATAACAATAAAGTGCAATGTGTTTTCTACCAAGAAAAGCTTACTTGAATAAATATGTGATTAGCCCGGCAGGGCTATTCACATGACAACAGAAAGGTAAACAGGGAGAGGCATTCCCTCATGCACAGTCAAAAGGGCACAAAGGCAAGGCTATGGAATATGAGGTTTTATCCATGTCTGAAAGGTTAGGGCTCAGTCTCATTATTCTTTATGTGTGTTTCAGGCATTAGTGCAGAAGGGGTGGGCAGAGTAAACAGACCTTAAAGCTGTGACACTAGAGGCTCTCCACTGTGCCAGATGAATGAGAACTTGAAAAGGTGGGAGGATGCCTGTTTGCATTTAGTGATCATGTGTGTGTTGATTTGTCACTGTCTCTGTTCCACTTTTTTTAATCTTGTTTGCTCCTGGTCCAAGAAAAAATCCAGCCTCTGTGTCCTACTTCTAGATATCTCTCCTAATCAAGTTACAAGCAAATTCATCCTCTTTGCATCGAATTCTTACTCTTTACAGCCCTCTTTCATCTCTAATCTTCCCACTGTGACAGGAAAATGTGCCCTACAGCAGTGCCTTATGATGTCAGAATGAGAGGCTTCTGGCTGGATGAGCAAAAGAATATTTAAAAGGCAAATTTAAATGTACAGGTTTTGACCACATAGTCATCACTGACCTCAAAAATGGAGGGAAAGGTCTCTCTGTAACTTGACCTGCAGTTTGCCTTCTGTAGCCTCTAAAATACTACAGAGTAGAAAATACTGCTGATTTGAGGGGTGGCCTTCTGCATCTCTTCTGTGCAAGGGTTCATGGTGGCAGGGTGGCAGTCCCTGGAGTGTTGGGTCCTCACTGCTTGTGACCATTGTGTTTTCTGTGGCATTTCAGCAGATCTGAAGCTGACAAACTGCTTTAATCTGATAGTCAATTTGTCATGGTACTTGGGTCACATTAGTGGCTGGATCTCAGACCAGTTATTTCCCTTTCCAGTGCTATGGCCATGACTCTACCCACTGGTAGACATTACCTCACACCCTTATCTAGGGGTGGCCCAGGGTGACCTCCTGGCAGTGCTGGTAAAAATGAATGAGGTTGCCTCAAGAGTGCAAAAGAGATTTTGGCCACTTTTGCCACATGCAGAAGTGAAAGATGGGATCTAGGGTCAGCAACCTGGGGTGAAATCTTTGAAGATTTGGGTTCAATATTTCTTCTGTAATGGCATATCAAGACAAAAAAATCAGGAACAACTGGCGTGACTTATGCAGCCTGTGAGTCCCTTCCAGGTCTTTCTCAGGCCTGTCCCACATTGTTCTGCACATCACAACTCTTTTAATGTTTTCCAGACAAGAATTTTTTTGGTTTTTTTTTCCTTTTTTAATACATTATTTATATTATTATATGGTAACAGATATGCAGAAAAAGTTTTGGCTCTAGCTTAAAGAATTTCCTGGCTGCAGTAGAGGCTTTAACTCCTAAGGAGCCTGAAATTGCTTTTATTTTTTATTTTTTTTTCAGCATTCCTCATGTTTCCCTAAACTTTCCAAAGAGGATCCTGGAAGCATCAGCATTGTGTTTGCTTTCAGTTACGCAAGGAGTTTAGCACACTTACAAGTAACCCAGACTTGAACACAGATGCCAAAAATTACTAGAAATATTTTGGAAATCCATGTGGATTTGGGTCACTAGGCCCCTTGGTGTGAACAGCCAAATGCTCTTTGCTCACTGAGCCTAGGAGGGAAAGGGTATCACAAACAGCTACAGACCAAGAAGAACTGAAATGAAACACCTGTAAGCACAAATCCATGTTCTGAAGGACAACCTCAGAGCTAAGGCTGAGCCCTGTTTCAACAGCTAGTACTGAATCAAGGCACTCCTGCACAAGAACAGGGCTGGATGTGCAGCAAAAAATTAACAAGATCCAGCAGATCAGCTGCTTATTTGGCACTCCAAGACACTCCCTCTACCAGCAAAGGTTTCCCAAAACACCACAGAGTATATACCACACATTTGGATCCTTGGCATCGGCGCGGTGCATGTCGCATCTTGATTGTACAGTCACTGGTACATTTGCAGTGGATCTGTGGTTTTTGTTTTCCAAAACAGGTTTGACATAGGGTGCCAATCCCCAAGTTTTGACCAAGGTCTGGAGTTTTTCAAACCCAGCTGTGTTTACATTCAGGAGCTGGAGAAGAGCATTACCACAGACTGCATGAGAGTGTTAATCACACTGAGGTGACTCTAGCAATGTTGGTACATCCAGACACCACCAGTGCTGAGGTCATCTGTGAGCCTCTGAGTCCTCAACCTACATCAAACAAAGCCATGACTCCTCCCACTGTGGGAAAAGTTAAATCACTTTTGGGGCACTTAAGGAGACTGTGTAAAAATATTGGAGGTCTGTCAGCACTTGCACAACTTAGCCTAAATCCTCTCAGCAGAGCGAATGTTCGCAGTCTGAGGGGAAATCTTGCCTGTAGCTGTGCACAAACCAACTAACTTAGTCTGAAAGGACCAAATTAACCTTGGATAAGAGCTTTTTGTGCATGGATGGTTAGTGGATTAAAGGAGATGTCTAAGGGAAAGCCCAAGCTAAGGAAGGGGAAGGAGCAGCCCTGGCCATGCTCTTGTTCAGCTCAGCCCTGCTTCACTCACGGGGAATCTCTTGCCTGCAAGAAAGACCTCAAGGTGCTGGAGTGTGTCCAGAAAGGACAACGGGGCTGTTGAAGGGTCTGGAGCACAGGTGTGATGAGGGGTGGCTGAGGGAAGCTGGGGGTGTTTGGTTTGGAGTAAAGGAGGCTCAGGGGAGACCTTATCACTCTCCACTACTCCCTGAAAGGAGGGTGTAGCCATGTCGGGGGCAGTCTCTTCTCCCACGTACCAAATTATTGGATGAGAGGAAATGACCTCAAGTTGCAGTGGGGGACGTATAGATTGGATATCAGGAAAGACGTCTTCACTGAAAGTGTTGGCAAGCACTGGAACAGACAGCCCAGGAATGTGCCGAAGTCACAAGCCTTGAAGTGTTTAAAAGACACATAGATGTGGCACCTGGGGACCTGTTAGTCCTGTTGTGGATTCGGCAGTGCAGGGTTAGCAGTTTGACTTGATGATCTGAGGAGTCATCTCCAACCCAAATGATTCTATGATTCTCCCATTCCACACTTCCAGCCTCGGTGCTGTGGGGCTGCAACCAGCACCCATGCTTCTCAGCCTCCACTTCTTGCACTCCTTCCAGGGCTACTGACAAAGCTTAACAGGAATACTGGGCCCACAGTTTAAAATTTATTAACTGAGAGCTGGTAACCCCTTCTAGGTTCTTTTCCAGGCTCACCCACTCACCCCTGACAGGAAAAGAAGGGACATCCTGCCACTTCCCAGCACATGGCCACCTTGGCTGCAGCCCAACAGGCAACCGCCTGCATTTGGAGAGCAGGGATCAAGTTAAGAGCCCATTTTGGACATCATCATCTTCTTTCAGTGAGCAGTGATATGTTCCAGCTGTACCCCATTCACTGTGGGGGGAATAAAGGTGGCTTAGGGCAGCTGGTGGCATTTGCAGGACATAGAGGGACTGCTGCATATTGGCTCCATGCTGACACAGGATCAGTGATTGTCTGACAGATTGAAATAAGACTATTCCTTGTCAAGATGCATCTAGGTTGCTGAGAATATAAAATCAAAGGCTGTCTGGAAATGCTCAGTGCTGCTGGTGTCATGGAAAAAGCCATGCACAAAAATAAAAAAGGACAAACAGACAGCATGAATTTTCAGAGCAGGAATTAAAGTCAAGACAACTAAATCAGTAGGTCTTTAAGACTCAAAATAAGCTTGAAGGTGCCTTAAACCATTTCTTTTCTTTCAGGACTTCTTTTGTGTACCTGCAGAAAAGAGGGAGTAGCTGACTTGCTGTTGTACCAAGCCCTGTCCTGTGGTGCCAGGATGGTCTTCTGGCAGTCAAAGTCATACAGGAACAGTCTCAGATGTCTTTCAAGTAGAAATTTGGGTCCAGCCTGCTGGGTAATGAGCAAAGATCAGGGGATTGCAAAGATGCTTATGACCATTCTTTGATTCTCTGAATTTGACTGGAGACTAAATGGATTAGGACAGAATCACCAGTCTGCCCTCATTATTACACTAAAAATATTTTGCTGTAACCTTGCAGGTGGCAAACTTAATATAATATGCACTCCTTAATATTTAAGTTTTAAGTTATCTTTACAAGCAAATCTGTTATTTTCCCTACTATGAAAGTAAAGCAATGCAGAGACATTTACAGAAAGTACATTTTGATATATATCAAGCAGCAAAATGAAATGAATATAAAAATACATATATTTATGTTCTTTGACCAGCAGCTGGAGTTAATAATAACAACTGAAGTTTGGAGTTAATTATAACTGAAGTTGGAGCTATTCATTTTTATGTTTAGGACAAAAGCCCTGAGGTTTCTCTGACCAGGATTTTATAGCCAGAGACAAGAAATTTCACCACTGCTGGACATATTCCTGTCAAGTCAGTTAGAGACAGAAAATAATCATTTTGCAGCAACATGCCCAGATAAACCTAAAAGGAAGTTTAGTTTAGTCATGGAAGATCTCTTTCCTAACTCCTATGTGTTGCAGACAGTAACAATTACTGGGAAAACTTAAAGTATTCAGGGAGAGAGAGAAAATATAAAATAAATGGTTACAATGCTTCCATTCTCAAACCTGTCTAGGTGCAAAACTACTACCAAGAAGAACCAGCAAATGAGAGACCTAATTCCTGAGAGATGTAATTTCATAAGCCTGTGTTTGAACTGACTTGGAAACAGTTTTCCCACACAGCAGAATTTAAGTTTTGTTTTCTCCTTCCCATTCCTTTTACCAGAATGGAATCCAAAATTTAGAAAGACTTTTTGTGGAGCATGAGGGTCATTCCTGGCAAGTAGGTCTGTGGAAGATCTCAGTCTTTATGGAGTCTGGGGTGAAGTGGCCGTGCTATCCTTTCCTGATTCTCAGGTGGGAGAGGCTTCTGTGTTTGCACTCTACTCTCCCTTTGGCAAACAGTAAACACTGGACAAGAGGGATTATACAGGTTAAAGTTCAGTGGACTCCTGCAAAACATTTTGATTCTGATGGAAAAGCATTTTCTTTTGCTACATAGAAGGAAAACACGACCCCCACCCTGTAATAGCTCTGTTTTGTATGCAGGCAAACACAATTCCCCCCAACAATAGCTCTATTTTGCATGCAAGCGTAGACACATTTCCCTTTGTTTTTTGATGGGGTGGGTTTTTGGTTTTTCTTTGCTGTTGTTTCTTGTTGTTGTTGTTGTTGTTGTGTTTTTGTGGAGTACTTTCAATAGAAAAATAGTGTTTGATGCTAAGTACTAGTACAGATCCCTCACAAATGTTCGTCACTGGAAAGCATGCACAGGAAGGAGGGCCATAGGTGGGGGAAAGTGGGTGGATAGACAAACAGCAACCTAAAGGCAAGGACAGAAGAGACAACTGTGGGAAACTTTTGTTTGAACTGCACTGACCATTATTTCCTGGGGATGTAGTCAGAAGACCTTCTGTCTAGGTAGCTGTAGTCTGGCAAGGTTTGATGACAGAGAAGCAAACAAAACATCATTCATAAAACATGTCCGCAGTACCTGCACTACAACCAAGAGGGTCAGCTGGCAGTGTAGGAAGAGCCAGCTGACAAGACCTGGAAAGTCAGAGCAGCTGCACTTTAAGCCCTGCTGCTATTCATTATTTATCCAATTCATTCTTTTTGAGATGGGACATGCAGAACAAGGCAAATTTGCTTTGCCTTTGAGAGTCTGCTTGAGCAGGCCAAGTGGATGCCTGTCAGTGGGCTTAGCTCATAGGAGAGCACTTACCATCACCAACAAGGGGGGTGTCAGGGTGGATTTGCAGCATTTTCTAAACTGAGAGCTGTCTGAAGAGTGGGCTCACACGAGAGGACACGTAGCTTCCCTACAAAGCAGGAAGCCTGTTGGAACAGGGCTGATCTTGCTTGCCTACAGCCATCCCTGAGGGTACGTACCCTGAAGCCAACCTTGCTGCCTGGAATGCTGCCAGGAGGCAAACCTGAACACCCACCAGGACAACCTACATCTGCAGCAAGGCTTTCTTTGCTTATCAATGGGCTGTGGTGAGATTTCTCACTGAATAAAGATAGTTTCTTTTCATGCTGGAGAGAAATAACTGGAAAAGAAAGGCGGCACTGCGCTTTGTAGGAAATCATGATTTTGTTTCTTTTTCTGTGTTTGTCCTGCAAGTGGCATGATGTGAGCCTTCTCTGAAGAAGAAAGGACATAGCTGCAGTTAGCTTGAGAATAAATATGCTCCAGAGATACAAAAGCCTGAGCTCTTCACTAACCACAGCAACATGACTCCTGTTTTAGAGCTGTTTCACATCTGTCCAAAGAAAGGCACAGGCAGCTGGAGTTCACATCTGAGTGGAAAATAGCATGTACACATACCCATATGTATGCTTGAGAACCTTTGAAGCACAGACAAAGGCTCTGGGAAATGAAAGGGAGCACATCTCATGCTAAGCATCAGCTAGAGGAGTTTAATGCAATCTACCTAGCAGTGAGGCTGAGGATCCAGGTCTGTCACCTTGCTCAGAAACGGGAGGGTGATGCTGAAAGAGGGATTTAAGTGGTCCCCATAGAGTAACTTTATTTTTATTTTTTTTAATGTGTCAGTCAAACTGTGTAAAGGAGGGAATAAGTGCTCTTTGCCTGAATTGGCCCTCATTGTGCATGGCTATTCCTCAAGAGTCTTGAGATGGATTCACAGGTCTTAAATGGAGTAAATTTTAATCTGTTCAACACTTTTTCCCAAATTATCTTAGATATCAATGCCAGACTAGCCCTTGCATGGCTGAGGGAGAGCTGACACGTGGAGCCTGGGAAAGCTTCCTGAAAGTCTGTATCTTAACCATTATATATATTAACCATTACTATATAATTTCTATCTTAATCTTTGCCTTCACCACCGCAACTTGTGATGAAACCCAGCACTACTGGGGATGGAAGACCTAGTGTTAGTTCCACTGCAAGCTGAGTGACCCAACAGTCACCATTCAGCCTCAGCCAGAAGTTCTTTGCAGTTTGTTGCCTGAGATTTAGTTTCTTCTCTTTGTGCTTCAGTCTCCATGTCTCTGTTTTTGTAGATCAATAATGAAGCAGAAGCCATAGACTTTGAAGGAGATTCTGCAAATGCTTCGGCCATGGATTACTGCCATGTTGTCACTGGACTTCATTTTTTTTTGTGTAGCTTCAACTCTGTTTTTGCACCTGATGAAATAAGTGGTGTTACGGAGCAATGTCTTTTCAATTTTGTCTGCTCCTAGATGAAGTCTGGTTCTATTTCTCAACATAATGCAGACCCTACATCTAGTTTACTTATGATTTATATTCTGTTGAAAGTTATGAGCCTTCATGAAGTCTACTGGCTAATAATTAATTAAGCTCATTTTAAGTCATTAATCTATTGTTCTGCATGATCTTTCCAGCAGACATTTAAGATGTCTGATGCAATGTTTATTCTCAGGCCTTTTGATGCAAGTCTTTTCTATAAATGCCTGTCTTTATTTTCCATTTGCATCACTTGCAAATGGTTATCTGTACAAACCTAATGGCTTACAGTAACCCTTCAAAAATAGGTACTTGAGGTGAACCCATTTAAGATGATTTTTTATAAAAGTCTAGTATTTCACCCAAGCACCTTATGAACAGAAAGCCAAGTGCTCTAAATGCATCAGCATTATGATAGCCTCAACCCATTTGCTGTGGTATTGAGGATTGACACATGAATGACCCTGGGCCTCAGTACATGGAAATTACTTGTAATTACTCTATATTTTCCAACCCTCAACATGTTCATCTCATAACTCTTTTCTAGACACTCCTTTGAGCTGGCTCTAACATTATCAGGGGAAATTCTGAGATCTCTGCTGGAGCTCTCCAATTTGCAGCTGCGTAGCTGACCCATTTTTGTTTAGGGCAATGTGTCTTTAGTTATAAAACCATCATTCTTTATAAGCCTCTTGCAGGGGGATAAATGGATGTATTTTTTTACTCTCTGAGACATTTTTAAATGGATAGATGGATGCTCTTTGCCCAGTGTTTTTTTAATCTCCATTTCATGAAAAATGAAGGTATTTGGCCTGGAATTTCAGTTTTATTTATATTCAGAATTTCTCTCAACATGTTTAAGTCTAGCTGATATCAGCGCATGAACAACAGCTTTAATCATTACCAAAAGTTTCCATGTGATTTAATGGGGAGAGAGGCTGTTGGTTTTCGTTATTATTTCATAATTTCTTATAAACTGCATACCAAATTTACTAACTTTCATCCAAAATAAATTACATTGAAAACTCGTTAGAAAGAAGACCTTGAAACCATATCCTGCCACAATTTCTGTGGCTCCATCCAATCTTGGTCTCTCATTTCTATACCTTAAAAGCAACAACCTTGTAAAGTAAAATAGCACTGAAATGCTATATCTCACTGCTAGGAAGGAGTCCTCTGAATTTATGCTGCATATTCCACTCAAGTTAGTTTTTTGGTGTGTTTTTATTAATACTAGTGAGTCAATAGCACTGTAAAAATGGGAATATTTCTCTACTTCAAGTCATCAGGAAATAATGCTTTTTCTCTTTGGAGACAAAGATCTTTAAGAATGGAGAGAATGCAAATCACAAGTGAAAAGGATTTGATTCCTACTTGCCAAGGGGACGTTCCCATCTTTTCTCACTGAAGTGCATTAGGATTTTTGCTATTGACTTGCCTGAGAAAAGGGCCAGACCTTAATTCAAGGGAGGGGAGAACACTCAGCTTTGTTGTATTGTTAGATAAAATAAAAATGCTTCAGCTAAATAAGCTTGTGACCATTTGAAGAAGCATCTAAGCAAGAAATATTCTCAGTTTTGCAAAGGTGTAAACCCCTAGAAATTATGTGGTCTTGCCCATCACAGTGAAAAATCTACATAGGTTAAGGAGAGGCTTCAGTACCTCTTATACCCCATGGAAGCCAAATCTAAACTCATCCAGGCAATTTGACAATTTACAAGTTGCTAAGAGAAGAATATTCAAACCTTACAGGTAATTGAGATTGTGCCTGTTGCTACCACCAGCCTGGGGATTCTCCTGGCAAAGAACCACTCAAACATAACCCCACCTTCCTGTTTTGCCACCAATCCATGTGAACAACCTGCTCTTAAGTACAAAGATTACATTCTGGTTATCTGACCACTTGGATAAGGTGTTTTCCAGTATTTTCTCTAGCTAATCAGTGTGAATAGTCACATATTTATGCTGAAGAATTTATTTTGTTACTTTCAAGACAGAACTGGGAGCTCTAATGCCAACTCACGATGAGGTGGGCTACATGATAGAATGATATTCCAGATTTTTACAGCTGCTGAATATAAAATTGATAATGGCTACCTTCCAGCTCAGATAAGGTAATTGCAATATTTGTTTTCAATGTGCAGTTTGTCACTTGCCTCTTCAGTTCAGTCTGGTTCCTCTTAGTTCCTTTTTTCTTTTTACCTTTTCAGCGAGTAGCACATGGAATGCAAAGGCTGTGTTTAACACCAGAATTTCTTTGTACAGGAGCACTGGGCTCAATATATAAAATAAAAACAAAGTAGCTCTAATGAATTAGGTTACAAACAATAGAAATTAACACCTATTGCAAAAGGAGATTTAAAAAAAAGTAGAAATCCTTTAAGACAATTATGAAGCATAGACCATATTTATACCATCCAACTCAGTGTGAAATAAGGGCTCACAAAGGAAATTGCAAGCTAAACACACATGCACAGAGTGTGTGTTTCCTATTCTGTTCCTGTAGTGTTCCCTATTCTGACTAGTCCCAAAAAACCTGTTCAGGAGTATCTGCAGCTGTCTTTCTGAAGTTAGGAGTCCTGCCTAGTAATGTTCTGGTGTGGGAATCCACAAACTTGTATTAGAGCAGTCATGGTCTTCACAGATAACCAGACATCCAGTAGGCATCTCTTGTGATTCTCGTACTTAAATTTCAGAGAATCTGCTGGTCATGAGGCATTAAATGTTCACCTGCACACAAGCATAGCCTAAGTCTACATTTGTATTAGCCTGTCAGTTTTAAAAGACTGTGCCACTTTAAATTGTTCAGCAGTTTTTAAAAACAAAGTTCTAGTTGTCAATAAACACAATCACGAAGGTCATGCAATGTAACCTGTAACTCAGCTGCTGGCAGGGGATATAAAGCTGCATGAAATCTGTCTTTATCACTGCAGGAAGATTTCTGGAGTCAATGCTTTCATCTCATGCTAGTTACTGCATTGACTTTCTAAAGAGCAGATAGTATTCTCTGGCTTTGGTCACTAGTTTCTGAGAAAAATTATTAAAATTCAATGTAGTTTTTCCAGTTGGACCAGCTAAGGATGCTTCCTTCTATTTGCTCTTACAGCTTCTGAAGGATGTGCGATTCAAATTCCATTGGGATTTCTCTTTTATCTTTGTAGTCAAAAATATCCCTGTATTTTCTTCCACTTTTCACAGAGCAACATAAGAGCTGTGTGCTAACGTGTGCTGCAAAAATGTGTTTCAAAAAAAGTACATTGCAGCTATCCATTTGAATAACTTGGATTTATTTCAGCTACAGCTCCAACATCTTTAATTGTATTTTCCAGTAAAGTTCTTAGGATCTTGTTTGCAAAGAAATAAGATGGTATGGAAAACTGCCTTGTAAAATCTGAAGTTTCTTGCATATTCTTGCACAAAGCAAGCACAAGAGCTAAAAAGGTTTGAAGTGGCAGCTGTGGGGCAAGAGGTGTATTAACTTAAATCGCACAGCAAGAGCAGGAAATTGTCACAGTGATCTATTAAACATGTAAGGAATCATACCTGTAAAGGCCTCGTTCTATAAACCAGGAGCAGAGACACTGAATGGAACAGAGGTGTGTGAACCTTGTCTCCAAGTGGCTGCTGAGCACCACATGGTACCAAAACTGAAAACAGCTTAAGTAGAATGGGGATCTTCAGGACCTCTCTCAGAGCCAGAGCTCTCCAGAAACATGGAAGGCAACAGAAGGAAATTTGGGAGGTACTTTTCCATGTGTTTGTGAGGAGGCTGTGCCAGTAGGAGTGAAGAAATTCTGAAGGTAGCCTTGTTCCTGACAGCAGCTGGTTCTCCAAAGCTTGTTGCAGTCAATAATTTCCTGTTAAGCAGAACAGAGGCTGACTGTGAAGCTGTAACGAAAAAATGTGAGGAACCCTAAATTCCATGTAAAAATGAAAACATATGGGTAGGATTGGCTCAGAGTAAGCAGAGTCCTGTAATTTTGAGGACTGTTTTATAGTAGAATAGGCCCTAATGTGAGCTGGGAAGAAAATCAAGAGAACTACTGGAAAAGCCAGAGTGAAGCTGAACAAAACCCTTATAAAGGGCTGGTTAATGCACGTTAGTGAGGAAGGAGGTCACTCGGCATATTCTTCAGAGTGAAATCCACAACTCTTTGACACAGGGTTGGTTTGGTATGAGAAGTCATCAGAACCCCAGCCACTCCAGATAAAAAGGTACAGACCTCTGTCTTGGAACAAGATGAGAACATGGCAGCTTTTATACACTGGACAATCAATACTTTAAAAAGATGGCATAAAAAAATAAACAAAAATCAAACAAACAATCAACAGCTCAAAAATCAAAATAGGCAATGGGTTGCACCATGTCTTTAATTGGTTGTGAGCATTCTCAGAGTGTGGCCAGCACAGGCAAAGGATGACAATTATACCTCTAGCTCAGCTGAACTCCACATAGCAGCAATGAATATTACGACTGCCAACCTGAAAACAAATATGACAGCTATTATTTCAATTTCAACACTGACACAAAAACCACTGTTCCCAGAAACTGCAATAAAAGAGCTTCAAGAAAAACCTCAAAATAGAAGATAAATTGATGAAGAGAGCTATTTACACATCAGCCAGAGAAGTATTTTTCTGGAGCAGTGCTGTGTGTACTATCCTGCTGCACTTGGACACTGCCACACCAGAGGGAGGCTCGTGGTACAATACGGCGCTGTCACAACAAATGACTTGCTGCTTCTTGACATTGGTTTTCATGTACCAGAGGAGACAAACAAGTTCAGGTGTCAGCAGCATCACAGACTAACTGGACATTGTTATTAAGGTAGGGTAACAGACAGGCTTGGACGCTCCTGGAATCCCATGTTAATGCGAACCCTTCTCACTTGGGAGAGTGGAGGGAGCTCTAGGGAGCTCTAGGGAATACCTCCATGGCATCAGGATGTTCAGAGGTCTGTTCCCTGCACTGCCTGGCCAGTGTCTACTGCACAGGGGAGAGTGGAAATGAAGTAGTCTTTGCCAAGGTCTTTGCTGTAGAGTGGTGACTGAACAGCACAAGGAGCTTGAGCTCATATGATGAACAATTTCTGTTCTTCTGGAGTTCCAATCAGCATTCTGCTGTTGCCAGAGCTGGGGTTTTAGAAATCAGATCTCTCATGCTACTGAAGCAGAGCAGTGACTAAAGTTCCTCTTGCTGAGCTTGGGCAGTAACTGGAAGAAGTTTGCTTTTGTATTAGATTTTTTCCAAAGTGAAATGCTCCAGTGAAAATACATTGGAAGCTGCACATCTTTATCAACACCTGAAAAGTGTTGATAGAATGAAGAAGAAAGAAAGAAAGAAAGAAAGACCAGCTTTCTTTTTCCAGTTTTAAGTTTTGGTTCTCCACTCTTTTGAGAAAGATGAAAAGTTCTTTTTGGCTATGAAAGAAATTGCAAAAGAAATCATTAGCAGAGATTTTTCACCCAGCTCAAATGCCATTCTTCAAGAAGCTCTACCTTTTTCAACTTTCATCTGATGGCAGTGTTAAACTAAGCAATTTGTAAAATTTGGTGGCTGTTGCCTTTTGTGATAGGAATTGTTCAGAGGCATTCTATCTGTTTAATGCATCCATTTCTTCTATTAATTAGGATTGAAATAGACACATCCAGGGCTTGAATTGGTCTCCATCAGGCTCTGAACTTTTTGAAATTGTTTACAATGACTGAAGTTCTTTGGCTTGTTCCTCCATTACTTCCTTGCTGGCAGAGGTTGGTTTGAATGAAGCAGGCAGCTGAGTGGATGGTTAATAAAATTTATGTAAAATGTAATGGAACTGATAAATTCAATTTCCTTTTACAAACATGTTATCTGGAAGGTGCTGTTCAGCAAAGCACAGCTGATACAATGCTCTGGATGGCATAAAGGGTTTTAAGAAATGGCTGAAAAGAACACGTGTGTGCACAGCATAGCTGTCAGTTACATCCAGAACAGCCTCTCCATTCATAGCCACAAAATAATTAAATAATTAATTTTAACAATAACAACAAATCAATAACTTCCAGGCCTTAATTTAACATCACTACCACATTCAAAAGGCATGCTGAGGTCATTGGGCTATATGTTACCTGGAAGTTTATAAAACATGTATTCTGTCAGTCACTGGCTCTTGCTTGGTTTGCAATGTGAAGATGTTTTGATGAGTAAAGCACACATGACCTATGTTGCACCTATCTGACAGAGCCTCTCACAGGTTACGATAAACTGATTGCAACTACACCATTATAACAGGGAGGAGTCAGCTTTTAAATTGTTCACACTTAAAAAAACAGAGGTTTTTAAAGTTTTATTCTTCCGTTGTTTGATAGTGGCCTCATTTCTTTAGTTTTCCCTGTGAAGTCCCACCTAATTTTTCTATTGAGACAAAAAAGGTAGAAAAAGTGAGAATAAAATCAGTCCTTGTGTATTGTTACCAATTTTCTCTTCATAAAACATAGGTCATACATGACTCTGAAAGGCAAAGATTTGGGCATAATAATTAACATGACTGAATGCTAGGATTGGGTATTTAATCACATAGGAATAGTTGCATACCTCATTGATTATGAAAATGCTACCTGTGTGCTTTTTGGGGCATGCCACACACTGCCAAGCATATATTATCCTGTAAATATGGATGGTGAGACATTTAAGATCAGTAGTTGCCTTCTTTTCAGAGCACCTCAGAGAGGGTAGTTTCCTTTCTGCCTTGTTGGACTTGTATTTTGGGGCCATTTACTCAATCTTTGCTGTCCAGATTGGGAACTTATTGTACAAATACTGTTCACTTTGTTCATCTTGATATACCCTCACAGAAGCCATTAATTGCCCAATGAGCCCAATGGACAATTAATGGTTTCTGTGGGTATTACATCAAACTGGTGACATATGAAGCTTCTAAATGGAGCATAGCGTGAAGTTTAAAGGATACACAGAGAGGAGGGGTGTTCTGATTTATACATCCAGCTTTTTTTCACTGATTGGAGTCAGGACCCTGAAGCCCAGGCCTAGCAGAGGGCTACAGAGTGTGATCCCCCAGCACTGGCAGCCTGAGGACCTGTCTAGAGTGTGCAAATAGGATGCATGGAAGAGTGAACCCTCGAGGCTTGGATCAGAGGGAGGTTCATTGGCAAGAGCAGGATGCTCAGAGGAGCTGCCTGAGGTACCTTGAGCACATTTAAGTAAAAACTCCAGTATGGGCATTCACAGCACTGGGGAACAGCTGAGTAAGAGTGTTTAAGACCCTGCTTTTCGGTCATTCTTGACATGAACGGGGTCAGATCTTGGTTACTCACTTTGCCATCTGTTGGAGTGGAATAATAACTCCTTTATATACAGAATAAAATACTAACACATACATATATATATATATGTATATGTATGAAGTGATCTATGGAGTTGCATGTATAATCTTTCAACTTGTTTTAACTAATTCAGAAGGAAAAATTTATGCAAAACAGATGTTATTTCTGATGCAAATTTAACAGTGGTTGTTCCATTACAAACCAAGTAGTGGCAAATGTCCAGCCCTTCTTTTTATCAGCCAATATTTCAACTGGCATTTGTCTAATTCTTCTTTCTCCTTTATCAAGAACCTCTTGGTAGTCACAAACAAAAGGATTGACTATTTTTTCCTCCAGCAGGTTCCATTTACCACTATGTTTCTACATGAATTTGTGTATATAAGTTATGCATGTAGAGATACATCATGCTAAGAGCAAAGAATACAGTAAAGAATAAAGCACAATATATTAAAAAAAAAGAAACAACAACAACAACAAATTCCATTCATTCAAAGATGAATAAGTAATTTATTGCTTATGACTACTGAATGTCACGGAATTCTGGAATCATAGAAAATCTCTGTTGCTGTTGAATAACTTTTCTTTTTAGCTTATTAGCTGGAATAATGTAGATTGATGCTACAGAAATTTACTTATGGAAATACCTTTAGACAAGAGTAATATTTTAGTTCAAACAGCACTAGTGAGCTCATACATTACCCTGGTGCATGTTTAGACTTAGTGTCTTCTCAGTTGTATATGGAACATGTGTTGTCCTCTGGTAAAAGTAGAAAATACGTGCAAATACGTATATGAAAAAAAAGACAAGGAAAGGAAAAATATGAAAGCTGAAAGCAAAATCCCTGCTTTGCCTTTAGTCTACTAAAATAATGTTGTTTTAATACATGTTAAACAAAGCCAAACCACATTATCTTATATTTTCCTATTTCCTTAATGAGACTTGGCTTTTCCTCATCTGCTTTTAATTCTGAGTTTGAAAGCCTGAAAAACTTACCTTCAAAACCAGGATTATTTGTGTCTGTGAGATAAATGCTGTCTTTGTGTATCGATGGAAAACTGGGCCTCTGATATACAAGGTGTGATAAGTGGGACTACTGTTAAATTATTTTCTTAGCTACCATCCCACCAGGTGAGTCATATTTAGTCAAGATTTTGCCTTCATTACACACTTGGGGGCAGTGTCCTGGAGATTTAGTGGTTACTAATGGTTACTCGGACAGAGAAGTGAAGGAAAAGGTAAGGCAGAAAAAAGCACACATATAAGGTATATTTTTCTAAGTCCTGCTGTGAGACTGCAAGAGTGAAAGGTGAAGAATCTTCTTCTCATTCCCTCCCTGCCCCCCAGGACTTGTCTATTTGGGGGACCGAAAATGCCCCCAAGGATAGAGATGGTAACCCCCTTTCTGAGTAATCCTAAAAAGTCCTGTGACAGTGATCCAGGAAAAAAAAAAAAATCAAAGATCTAATTTAGATCCAGCATCTGTGAAATAACAGGTTGGGGACAATACACTCGAGCTGCTCCCCTCCTCAGTCCCCCAACATCCAGCTGTATAATCCATGCTGTAAACAAAAGCAGTGAAAGATGCAGCCAAAGAAAAGATGGACTCTAGATACAGCTAAATTCAATAATTAGTCTAATCATATAACATTATTTTTTCTCTATTTCATGACATTGTCTGTTCCAAATGTCTGGTCATGTGTCTGTCTGGGATTCAGACCATGTTGTTGTTTCATGCCACTACCATTTGATCTAATAGCCCAAAAGTTTTATTAATGGCTAAAGGACTAAGTGAATTGGCCACTTAAACACATGCCTCCATTTCAGCAGTTTCACCAGATGACCATTTTACCCGAATGACTGTGACAGGAATTAGAGTTTCTGCAGCTCCCTCATTCATCATTGCTCATTGACCTTTAACTGCAGCCAAACTGTATTGAACTGTGGTTAAGGTGTCCAGGGGGATTGTGAGTTGCAAGAGGAGGGGATGGAGTAGAGAGCAAGGAGGGAGAAGAGAAGGTTATTCTCTTTTGGGGTGACATTGACCCCCTTTGAAATCAATAACAAAAATACCATGACACTGAAGGTGTGTGGCCCAGAGCATCGCTGTGCAATTAAATGCTGGGTCTTGCAATTTGAAAAGAATATATATTTCTCTGTTTGGAAGACTGAAATGAATGATCTCTCTTACTGAAAGAAAGTTATGTGGGAGTAAAATAGTCTTTGGGACTAGAATCCAGTTGCCAGCTTAGTTCTCTGCTACACAGTTTTGTGGCTAATCTGGGCACACAGAAAGGGTTTCCAGCTGCTCTGTGCTTTCCCTGTGGAGAGATTTTATTGAGTGCTTGTATATATATGTGTGGCAGCACCTCTTTTAAGCACTGCATGCAACAGCCAGGAAGGCTTGTTGGTGGGTCTGGTTTGTTGATGGGTTTTTGTTTGGTTTATTTGAGGGTTTTGTTTGTGTATTTGTTTTTTTTTTCTTTGTATCCCAGAGGAAACAGCTGGGGAAAAGATTTTGGTGTAGACCTGCAGGCTTCTTATGCCAGTTCTTTTGAGATGTTTGTTATGTTTGAGTTAATTTGTCCCATGTTTAGAAAATGCGGACTCCTATAGAATGTAGATGTTCATGAGAAACATTAAAAATAAACAAATACTTCAATAATACCACCCAAACTGTCTTCATGTTGTTGGATAAAATAAATCACTGTGGGCATTTTCAATGTGATGAACAAACACTCTGGAATATATTCCTAAAAGGAATCCCTTCAACACAGGCTAAGACCCACTTTGTTACTTGAAGTGAAGGAAAATACGTTTGCAAGTACGAATTGCTCACACGCTCATGGTCTTCAATGAGGGAACTTGTACCAGCAGCCCACAGATGAGATAAAATCTCAGACAGTCATGTTAAAGGTTGGGTTTTTTTCTACTAGGAAAAAGGTGGAAACTTAGTTATAACTAACAATGTTAGCCTAAAAGTACAGTTTCTTCATAAGTAAAAGTTCCTGAAAGCAATTATGAAAAATCTCCATCTTTAGTATGGTTTTCATTTACTAAATTGCTTCTTCCCCAACTGCTCTGTTTGAGCTCAAGGATGCAAAATTTTGCAAGAAGCAGTCATTTTTCACATGATTAACACACAAAAGGAACAGACAGGCAAAATGGCATCCTCTGTTCCTTCAGTATTTTTAAATAATTAGTCAATTTGATTTTAATGTAAAATACACTTTTCAATTTCATTATAAGAACAAGCTACATTTATGGAAAAAGCCCTAAAGTACAGCTTTTTCTCAAAATCATGCCACCTATTTCTTCCCTTTTTTCCCTTTCCTTATTAGAGTATTTCTGTACCCTACACCAAAGGACAAGAATCAATCAAGTATTTCATGCTGAGAGCTACATTTCACTATATTAACCCTTTTTTTTTTTGCATCACTTACAGGGGCAAACCCTGAGCTGGTGTGAGATGCTCTCGTGTGAGGTTAATAAGCTGGACTCTAAGTAGAGAGCTGCAGATCTAGTCTTGCTTTTTCAAGGCCATATAAATGAAGTTGTTTATGATATAAATATAATTCACAGATTGCCTTTCAATTTGTTGATAATTCTGCCACTGTAGCTGTTGCTGTCTTAGTTACTGCTTTGTATGTGCTGATTTTCTAAATTGCTGGTTTACTTTTTTCTTTCCTTTTTGTTTTTATTCCCCCTGTTTTGATTTCACTTCTTGCTATATGCCAAAGGAAGGCTAATCAGGTTAATTATGGATAAATTTTAGACTTACTTCTCAAATGGTTCCTGTGAATTTTGTGGCCAAAAATGCATATTTCTTAGCAGCAAAGTCTTTGCTTTTTTTCCATGTACAGGGGTTTTTTGCACACCCATCAGTTTGTTTGCAAACATTGGCACCATCTAACTGAAGACATTCCTAAGAGACCAGAGTTGGGTTTTTTAGTTCATCATTATCATGGTTTCACTTACAGGGAGGAGTAGGATTTCATCACCCCAGATCCAGTGTCACTGGAAAATCCACGCTTAGAGTTTCAGTGAAGAAACAGAAATACGCTGCCTGCACTGATTCTCAGTGTTTATACTGAGCATAACTGTGATTTTCCATGTTGACATGAGATTCAGCGTGCAGTGTGTGGAAGAGGCTGGGAGACCAAATCAGGAACCCAAAATCCAAGCCAGCATGTGATGCCAAGACAGAACAAACTCCCAGCCTGCAGCTCAAGATGTAGGTATGCAAGAGGATGTATTTCCTTAGCAAAAGGGCCAGGTAAACATCTGTGGCCTGTCAGCTGGATAGGAGGGAGTAAAGAGCAGTCTTTACAGTTTATCCTTAGTGCAAACAGATTAAGTGCAGCTTGTTTTTATTTCTGTCATCTACATCTATGTGATCTGTGTCATTGCAGTTTGGCTTCTGGTTTGGATTTTGTAAGTCTAAGTAATCTGCTTTGAACTTTCATCTAACTTCAATGAAGAATTATTTCAAGGTCACCATCTAGCACCAAAGCATTCTGTGGCTGTCCCTACAGCCAGGGGTCTGAATCACCCCTACACACACCTGGCATTTGCCTTATTTTCTCCATAATGATCCAATGCAAGAGGAGACACGCCTGTGTAGGATTCAGTAGTCTGTGCTGAGAGTTAACAATATGAATGTAAGAAGAAAAGAAGTGTTTCTGCCACCAGAAAAAATCCAGCATGTTCCAGTTAATGTGGCAGTTAATCTGCCTCATTCTGCAGAGTCCTGGCAGAGCTGGGAGGCACCATTCAGGGCACATCAATAACACCTCAACACTTACTATTGATCAGAGAGCAAATCACCAGCTGAAGAAGGAAAGTTTACATACCTGCTGTTATCAGCTCAGACTGGAAATGGGTAAATGTGGAGAAACAGTGAAATTATTTTTCCTTGTTTTGTTTGCATTTTATAAACAACAAGCCTTAGAAACAAAACCAGCTTATAAAATCCTTTGTCATTATTTCCTTCCTGTTTCCCTTCCAGCCCAGCTAGTGAATTTGCAGACAGGTGAAATCTCTGGAATTATTGTCCCATACTGTAGGAAAGTATGGGTGCTAAGAAATATTACTGCAGTCCACTTATCTCTGAAATGCTGATCTGCCTGGCTAACATGGAACTGAAATTCAGTTATTCCCTTTGACATGGAGTCAGTTGGGAATTTACCATATGAACTTCCTTGACAAATAGCTACCACCCACTCAATCCATCACTTCAGGGAAGCTGGATTGCCTCACACTTTTTCTTTCCTATGCTTTTATCTTTTCTTCTGCCTCTCAGAAAGATCAAGAGGTAAAACCCAAACCAGTATTCACAAGTATGTGATTTAGAGCACCGAAAATGTAACAGAGATCTTTTTAAAATTGCATAGTATACTGCATTCATGTACTCCAGAATTTCCTCCTTTTTAATATAGAAAAAGCAGATAGAACTCTTCATTAATATTTTAATTGGCATAAATGTTGAGTTCCCAACTATCCACATGGTAATTTACACTTCTACTGTAGCTGGTGGGAGGTGGTTTGTTTTTCTTTGCGCTAATACAAGGATCTCACTTCCTGCGACAGGAAAGCTGCAGACAACAGTTGCACTGCATGGGTGAAAGGCACAAAAGGAAAGGGAAAATATATACGGAATAATTTTTCTAAAATCTGGAAGAAAAATATATGTTAGTCTAATATCTCTCCTGTCAGGCAGATTAAAGTAGCTAATAAGCCTTTTCACTGAACCACAGAATGGCTGACTCTGGACGACATCTTTGGGGGTCATCTGGTCTCAAGCCCCTGCACAAATGGATGGACAACTCTCAGCCTGGTCTTAGCTAAGTAGCCATTGCTGGAAAATTTTAAAGAATTATTATAGAAAAAGGATTTATTTTCTGCTCAGAACCTAGCCTGAGAAAAGGGAGGGGATTCTCAGCAGATATGCAGATTCTTAGAAAATTAGGCAACTTATAGTTTTCCCAACCTATACATGTGGTACTTTCCCACAAGTTCTGGGGATATCCATGAGAGCCACCATCCCAGTGTCTTCTCCTGCAGGGCCCTGGAACTGCTGTGGATGAAGCATGGTTAGAAGGGGGCTGATGAAGGAAAGCCTGCTCCAGCACAAAACTTTTCCCTTTGGCCCTTGGTACATGGGGAGAGCGGGATGCCCTTGGCAAAGTTCAGTGAGTGGCAGGGCCCTGGGTCTGGAGACAGAGAAAACCTGGACCTACAGCTGGTGTGAGCCTGGGCAGGGGCTGCCAGAGGAGAGGGAAGGATGCTGAAACTGCTCATCTTCCAATGCCCAGGGCTTATTAGTCCCATGGAGCTGCTCTCATACACTTCCCAGACCAGGTGCCCTGGTCCCTTGTGGCTGGTGTTTCAGCACCAACAGTCTTTCCTTGTGCTTTCCTCCAGAATCATGAGGATTGCTTTTCAAAGAATGTGAGTTTTGTCACTGCATGGTTTTGCCATTGTTGGTGGCATTTGCTGTTGTTTTTCAGTTTGTTTTTTTTTTTTCCTTAAGGGAATAAAGGATATAGGAGCATGGGGTTTGCCTGGATGTCTGCCTCTTGTCTTTTTTTTTTTTTTTTTTTTTTTTGAGGCCAGCGGCAGATTTCAACCAAATGTAACAGAGGGTTAAAGCTCTCCCAGATAATTAACAAATGCCATGAAAATAGACAAATGGGTAGAGGATACAGATGCTGTAAATGCCCTTACTGTGGGAAAAGCTGCTGAGTGGTATCCCACATCATCAGGCACTAGAACAGCCACATGGGAAAAGGGCCCCTGTAAATGCCCCAAATACAGAGTTTGCTTCAGCTGGGTTTGTGTTTCATGCATGCCAGAGCCAACCACTTGTAAGACAAAGTTCCAAAGAAAGCAGGATTAATTCCTTCTGTGCACAGCTAGCTATTGGTTTTCAGATTACAGCCCCCCTCAAAATGTTCCTTGGACTCAAATGTTGGCATTTTTAGGAATGCTATTAGCTACCTGTAAGCAGGTATGATGAGGTGATTTAAACGTGAAAAACGCCAGTGGCCTTATTGTCCTCACAACCACTTTACCTGCAGCAAGATCTGTGTTTCAAACACTTAGAAAAATGAGCACAGATACGACACTACCAACCAAGCAAGCTGTGCCTGTAAGGAGAATTGGATGCAAAGCTCCACATGTTTAGAGTGCAGGACTCAAGAACAGAGAGTGGAGTCCAGCAGAGGAATTAGGAGAATCGGCTCACACCACAGCACAGTGATGCTCTATCCATTATGGAGATGCAACAGTTCCCCCAGCTGAGAGGGGGGAAAATGGCTGAAGGTAGCACAATCAAGAGCTCTGAATATTTTAAGTCAACTCCTTTGCTAAATATTCAACTCTCATAACATCCTGGAATAACACTAAATGAAAATTGCACGGGGAAAAGCAAGGCAGGAGAGTCCTTCTGAGAGCAAATATTGGAGTTGTGCATGGATGTATCTGAGGCACAGCTGGGGGCCAGTGTCAGGTGGTTCTGGTCAGTTTTAGGAATACAGTAAATTCCAGCTTCAGACAGATTATCGGAAAATTTAGAAGATGCCAGAAAGGTCATTTGCAAACCCCTTCTTGGGGTTCTGAACCTTACCACCCTTGCTCCTAGATTTCTGCTATGCTGAAAGTTTAGAATGGGTTTTGTGGGATTTTTGCCGCAGTCCAGAGGAGTGGAGGTTAGAAAATAGACACCTCTTGGCTCTGTAGCCCATAATCTGGGGAGTGGTTTAGATCTGTGGCTCAGCCCAAAGTTGAAGAGAGTGGGATGAGTCAAACTCCCTTCTCTAGCCCAGCTCTCTTTGAAGAAACATTTTAAAATAAAAGCCTTTTCTGGATGGCCTGTGCAGAATTTATTACTAAGCAGAGACTCAGTTGTTTTCATAATATCAACCATGTCTTCAATATTCTGGGCTATTTCCAATATTTCTGCTGAAGGAAGAAAGAGAAAGCGTTCTCCTTTAAGTCTCTGTTTTAGCTCAGCTGGTTGTGCGCTCTGAGTGGGTGATTTCAGGTTACCTGCTCTCTGTGCCATGACACGACTACATGCAAAGCACTACATGCAAAGTAGTATTTTAGCACATGTTCAGTACCAACAAGCCAGCATAAGCAAGTGAAGAAAACAGAAGCTTAATCATTACTCCATGTTCCTGGTGTATAAAGAGAGATACTGTCCACCCACACAGTCTGTGATCAATGCCAAATCTTTTGCAAACTTAGGGCTTTCACTCAGTTTCTCTGATACGCTTGTGCATCCTTCCTGGCTCCCGCTGTTTTGGTGATGTAATGAACTCACTGACCAGGAGCTATTCTGACACAATGCACAAAAAAGAGGAGATGGGGTTGTGAGGCTGATTTATAACTGGTGAGAAGGTCGTCTCTCTGGGAGAGGCTGAGAACAAAACCTCTTTGCACCTTTCTGGGCTTGTTGATGAACCACGGTGGCTTAGTCTTGGCAGGATGTCACCAGGCTGTACACAGTCACACAGAGATGTCCACCTAGGACCTATTTACCTGTGTTCACCTGACCTGCTCATTATTGCCAATGTTTTAAGAGCTGCTGCATCTCTTTCTTCTCCATGTGGGTGCTTCATAATCCCCTGAACAGAAAATGGGTCACTTTTGAATGAGACCTGAAATACAGCCCTGGTAACATCACTTACTAAAAAGGAGCCAAGATGAGATGCTCAGGGGATCCAAGAACACTTCTCTACTGTCCTTGTAAAAAACAGATCACTTAACATATAGTGTTGGGTTGCAATCACAAATAGATATGTCTCAGCCACATGCAGACAGTGCACAAGTTTTGGATGAAAATAATTCACCCACTGTAGACACATTGTTTAAGAAAATGCTTTTCACTTTACAAAAAAAACTGAACAAAAAACCCAAACAAACAAACAAAAAAAAAAGAAAAAAACCCAAAAAACCAAAACAAACAAGCAAACAAACAAAAAAGTAAAATCACTGGGGTAGGGTGGTGGGCCTTGTAACACCAAAATCAGGAACCTTACATGTCACAGGACATGGGCAGGCACTATTCATTTCAGGGGAAAAATTGCCCAGTAATATGAATAGAAGAGTATTGGAAAGGAAGTCTATGTAAAAGAGTGGTATCGAGTGAATGCATCCAAAATAGCTGGAATGCTATGCTTGCCGTTCTTTTTGGCAATTCTTATAGTCCTGGTTACATTGTAAATTAGATCACCATCGTTTCCCAAAAGAACCTCAAAAAGGTTGAGGACTTGTGTTTCCACAATAACTTTTTATAGGGGATGTAGGCTCATTCACTCATTTTGAGCTGCTACAGCCATAGAATCTGTACTATTTACAATGCAGATATTTTTGGAAAAAACACAGTTATTCGCAAGACTTTGACTGTCTCATTTTGTCTATGGAAAAAAGTGAAGATAGGCTTTTTATACTGGAAGTTATGATCAGGAGAGAAAATGATTAATTAAATCTGCCTTGCTGAAGATTGGTATCTGATGTGTTAGAAGACTAAGTAACCTAATCTACTTGCTTGTGAATATACAACGGATATAAAGATTAACAGCAAGGGCAAAGGAGGGGCATTCTTAATCTGAAATAGATATTATTTGCATCTTGTCTGCCTTCTGTGGGCCAGAGTGTTCATGCAGACATCTACAGATTTGCTTGAACTTAGAAATCTCACTGAGCTTTTACATGTGAAAGTAACATAGCTGACTCATAAGTAAATGGGGTCAGCTATGCAGGACTTTTTATTTCATTTTCTTTCTCCTTTCTTTTTCTCTTATTTCTTATTGGTGAAAATATTTTGTTCCTCTGTGGCTCCTGCTAATCAGGGTCATTTTTCTCCTTGCACACTGTGGTCCCTTATCATTATCAGAGAAAATTCTTCCACTGATGTCACTGAAGACATGTTTAGACATTTATATACAAGTATATTATTGATCTAGAAAGATTAAACAAGCAAAGAAGCATAAAATCTCACAATGTGAATATATATGGTTACTATAATAATAAACACAATTTTAAAAAATTCCTACACTTTAGAAAAAAAATATACTAAAACACTGGTTAGGAAATATGTATGATTAATTCATATATGCTGGGAGAGATTATGAGGTCATATACAAATAAAGAGGCTTTGAGATTACAAGTTGGGCTGATGATAAAGCAACAATCCAATTTACTATTAATTGGTTTTAATGAGTACCCAGAGAGCCTGCTTTACTGCAGGACTAGATCCTCCTATTGCAGTGGAAATCTGCTATATGGAAACAGGGAGATGCACATTGTAACAGGATAAGGAAAATTGTAACTCTACCTGTTTTGGTAGCATCTTATGGAAGAAGGCACTAAGGACTATACATTGCACAAGATTGTAAAGAATTGTTTTGATTAAATAAATATTAAAATGTAAATTTCTTGTCAATATTTTTGAAAGCATCCTTTTAAATGTTTCGGCATTGTTATAGTAAATCAACTCCAGTTTGCAAGATCCTTGACACAAATTTTCTTTAATATGTATTAATGCTATGTATTTTACCTTTTAAGGTCTGTCACAAATAGAATACTTTTATTTCTCCCCCAGGCTAGATACACAAGTCCCATCCTTAAGCATTTTAAGACAACCCTAAACAATGCCAGAGCCTCTTCTGGCCCATGATCAGGCAAGAACTGGAGAAATAAAAGTTGGAAAATGTCTCAGAGTGACATTTCCATCAGCTGCACTGGGCAAGACCATGCAGAGAGAGGGCTGGAGAGGTGGTAGTGGCCACTGCAAAAAAAAGTCTGGACTGCTTTGGGACTGTGGCTTCAGGATTTAAAAAGATATCAGCTAGGATTAGTCATAAAGGTTTAGTTGTTCATTTTACCCACTGGTTTACTTCCATAAGTGGAAAAACATTTTTAACCTTTTGTGGTTGTTTTTGTGCTGATGGTTGGGTGCAAAACATGAGTGCTTCCATCAGCCTGGACTGAGAGGGCTTTGTGCCAGCTGTGCTCAGGGTGGGCAGCCATGCAGAGGGCAACAAAGAAGAAAATAGAGCCCCTGATTATTCTATTTTTTAGAAAGAGGGAAAAAAATCAACAAATTCTACCAATTGAGCAATGCCAAAACCAGGGGAAGTGTTTTTTTTTCCTGACAGCAGAAGTCAACAGGGCAATCAAAAGGTTATTTGGATGCCGTGCTCTGGAGTCTGAGATGCATTTGCCTTTTATAACTAAAAAAGTGTTGGCATTTATAACTAGAAAACATTTTGTTACTGTAGTGTAGGTTCTTCCAGACTGGGCATGGTGGAGTTGTGGGGTTTTTTTGTTTGAAATAAAGATTGATAATGTCTGGGTAACAATTTGGATGGGGGGTGCCTCACACAGTGTTTAGGATTGGGGGCCGTGCTGTTTAGGATGGACTTTGAGGCCAGAATCAAGCCAAGTTTTAGCCCCATTATGTAATACAGAAGAGCTGCTAAGGGAAGTTTGTCTTGCACTGCCCAGGCTACTAAACCTTGTTTTTTCAGCAGGCAAGTGATCTCCAGGGATGATTTAGAAGCACTAGAGAAAAGAGAGTACTTCAACATTACTGCCTGCTTCACTTTTTGTTTGCCTGCAAAGGCGCCCATCAGTGCTCATAAGACAGACTATAAATAGGGGGAGGAAAAAACGGGAAATGCTCAAAACAGACTACAAGCAAAAAGAGGAAGAAAGTATTATGAAGATAACATTTACTTCAGCTCTCCTGCATCAAGGAAAGGGATCTAACAGAGACTGCAAATGTGTGCTGCAGTCTGAACTCAAGCAATCATTATGGGCTGATACATGAATTGGCTGCTCGTGAAAGATGAACTTGTTAAGTATCCAACATGCTCCCAGAAATAGACTCTGAAATACATCTTTTGCTGATATTATTTTTTTCCCAGCTTGAAAAGACGGAGCAGACTTAAATGTAGAAGACTGGTTAATAAAATATACTTGAAATATTGAAATTAAACAGGAAGATCTTGGGCTGAACTGTTTAACTTTTCAAGTACAAAACCTAAGTTCATTCATTATGATTATTTGTTTCTCCCCCTGCTCCAAGTAGAGGGAGTCCATATTATTCCATCTTGTTCTTGGTTCTGTTCTTTTACTAGGAGGAGACTGCTGGTGAATTTACACTAATCTTTAAGTACCATTAAGGTGGAATTTTCAATATTTAAGAGCAGAGAGGTCAGTTCAGAGCCTACTTAAGCCTCTAAGTCGTGTGACCAAGGAGCCAATGAAACAACAGTAGGTGACAGTCCTGACACTTGAAATTTCTGGAGAGGGAGGCAGGCAAAGAGGACACTGATCTTCTCACCCAAAGTGTTGAGTGGATGTGAAAGATAAAAACCCTAAGCAGAAGAAATGCCTTTCTGCTTTTTTTGGCTGAACTTCTAACAGTGAGCCATGAAGTTGTCATTCAGCCCTGTCAGCTGTAATATGTAAGCCACATGCAAGGCAGCTCCACACAGCTGAAAGGAGTGCTGCTCGATAGAGCAGTCAGATTTGTAGCCTGCCATCAGGGTGGCCAAACATGCATTGCTGAGGTGTGAATTATGGAAGATAGTTTCCAAATGTCCAACAGGCAATAAACATTAATATAAACTAGACATGGGCCCGTGCCAAATAGCCCCAACTCGCCGGGTGTTTGGATTGCAAACATTTGATCAGGATCCAAACTTTGCAGCTGGCCTTATCTCTACAGTGGCCAAGCCAAGCCCTCAGGGTTTGTGGCCACCTGGCACATTCTGTGATCCAAGGATGCAGTATCTGATTACCTGCTCCTTTGCCACCTCCAGCTTACAGTCCTTTTTATCAGCCCTCCCCTGGGCTTCCTGCCTTGCTCTGGAATTCTCTCTCTGCCTTCATGGTTTGCCTCTCTCTGACTCACACTGGAAGTTCTCCAAATTAGGGGCACACTTTAAATCTCTTGTGAACAGCTCTGGGTAGAATTATGCAATATTGTGGATAATCAAGGAAAAGATGGGGTCTAGGCATGAACTTTGAACCTTCCATGCAAGGCTGACAAGGGGGACTGGACTACTGTACAGGTGAAGGAGAGGTAGGCAAGAAATACATTCAATAAACATACCCAGTTCCACTCAGAGGACCTTCTGATGCTCTAAAAGACATAGTAGGGCTGGTTAGAAGTCAGTGCCTGTGGAGCACAAGCCAGAACCTCCAACCATCCCTGGGCTCTAACACCAGGCTCTGTAACCATTTGTGTTTTTCCTTTCCACCTCAAGTCCCACTAAGTTTCATATAGGGATTGCCAGTCCTATTGCATGTCTTTTTATTCCCTGGGATGTAATCCACAGAGAATCAACAGGACTGGCTGAAACACACACTTGACCCTTTTTTTTCACCTCCAGCAGCAAAAAACATGAAATGAGGTGTCTGATCACCCTGCACTCTCTGAACTGTCCTTTCCTCTGTGGACCTTGGTAAGGGATAAAAAAAATCCACCAGATTTTCCTCTAAACCTTAAAGCCAGACCAGCATTGCTATGCTACAATTTCAGGGGTTTTTCTGTCTTCTGTAAAAGAAATACTCAGGAATGATGCAAATTTCTAAGAAATGCTGACTATCACTGAATTCTAAGAGGTTAATTGGCATATTAATTGCCTGTAATTAATAGTTGCATGTATAGACAAGAGAAGTGGAGATTTTATAGCTATGAAATTTGTCTATTAGCTACACTTCACACTCATCAAATCCAGTGTTACTGAAGCAGTAAAACTATTGATCTACATATGGATTCTGCTCGGGTAGTTGTGATGTCTGTTTAATACCCTCCTCTTAAGACAAGGGGATGCTGAGCTTGCACCTGGAGTTTTATCAATTTTCTCTTCACACTTAGTGGTGGAAAAAAAACCACAAAATTTTATTACTATTATTATTTGTCCCCTGTTAGAACTGTCTCTGCTTTCCTGAGTCTAAATTTCTGTCTATAGTAATTATATTGTTGACTCATGGTTGCATTTGGAAAAATTTTGTACATTCTACACTGATAAAATTCTCCAGGGATATTATGTGAATTTGTAGAAAATGAAAGGTTACTAATGTTGCCTGGAAGAGTCAAGTGTTATCTTCAATTTCCAGCTTTTTTGAGAAATAGCTCTGTTCACTGATATTTAAACCTAGTGCTGCAGCAAGTCTTCAAGGCTTTGTATCTCATCAGTGTAAATATGTTCCCTCTGGTTTTTTTGTGTTCTCATTGATATGGGAACATACCAGACCAGGTTTTCTATACAGACCTGATGGATCAGAAATATGCCTTTCTTTAGAATTCATTTCTTTTTAAAAACAATCTGGATCTAAGATATCCCTGGGTGTTGAGACTCCCAGGGATAGTCATGAAAAGTAGACCCAGGTCTGCTCTGTCAAAGCCCTGCAAGCATCAAGGGCCTGCCAAGATCATCAAAACACAGTTCCTTAATGTGTGGGTGTAGGTATGAAAATTGCTCTGTTAATACCACCCAGTTTTATGTCTCCACTCACGTGGGAGTGCAGAATATGTCTGACAATGTCTTCAGCTGTTCAGGAATGAGCACTAACCCGCTTGTGTTTTCTGCTTGGTTATGGGATTGGAGTGGGTGGGTAGGGTTCTGTTTCTTTTTCAGCTCACATCTCACAAATCTGCCAATATGTTGTCACCATCTTCTCCACTCAGACTGCTGCAGGAACCCCAGTTTCCTTGGCTATTCTCATTGCTGACTGTTTTTTGGGGGCTTGGGATCTTTGTCGGTGCATGGTGAGTTTTTAATTTGGTTGGGTTTTTGTTTGTTTTTTTTTTTAATTTGTTTTGATTTTTAAATTAATTATTTAATTTTTATTCTTTTTGTGCAAGATCCAGGGGTGATAGGCTTCAGAAGGGCTGGCACAACTGATCCTTGATGGACTCACTGAGACTATGGGCAACCCAGCACTCCTATGAGAGACAGCAAGAAGGCAAATTACACTGCAAATCTACGCCAATGCAGTTTCAGCCACAGACAGCTCCAGGTTTTTCAGAATTACCTACTGAGACCCCAGGAAAGGTTGGAAGGTCAAAATGCGAGCTCTCTTACTTTCATCTACTTGTGAAGGCCATGAAACTCTTTGTAGACATTTTAACAAATAATGCTTCAGAAATGTATTTTCCCCTAACATCCTACTCCTTTTTTTTTTCCCTCACAAGTGTAAAAAGCCAACAACAACTCAGCACGCAGGTTTTAAGTTAACTAAAAGAAGAGAGTAAGAATGCGTGTTTCACCCTTCCAGAAGGGTCATTATGAAAAAGTGAGTTTAAAAATAATGTTAACACCATCAGCAAAAAAATGAACTCTTCGTTTTTCTGCATCTTTTAAGGCATTCTGGAATGTCCCTCTGTGAGCCCTTCTGTCATCCTCCTTCCTTTCCCTTTTAACCCACACCCAGCCTCTACATCAGAGAAGAGGAAAGTTTTTGTTACCTCTGGATATAACTGGGGGAGGGGTCCCTCAATGCTCTGTCAGCTCCATTTTAGGATGAAATCAAGATGCATATTTTTCCCTCCTCATTTTTCCCTTTTGCTTCTGTGTCACTGAGAAAATCAGGCACCCAGATCTAATGGTTGCAGAGATCTTGCAGGATCCACCTCTCTGCTGCTCTAGTTTCCCTCTAGTGAATCACAGAGAATTTGCAGGAAATTTGAATTTCTTTTCTGATGCTCTATCTTTAAAAAGCAAATGTTACTGAATATTTAGGACTATTTTTTTCTATCAAATTAACAGATTTGGGACTATCTTCGTTTAAAAAATGCAGGGGAGTACATCCTGAAATACATCCTTGTAATTGTGTCTATCTTCACCTCCTACTCTTGGTGTCCTGCATGGACTGTGGAATTCATGACATGGTGCTCCCACAGGGAGCTTCCTGATGAACAGCCTTCCTCTAGGAGAGTGCTCAGCATCACCTTAGATGCAAGTTTCCTTCAGCTGTCAAGATAGGCAGCAAGACCCACTTATTCTGCCCATTTAGGCACTGCTACAAGCATTTTGCAAGGCTAAATATCTCTCAGCATCTTATTTTCAGAAGCTGGATCCTAAACATCTGAAGAGTTTGAAATTAAGGGCTCCCCAGCCTGAAATTTCAACATATGATAAAAATCAGTTTAACAGCAGAGTTGTGTTTTCTGGCTTCACCACACAGGGTTATCCTCTGTGATGGACAGATACTTGCTGGTCCTGAAGGGAAGCAGAGACACAACAGTAATTCAGTGGTGATTTCCTGGACTTAGATTTGGAAGGGAACCCCAAGGATGAACAGTATGGAAATGTCATTGCTCAGGACAATAGAGCATGTGTATTATTAATGGACTTATTAGGATAGTTATTAGCACTATGTCAATAATAATATTACCATCAAAATTATTATGATAATAATTACTAATATAGTAATAAACATAAGTAGAAATTATAATTCTTAGCGTTAACACAGTTATGAGCTCTTTGTATATTCTCTGAGGAGATGTGCTCTGGTTTACATAGGATCTTCTTATTTTATTCTTCTTATTTTTTAGTTTGCATAGGATCTTCTTATTTTATTCTTAGACTTTCTCAGTCCTCTTTTGCCTTTCCCCTGGCCCCCCACACCTTGTAGCAGCTGTCTTTCCCATGTTGAATCCTTCCTCTCTGTTGTCCCAAACATCACTCTTCCCCTTAGGAAGTAGAGGAGAATATTCTCTTTTTTGGGGAAATGTGAGTCTCCAATCCCATAGGATTTTTTTCCCAGCATGCCATGACTGCTGGGAGTTGTGTAAAGAGAGCTGGGTTCACAGCACATATGGAACACTAACCTGAACCCCCAGAAATGGGGTAGGAATCAGAGAGACACAGAATCACAGAATATGCTCAGTTGGAAGGGGCCCACAGGGATCATCCTTTTTATAAGCCCCCTTAAGGAATTGGAAAGTCTCAACGAGGTCTCACTAAGGGAGCCTTCTCTTCTGCAGGCTGAACAATCCCAGCTCTCCCAGCCTGTCTTTTTAGGGAGAGGTGCTTCAGCCCTCTGGTCATCTTCATGGCCATGATTACCCTTTGGACCTCCTCTAAAAACTCCATGATCTACCAAGATCAAAAGATCCTCTTAATCTCTTTCTTTACAAACCTCATGTGCAGAATAATATAAAATAGAACAGAATAAAGTAGAATAGTTCTACTGGACATAATTAAAAGATGAATATACAAACCAGAACTTTATAACAATTAATATTAGGAACATAATTCTTCTTATGAAATAATATTTTCTTATGAAATCTATTCATCTTCATTAAGTGAAAAGTAAAGTTCAATGTGGTTACTGCCTTAGCTGCTTAAAATTTTATTTCATGCTGTGCTGTGCACTAGCTGGACTTTGAAATCACTAACAGGATTTGCATTGGCCTCAAAGTATGATACAGCAGCTCACGTGGGAGGGACGAGGTTCCTTCTATTTTAGTATTTACTTTTTCTGTTCTGGGATAGAATGCATATCAGCTGTGAGAGTGAAGTATGGCACCTACAGACTGAGGCACATCCCCTCTTTTTTAATTCTTAGACCAATGGTGAGAAGTGTGTACCTGCAAAATGACCAACTACTGAGCCTGGAGCTTCTGAGACAGATGCAGGGAAAAAAATAATCCTTTTCCCCATTTGTTCAAATGCAGTTCAAAACTGTAAGCACAAATTTCATTTGCAAAACAAAATAAGCTATTCCTTGAAAATTTGACTTCCTGCTTCCCAAGGGTCACAGTACTATGGCTATTTTGTTCTTGACCACTTCCTCATCACGTTCAGGCCAGATGTAACAGAGAACCACAACCAGAAGAGAAAAAGAGTAATGAATAATAAAACTGATTTATAACCATGCCATCCATTAGCAGCATCTTTGTATTTCCTAGGTGTTTTAAAGATCAGAGAGCCTGTCAAGTCTGGCTATTGTGTGGGTAATCCCCAAAAGGGAAAAGTAAGAAACTTTACCTCAGTGAAAATTCTGCAGAGGATGCTGCCACAGCCAAGACTGAGTCCTACCATCCATGAAAAGGACAGGGAGGAAATGAGATATGTAACAGCAGTGCCTGGCTCCAGCAACTGTGGAAACTTGCAGTGTGTTCTGTGTGTCATTTTTATAGGTCTGATCATGACATATGATAGACGCCAGAAAATGGGCTCTTATCATCATTCCACAGACAGTCTCTCTTTTAGTATGTGCCCTGGGCGTGATCCTCACAGTTTCACTGGCATAGATACAGAAGAAAGTATTTGCTCTTCTCTGTAACCTATTTACAGGGATTTCTTCTGAACTCCCAGAATTTCCCCTGGAGTAGGACAACCCCATGCTGTTCTCAGTTAGCGTTATGAATAACATTTTCCAATAAAAAACGTGTCTGTGTTCAGCCTGAAAGATTTCTGTCACAAGACATTTGCCAACTGCAGAGCAGAATTTAGTTTGGAATTTTGAATTTTGGGGCAGCCTGCTCCTAAACTAGTGACCTTAGGAGGCCAAGGTCATGAGCTCAGCATGAGCTAGCTCTTTTCTGCTTGGCACAGGGAGGAGAAAAGCCCAGGAAGCCTTGGCTATAAAGTAGGCAACAAACCTCAGCATTTCAGGCAGCTGTTCAACAGAATTGACTTTCATTGCATCAACAAAAATGAGGGAAATGGCTTTTTTATTTTTGAGTTAATGTAGGCTCCAGGGAAGATATTTAATCTGGGAAGTATCATATGTCTTAGGCTTGGAAAAAAAAAAAAAAAAGAATTTTCAGAATTTCTGCTTCATAGGAAATGGTGAAATCTTTTAGGTTCTGGCTCAATTTTGATTAAAGTGAAATTTTGAAAAGATTTCATTTCACACACACTGAAAAAGCTTCTTTACCACCAGTTCTATTTCTTCCCCAAGCTAGGGATAATTAGGCAAAAAGGTAGCCAAATAAAAAGAATAGCCCTGCTAGCAATCTCACAACGGTGAAACTTGAGGAAAGTTCACAGCACCATTGATGTTATTGTAACTAGGATTTGAAAGCAGGAGAGGAAATAAAGTCATTGCCTTGTCAAAGAGATGTAAGACTTATATGAGCTGTATATTTGCCCTCTGGACAGTAGGAAAGCAGTGGAAAAAAAAAGAAAGGAAAAATAGGAGCACTTGAAAAAATATAACAGAAAAGTAAGGCAAATAGGTAGAACTACAAAATAGTTTTGGTTAAGAATTTTAAATTTTGTTTTCCCTATCCAGTCTTGAAATAGCAGGGTAAATTTTGCAGAAGTGCTTGGAAACATATTGCAGGAATCTCCACTGAAGATCTGGAACTAAAGGGCTTTTTGTCCATTAGAAATTGCAGCACCTGGTCCAGGGGTTCCTCTCTGGGCAGTCTTAGATAAGCAAAATCTTCATCTTCTCCCTGTGCAAGGAAACAGACTTATCTAACCTAGAGAAAGGAAACAAGCTACCCTCCTCCAGGGGACTGGCAGACCCTAAAATACATGTACCCCTTTGGGCTCACACACAGCAGTTAGCTAAAACCTATGTGGCTGCACAAAGTGGTCAATGACATCATCGTGAGCCAAAAGAAAACAGAGAAAGAATTTGTCTTAAAGTTTTTGCTCTACATAAAATGAACCTGATCACCAGAGGCTTTTAAAGGTATGGAAATGGAACCCGATGGAAGGGATGAAGACACAATAATCTATGCAAAGTTAATTAAAACAAACTTTTCATGGGAATATGAGACCTTGAATCTTTTTACGTGCGCTCTATTTTAACAGAACAGTGGTTTTCTTTTTTCCACTTTGGGGAAGGAATATGGACCAACAGATCTGTTGCACAAGATGTTTGCTAATCCCATTTTTCCATTTCCTTTGGCTTGCAAAAATTTCCTCTGAAAACCAGATTTGTGGAGCACTGAGCGGGGTTCAGCATGGCCTGGCTGGTCAATGGGCTGCAGCAGCTGGTCCGTGGTCACGAGCTGCCTCCCCTCGAAACTGGTGTCTTGAATTACTGAATAAATTCATTGCTTGCTAAAGATAGAGGTGACAGAGCGACAGCCCTCAGGCTGGGCAGATGAATTACTCTGTTATATAAGAAACTTGGCCTTCTGAGCAATGTCAGAATTTGCCTGCAAAATGTTCGGCCAAAGATCAATGCTAAACTGGAGCTGTGACAGCTTCACTTTGTCTGACTTCCCCATGTCTTTCCCTATTATGTGGCAGTCTAATCTGGTCAAGAGCCATGTTTTAATTGTATTTTAGTTTTCATAATTATTTACATTTTACCTTTAGTGTCCCTGTGAGGAGTAGGCTGTAATAGTTTTAAAAAGAGGACTGTGAAAAGAGGAAGGAAAAAGGTACCAAAGCATGTAGCCTGAAATGATTGTTTTAAATAAGACTCCTTGCGTGAATGTTGATTTTTGACTGTTTGAATGTTGATATTTTTGAAATATTTTGCTTGCCTGCCTTGCTCAGTCTTGCAGCTGGTGGGATGAGCATTATCTGTGGCTGCACAATTTCCTTGGGGGAGTGACCAAGCCCACCAGGTCTTGGAGTTGCAAGTACAGATAGCTGAACTTCAACCAAAGGAGAGAGATTTTTATGAAGAGATCAACAGGGACCACACTGCTGAGAGCTCTCTACTGCTTCACACTCGTTCATGAGACCCTCAGCAAAATAATCCATTTAGCACTTAGCCCAAAGTCTTCATCAGTTCAAAAAAATCCTGATTTGCTCTCAACACTTTCTACATCACATTACTACGGAAGACAAATTCCAGTGGAAAATAGAAGAGAAGAATTAGTGAAATGGCTAAGAAAACAATTCTTTTTTATTTTCCTTTGTAAATCTGATGGCATTTTGCAAGTAGACACATCTTTGCTTGTAGATTTTTTTAGCTCAAGTCTCAGATCTACCTGTTTTGACATATGACCAGAGAAAAACATTTTCTAAACAAAAGTCTGCCTTTTTTTTTTGTCCCCCAAGATGGCCTGGGGGACTTATGACATAATCTACTGTTATTTAAAGCTCACTTTTTGGAAGTGTGTTAGAGTAGTGATCCTATATCTTTGTAAAATACAACAGGAAAACATTTATTAACAACCCTCTTATGTTTCATTCCAGGATCATGGAAATTATCTTCATTATGCTCTTAATAATGAACAACGGGCACATTATTTTCAAACTGCAACATAAAACCACAGAGAAATCCAACTGCCTCAAGCATAGAAGCCACAAAGCTCTTCAAAATCATAAAGTAAAATCCACCTTCAAACAAAATCCCAGCACAATGACCTTGGTCTGATTCCAGCTTTTATTCTGAATATATTGGAAACCAAATCCTGGTCTAACAAGGAATGAACTTGTTACCTTGCAAATGGCCAGAAGAAGGCTTCTCCCTCTCTGCTGTCTTACTGAAACTTTGAGTGTGTAAGCAGGGCAGCCTTTGTGAATCAGCCCTTTGCCTGATTTACAGAGGCGACTGCCATCCAGAAAGAGGGGAGAGGAAAAAAAGAGGTGGCTCAGGCTGAACCTTGATAGACCTAAATAGTGGTTTTAAATTTTCAGAAGTCAGAGTGCAGCTGATTAAATCTGCAGCTGTCTAGGTGAAAGCAAGTGATTGGTGGATCTCAGAAGATTTGGGATTGGATTCACCCATATGGTTTGAGTCACTCTGACAATAGAAAACAGCTGTAAAACTGTTTCTCTGGCCAGAAAAAGTTGGGTTTATGGTTGCTTTGCTTCTCCAAGTATCTGATGAATACACTTCTTTGTCTCAAAAAGCATCTGAAAACCCAGATGTTTATCTGCATTTCTCAGCTAAATAAATTGTGATAGTAATTTTGTGGTGATAGCCCTTTGTGAGCTTTTTCAATAATTTTTGATACTGAGTAATTGGTCAGAGAATATTTGAATACAAATTCTGTCTGTGCCAAGAGGAGGTATTATCTCTTACGGACTCCATCTATTAAAAGGAAGGCTCTGCTCTGGGAAACTCACAGCCTAGTTATAAAGCTGCAGAAGGACAATTAAAAATCAGTCTAGACAGGCAAAGCTAGTCAAACAGGGAAGGAATAAAGCTTAAAAAGGAAGAGTGACTGAGCACTCACACTCAGCTCATTTTCATGCCTTACGCAGGGGGTTGTTTGTTTTTTATCTGTTTCTTTGATGGACTCAATGCAAGCACTGGGGCTTGCAGATTTTATGAGACAAGCATTTTGAGAAGAGACTTTAAAGAATAAGGGGTGGAGGCAGACTGGATTAGATTGGGAAGGAAATTTCAGACAGGGGGCTCTGTTGAAGAAGGCACCAGAGAAAGAGCTGGTGAAACAGATGTGTGCAGCTGGAGACAAATAAGTGACGTGAAGATGAAAGGATGGGAGCAGAGCTCCTTCAGGAGACTTTGCATACTTCTGCTTCCACTCCCACTTCAAGCCTGAAATGCATGGAAACAGGGAGAAGGTGGAGCTGCTGATGCAGGAAGGATTGCAGTAGCAAAAACTAACTCAAAATTCTCAACCTTCAAAAAAGATATTTACTCTTCTAAATTGAGAGTTTAGACTAGAAATATCCATTTCCTTGTGCTGGGAGTTAACAACATTTTCAAATTCTTTTTTATAGATTCCTTTTTAAGACGTCTGCTGTGTCTTCATGTTTGCTTGAGACCACTTGCACACTTGTGTTTTTGAATGCAGACTCTGGAGAATGAGACTGAAAAAGGTGCTTTATTGTTTTTCTCTCTTTCTCAGTCCCTCTTTTTCTTCTCCTCACACACATATCTTCCTTTTTTCACCCTCTCCCCTATCTCTGAAGGCAATATTTCCAAATGTGCACTTTCTCAGTCTTGTCTGAATGCTCTTTAGATTAAAGGTCAAAAACACAATTCTTGTCATTGTGTAGATACTCAAGAAAATGATAAAAATGGAACAGTATCTGTTCTGTGGACTACATTAAAAATAACTGAAAGCAACAGCTTTAGGACTGATTAAGAAGTCATGCAAATGTGTAAAATCTAACAGCCTTAGGACACAGTTTAACACTTTGAGACATGCTGCATGCTTTTAGAAAATTCCTTTAAAAGTTGGCAGGAGATAAATCACCTTTTCCAATTATTTTGAAATTATGCAAGCTTGGCACACTACAACTTTTGATCAGGAGTACTTGTTGAATTGCATATTCTACAAATACCACCTCTCAAGGTCACACTCTCATCTAGATCATAGCAGGCTTTCAGTCCACTGTGTTCTGAGGGCTCTCTGCACTTCCCCTGGAAGTTAGATGATACTGGAAACTCTAAGTGCTTTGGGGCCAGTAAGACTTTGCACCCATTTTAATAACTTTACATCATTGAAATTGCAATGCAATGACAAAAGATGCAAGATCAGTACTTGAAGGGTTTTGCTTACAGGTATGGCTATTTTTCTATTCCTCATGACCATAGGAACGTGGTAAAATTTTATCAAGTTAATTAAAGCACTACCTATTAAATGGAATTTAAAAAGTTAAAGTAAAATAAAATCACACAATCACCAGAAAACCCCCTGTCATAATATATCAACTGCAGAATATTCTTCAGCTTTTCCTATTGACACTATAAGCAATGTTATGCTCTTTTTGTGTATAGGATACACATCTATTGACCATGGGAGTGAAAAAACCCCACCCAGCCATTAAGTTTAAACAATTCAGTAGATAATGACATGCTAACAGTGAAGGAAAAACTTCTGTGTTCTCTGAGAAATAAGCAGATACCTACATACAAAGTAATGTATTCTCTACTGCTGGGTGAAAATCAACATTGTCTGACTGATAGGGGCACTTCTGAAAGGGTTATTCAGTGTTTAAGAGAGTACTTGTTGCTTGCACGATTTTAATAGAATTAGCAGACAGTCTGATAGGATTACTCCTTCTCATGATAATCCATCTCCTCTGTAGCACTGGGAATTTTTGGTGAAAAATGCAGCTACTGGCTTAAAAAAATTGTTCTTATGCCTCACTTTTAAAAGTTGTTGTGTCATTGAGCAGCATTATTATTATTATTATTAGGTATGGACACTTGCCAAAACCCCAGAGCCACGCAGTCCCAAATTGGGAGAAATTAGAGACCACAAAGCTTTCCATTTTGAAACTACCTATCATTAATTATAATTTATTTTTATTATTTACTTTTTTATTGTTGAATCTGGATACAAGCAATGAGATGTATAGAGAATAAAAATGCCCTGAAAAGTTTATAAAATAGAGATGATGTTGGAAGTACATATTAGAGGACAGACAAGGAAAAAGCCAGCTAACTTCACACTAATGAAAGGCTAGGATAAAAGACAAGAGGATATTGGGGACAATTCTACCTGGCAGCACAAGTAAAACTTTTGACCAAGCTGAGTACCCTGGAAGCCTCCTGCCTTCCCAGGAGTCTTAGAAGCAAGGGCTAAAGAAGGCAGTTGGCAGGGAAAAGTGAGAAACAGCCTTGATAGCTTTCTAAGATCTGTCTGAAGCCTAATTTCTAAGACTCTGTACAGCCAGATGGTGGGGAAATGTCTTCTTGACTAAACATGGAAGAAGACCACCACAGTACAAAATTAGAACCAGTTCAACTTCTTCTATAGCACATCTTCTGCTAGTGATTTACAGTCTGGACCTAAAGTAGAAAGGGGAGAGCAAAGACTCATCTCTGCCACTCTTTTTCATGCGTTCTTTTGGCTCACAGGAGTTTTTGTGAGCAGGAGTAGAGTTGCCTTCAGTGCTATGTGATGCACAGCTGACGCAGGACAGGGAAGGACAAAAGTGACCCTCATGCTGCCCAGTAATGGCTGAGACTCTGCTCAATACTTTGGAGGAATGGAATGGAATGGAATGGAATGGAATGGAATGGAATGGAATGGAATGGAATGGAATGGAATGGAATGGAATGGAACAACTGGTACAGAAAAAGGTATCTTAGAGGACCGTGAATATCTAAGATAAGGAATTAACTGGACCCCTGTGGTATCAAGGAGTAGATAACAGAGTTTTCTGGTACCCAGAAGTAAAGCTTCCATGGTTACCTTCCTATGGAACAGGTTATTCAGAATACTCATCCTCCAGGTCTAATACCACTGCAGAACTGGAGGGTATAAATCAGTAAAGTTTATTTTAGGATTTCTTCATTGCTGTCTTATTGGGCAGCTTGTCCCTTGAGGTTTACGACCAGTCTTCCCTCCCAGCTCAGATCATTAAGACCTTTAAGAGAATTCATTTAATTTGGACTGAAGAATTAATATCAACCAGAAGTCTCAGAGCTCATCTGAGTCGGAGACAGCACCTACCACCAAAGAAAGGGATCTTTTAAAACCATCCCAACATATGAACATATTCTGAAGTATCTTCTTGGATTTACTAGAAATAGTTTCACACAGATATCGAAAATTTGTGATTTAAAAGTTCTGGCCTAGGTGAACATCATATTTATTACAAAAAGCTAAATTAATTTGTAACTGATTTCTACATTAGCTTGCAAATGTATGCATAAAAATTAGACTTTTTCCTAGCCCTGGGGAATAACATTTGTGTAAGAAAGGGTAAGACAACTGGTTTGAAAATATATAAGCAGTACACTAACTCCAGGGAATAGAAACAATCTTAATTTTTGTAGTACCATTTTTTAAATTTGTAGCCACAAAAAAGTAGAAAATGTCCCTCGTTATACAGGCAGGATATGTCTTACACTTTTTAGGTATTCCTTAATATGATCTTTTCTGTAGAGACAGTCAAAATGTGCTAAGAGAAAACAAGCATAAACTGGATGTTGAAGACAGAGACCGGTGAGGTTTGTTGAAATTGTACTGAAAAATGAAGAGAGCAAGGACACTGAAGGATTGCAGGTTTTATTATCTTGTTTGGACTAATGCACACTTCAGTTGTATGTGGTGCATGGCATATAAATGAGATTTATTTGCAACACAGAACAAAATATAAGCAAAGCAAGATGACTTTCTCAACAGAGGAAATATGGGGCAGGAATATCTGTAAAGCATCCTCACTGCAGGGTACCTAATGGAAGGAACCTCTGCAGTTAGAAATCAGCTTTGGTGAACTGAAACACCAGCTTTCCAGGAGACCTGCTGGAAATCTGGACAGTGTTAGCATTTATATAGCACATGGGCATTTTTAAACAGGGCCTTTTTCTGGATGCTGTGGAGCATAACACCCTGTATTCCTAGGAGATTCCAAGGAGAAATCATGCTGGCAGATCCAGGGAGCTAAAGCATACTCAGAAGAGAGTGCATCATAATCAGGGAAAGCTCCCTTCAGCCTTTCTCTCATAAGCCCCTGGACAATGTGGTGTGAAACTCTGGGCATAGCAGTGGGAAAAAAATTTGAAAGAATCAAAACAGGAATGAAAGAAAAAGAAAAAACACCAAAAAACACCAAAGAGGAACAAATTGGCAAGTAATCCCACGTAAATACAATGTAGTACAGAGAAGGAGCAAATGACTCAATAAATGGGAATGGGACATGGCTGGTTTGGCAAGTTCATGCAAATATCACAGAAAATACAAACAATGCTCATGGTTTGCATCTCTTTGTAGCTCTCTTGTGTCTGAATGCATATGGACCTCCAGGCAGTTCTATGGACTGTGCAGAGGGAAATGGGAGACTGCAAGGAGAATGAAGCAGTTGCAGAAACTCACACCAACACTAAGAGCATCAGCTGCCTGACACCATGGCCCTGCAGAAAGGAGGAGAGCTTCTGAGTAGCACATCTGCAAAAGGAAGGGCACTTGTTTCTGATAAGTTGGTGTTTCAAATTCGACAGAAGTTATGCAGCTTAAATGCAACAATGCTGATTTTATGTTTATTCATATATGTCCCAATCACAGAAAGGGCCTGTGGGTGAGGGTCAGCATGTTCTTCCCTCTGTTTACCAGTTTACAGAACTTCGTTTATTTGCAATTCTGTTTTCAATTAATTTGGGAAAGAATGCCAAACATATGGGGTTTTTGGTAGGTTCGAGTTCTTGATGAGTTTGGTTCATAATGCAGTATTTGTGTCACCTTGTTAGAGCACAACCTTCTCCAGGGCTTGGCTCTTCTTTCTGTAGCCCATGGTGTGAAAGAAGAGTCTGCAAGGTTAACTCACAGATTCTAAGACATGCTATTTTTTTCCTTCAGCTACTTTTGAAACTTCATTTTACATCCCAATGACTTGGTTTTTAAATGCATTCTCTGTCTAATAGTTGTGTGTTATTATAAATGTAACAAAAAACAACATAAAATAAACAGATTATTAAAGCTTCAAAGAAAAGCATTGTTTATCTTTCATCCCATAAATTTTAAAATACTATTTTATTTGAATTTGATTTTGTTTTAACCTAATCTGATATTGAACATACCCAGATACTTAACTATAATTAAATGTTTATTCAAGATATCTAGCTGTTGCTTATTTTACTAGCTATTAGGTTGTAGATAGCTGCAACTGAACATTTCTTTTCCAGCTTAAAATATTTAGAACATGAATTATTATTCCAACATACATGCATAAGATAGTAAATTAACATATGAACAGACCTTCCTGTGGCTAAGTTTTTGTCTAGTAAATATATCCTCATGCTAAGGACTTGATGGAATACATAAGGCACAGAACATGGTATGTGTTACTTGCTCTTGGGTGGTCTGCAGCTCAAAGACCCTAGCCATTTAGTGAAGATACAATACAGTATTCTTCCACGGCTATTTACATTCCCTATTTTTCACAGCAACTTCAAATACATACATTAGGCATTTCTTCCCTCTTGTCTTTTTTTTGATCTCCTTGGAGACAAATTTTTATGGTGTCAAAATATAATACAATCCACTCATTCATTAGGCACAGATCTTATTGACGGGAGTCTTATTTATTGTAGAGTGAAAGACAGCATATTCCTGAAGAATGGTCACAGAAGAACAGAAAAAAACATGAAAAGTAAGCTTTAAAATATTAAATCATTGGTTCCTTTATCTCACCAGTGCTTTGTGCAGCAGAGGAAATTATTAAGAAGATACTGTAGAAGAGAAAATCTGAGAAATCCTGCAAAATTCAATGTCATTGTTTTAGGCCTTTCTGAGGAAGCAAGTTCTGCAGTCCTTTTGAAGCTCAATTATAATTCAGCAGGAAGAGGCATGGAAAAAGAGTTTCAATCCTCATTGGAAATGAAAGTTACAGGAGGACTGGATGTAGAGTGAAAATAATGAGGATTTTTTGTCACTGATCTAGCCTGGGAAGATGCTGTGTACAATTTTAAATGAGTTCTTACTTCAGCCATATTTAAGATAAAGTCCTTCCCACATTTTCATTTGTAAAACCAGTCTGGAATTTCATGGAGGTGGGAAAAAAACCTAAATGTTCAGAATCAAAATTAAATAATCAAAGGAGCTGTAGCACTCCTTGCAGTGGTACCTGCCTGCTTTCCCTTATAGAGAGGCTTTCCTTTAAAGGTCTGAGAGCACTGCAGCCATAAATCAAACTTCATGATGACTATGCAAAGATTTGTCTTGATAAGGTTGACTCTGTTGGGTTGCTACAGTTGAAGAGCATGTTTTGTCTTTTGTGGCTGTCAGGTGGTATTATATCCCCATACAGGAACGATGGAAGTCCAGCTGAGAGTCATACAACTGTTTTGACCTTAACACAAGCAGACATTCCATTTTTAAAGAAAGTTTATTCTGAGGTTTTAGTAGTGAAGATCCTCAAAAAATTGGCTTTGCAGGAGCTTTGTTGCTCTACTTACTCTTTTTATTTTTTTTTCTTTTTTTTTTTTTTTTACATTTCTAAACAAAAATAAAGCATTGTTTTTAAACTTTCAGGTACTGGAAGTTTTGAAATTTTAGCAAAGGTCATTATGCGGTCGGGTTTTCTGAACTTTGACCCTGGTTCTGTAAATGCCATTACGTATGTTAAAATTTGAATTCACAAGTACCCAATATGTGATTGGCAAACTCATGATCTTGATTATATATTTTTTGCAGATATTTAAAAATTAGTTACAGAAATTTAAAAAACCTGTTCATCTGAAATAAAAAACATCATTTTCTGGCACAGTTTTGCAATTGTATATAAACCAAACATTCACTAGGTCAGCCACAAGCTTAGGCACACAGAAACCTGAACAGAAATAAAACAGATAAAGCAGCTTTCTGCTTATTCTTCCTTAGTGTGACCAGCTATTTTAGACAGGTTGAACAGATTTAATTATTCAGGGAAATAATTAATATTTATTTATATATTTAAGACGTGATTTCTGATAACTGGGCAACATGGATAATAGTGTATTTAATACCAACCAGTGCTGAACTGCAAATTCTTATCATAAAAACCAAAAAGATTGGTAAAAAATACTTACAGTTTATAATAGTTTTTAATAGTTTGTATTTAAAACTAGTCAGAAGTTTGTTTCAGAGCTGGGTCAGGGTTTAGGGACAGAGAGGGCAGTAACAAATGGAGACTCAACAGTAAAGATGGCTCCACATCAAACAGAAAGCTACACAGATTGTAAATTGAGACTGTATTAAAAAGGTGTGTAGGGGAGCAGGTAAGGACAGAGGAGGAAATAAAAGGCAGATAAAGTCAAAAAGACAGAGCAAACCATCAGCACAATTTACATGGACTTGAAGGCAGCTTATGTGCAACACGGAGTGGACAAAACTGACTTTCAAAGTCAGGAAATACAGTGAAAAGGATGAGGTATTTGCACAGACACAAAAATAGGCTTAAACATCAAATATAGGGTAGTTTTGAACTTCAAAAACAGGAATGCATCTAATGGACTTCTACAAAGCTAATCATTAAGTATTCACCATTAAGGATGAATCTTCAATTTTTATATCAATGATCTAGAAGAGGTAACACAACTTGGAGACAGAGTAGAGCCAGAGTGAGAGAGCAGAGTTACCCAGTGAAAATTGACTTAGGCTGGAAACTGTGATTTAGAGCAGAGCTGAGACTATTAGTGGCAGAAATGAAATACATGCATCCAGCAGATGTGCAATAGAAAACACTAATAAAGAGAAGGATCTCGATGAAGTAATCTAGAATAGAAATTTTGTTTATTAGATTGTAAAGTGAAAAAACCCGAGAAAATTACCATAAATATAAGTTAGAATAATATTTGCCAGAAGACAAATATTACTGAATATTCAAGCAAATCTTTGAATGCATGGTAGAAATATATTTATGTAAATATATCTGCACTAGTAAAGCACTCCAACTATAAAGGTAACTATCAGCCAGCCCAAAATTTAAGAGACTTAAGCAGCTTTCATTTCCTTGTTAACAAGATAGAGTTTGCATGTTGTACTGAATATATTCAAGACAGATGTAAGGGGATAAAAAGAAAATATCATAACTTTCTCTTGTACAAATACATGAGGTTACCATTAGAATATATTAACTAATCAAATAGATAACCTCACAGGATTTTTTTTACTTTTTAGTTATTCCTCATCGATATTTTCTTGTTTTATATCTTATGAAACAGTTATAAACCCAAAACCTTTCAGAAATTTTCAAAAACTGTAAATGAAATTATACTATCCATGCTTTTACCTTTTAGATAATTTACAAAACCTGCATATTTTGATGCAGAAATTAAAACATCTTAAAAAATTAAGATAATGTGTTTTACTAATCTGAATTTATACACACAAATGTAACATATGTAATTCAGATTACATGAGATAATATAAATTTTCTTATCCTGGAAGCTTCTAAATCATGATGAAATTTTTTGTGCTGGAAATGGCTCTTGGCTAAAATTTTTTCTTTTCGAACTCATAAGCTGAAAATTGTTTCACTCTTTGACCTGTGAGCCAAGTTCCCCAAAGCTTGATGAAAATTCAAATAGCTGAGTTATAAATATCTCTGAAACTAGGTTTATAATGGAAACACAACCTTCACTAGAGCTGTGCTTATGGGGGCTGTTAGGGCAGTTTACAGAGCAATGAGTGCCAAGCTATAAGTTAATGAGGAGGATCAATTGACTAATAAAGCACCCCTAAACAAGAAGACAACACTTAAAAATGCAGGAGCTGAAAATTCCTATTGGGCTCTCTGTTGGCTGTGTCTCTGTGTGCAGCTTCTTTGTATCTCATTCTGCTTCAGGAAACCATTGCCTTGGCTTCCCATATTTTCTTGTGCTGAATTCAGTAACCACACTTTCGAAAGGCTGAGGAAGGGGCGTGTGTGAAACCTAAAGATAGAAGCCAGTTGTCAAAAAACAATTTACTATTCTCATCAGTCTCAGCCTTCCTTTTTTTCTCCGTATTACATGACTGGGAATGCACCATAGGATGACAGCAAGATAAAATTAGAAATGGCTCCATTTGACTTTGGTGCCTTTTCACATCAATTTACTCCTGTAAGTTTTATTATTACTTTTAAACACAGCAGAGTTTACTGGTGTCTATGGCAGACTATCAGGGCTTGAGAAAAGAATGCATAAAGACATGGTTTCATTAATATTATGATATAGGGGCAAAGTGGACAAGTGAGACAAGTGCCATTATTCCAGTCATACAAATGTATCACTAAGTAAATTTAATGCATGCTATGACTGTCATTATACAGTCAGCACTCACTGTGGGAGAGATAACAGAAATACTCTTCTCAGTTGAGAGATGATTGGTGACAGCTCAGAGTGATCAGGTTTTTCTTTTCTAGCTAGAAGTAATTGCACTCCATTTTGGAAAAGATATTTAAAAGACTGAGTGAAACTCACCAGTAAATAGTGGGGCTGAAGGTGAATGCATACACCTTTGAACTCACCTTGTTCTTTTTACCCTGGGACATACAAGATGCAGGAAGTGCTAAACACATCCCATGTTTGAGACATAAGCATGAAGAACAAAGAAAATTACAAAGTATCCCCCTGAATAATTTCTTTTTTCTATTCTTTTTGGCTATGTGCATGCTCTTCACTGAGCTGCATATACTTTTTAGCAAGAGTAATAAAGAGATAATTTGGACAAGATGCATGCTTCATAAAAAGATACATATAGCTTTCATGTGTCTGGCTTAAATTAGTGTGTGGTTTCAGAATGTGAAATAACACATTGTGTACAACTTTTCAACTCCTCCCAAATACTATTATTTGAGATGTAGCAGCACAATGAACCTCCTCTTGAGATCCTCTGTCCCTTGCTTTCTACCTGTCACCTTTGTTTGTGGGATTGTTGCCAGTTTGATTCTCTGTCTCCACATCACCTTCTGTGACTGGACTGTCATAGAGGACAGGTAGAGGTAAATTGAGGATGTCCATATTGTTCCACAGTTTTGCTCTACAACAAGAACACGAGTCTTCAGAGCGTGGGAACTGAAGTCTCCTTTGACAAAATGGGATTCTGCTGGAATCTGTTTTCTCCTGTCTAAGCCAAGATATGGCTTGTTATGGCCTCCTTTCCTGTGAGCAGGGAATGAAAAGTGAAAATATGGAAATGAAGGAACATATATTTCTCAGTTTTGATTGATGAGGTCCCACATTGCCCTGGAGAACTTTTGCAGATGGAGGCTGTCCCATGACTGCAGCATCTCCTTGTCTCAGCACTGCAGTTCCCAGGGGTGCTCATACAGCAGCAGACAGGATACCTTGCACTCCTGCTGCCAGCTGGGAGCTGGGTTTGTCACGTCTCCAGTGACAAAGATGGTGACACACTACTGGTACAAAAAGTGCTGTGCTGGATCCAGCAGGCAGAACTCCTTGAGATAAGCAGTTTGACTGAATTCCAGCATTGCTTTTACACTGCCGTGTCTATCCAAAGTCTGAAAGACCAAGATGCAAGAGCCTTAGCTGTTATTACAGATTCTTTTGATTTTTTAATCCTACAATTATTTGTATAATGGCAAGGAGAGAGAAGAATGATCCTTCAGCATGTGTGCTGAGCTCTTCAGACACAGCATGCTCATAGGCTTGCTCTATACACTTCATATACTGCATAATTGCAGTGGAGGGAAAAAAAAGAAAATTGCACATTTAAACTAAATTAAATTGAGATCCTCTAATATGCCAGGTCACAGAAGGCATGTACACATTTAAATAGGACTGCTGCTTTGGAAACCAAGTAGTTCTGAAGTACATCTACATGTTGGCTCTTGACTCCATGCAGCTCCATTAGGTAACATTTTAAAAATAAAGCCACTTAATGATGAATGTTCATAAATGAAAAATGCATATTTCCCATAAAATGCTTGTCAAACAGCGGTGCCCATCTATTTTTAGAAAACACACACACAAAAATCACATTGTTGTGAAAGTCCTGATCTGCCCTTGAGAGTCCTTCCTAGGATTTTAAATAATGAGTTTTACAAGTCAGACTTCCTTTTTTAATAAGTTTCTAATTTTTTTTAATGGGTAGCTAAAAAGCAGAGGATCAACAAATGCAGAATATCTTAAGTTTGGGGTGGTTTTATAGCCACAAGGAATTTCTTCACCTGGAGCTGTGTGACTAACTGTTAGGAGTTCTTAATTCCCTTAAGGAAATTTAAGTGTTGGATTGACAAAGATGTGCCTATTACAGAGCCAAAATTTCTACAGTGACAGACCAGGCAGAAGGATTCTCAGTAAGGGACCACTGTTATTAAATACACTGTCACAGAAAATTAGGCCAGAAGCAGATCACACTTAAAGAGACTGCACAGCAAAGTACACCCTTTTAAATTAGACTGTCCTCCTGCACTCCACAGAGTTTGTTCTGTGCTGGAGTTTAATTTAATTCAACACCACTCTTGCTGTAGTCAACCTTTTGGCTTCCACCATCTTTTCTCCCATGTTTTGCATCTTATGGAGACTATTTTTAAAGTTAATTAGCTTATTCAGAATAAAGCAGAAAAAGATGCAAATCCAAAACTACCATTTAAAAGCACTATCATGTGAAATAAACTGTGCAATGTTAGCTAATTTTCTTCTTTAGTTATTAATTTTCTAAGAAAAGTTAAATTATTCACCTGAAAATTATTTGGATTTTTTATGTACATAAGTCCCTTAAAATGCTTCCCCCCCCCCCCCCCCCCCCTTAAAATGAAGTAGAAATATGGAAATGAAATATTAGAAAATTGCGAAGTAGGCAACTGGGAGGGTTGTGGAAACACAAATCCTAAAGGAAATGATTTTACAAAGAGCAAACCTTGACTAACAAACAACAACCTACTATCAGAATTTCACCTGGCCACAACCCTGTAAATGGCTTGCTCCACAGGAACATCCTTTGTGCTCATTATATATGAAGGAGTTCTTCCAGACAAGAAAGTCTGATTACTTAAGGAACATCTTAAGGAAACCTGTGAATACCATGATACATGATTCACTTGATACGGGAAAACAAACCGACCAACAAACAAAAAAAAAAAAAGGTAACAAAACATTAAGAAAATGTCGAGTATGGTGGATTATTATCCATTCAGCACTCCAGTAGCACTCACACACCTCAGCCAACATTGCTGACCTCCGTGCCAGGAACTGCACAGCCAAACCAAACCACGTGTCTTTTGTACCCAGAGATTTACAAGACCGACTAACAAAAAAGGGCTAGACCTGGAGGGAAAAAGTTAGATGAAGTCCTAACTAACTGCAGCTCAAAAGGAAAGCAGAGTATCCCAAACCTCAGCAAAAGGGTAATTTGCTGATTATGCCATCACTGGAATTCTGGTTTTATATATCTACCTTTCCTATGGGTATAATGCAAAAAAAACCTTGCTAAAAAGTAGACTTCCTGACACTTACATAGCAAACATGATGGGCAGCAGATTTAGGCCAGGCTTCCCACATCTAAGCAGAAGAAAAATCTTTCAGGAAAGTTTACAAGGTCAAGAGGAGCAACAAAGAAAACTGTTCTGAATACCATAATGAACCTTTATTTTCAGTTTCAGAATCATCAAGTTGCCTCCTATAGCCAGTGTAACTTGACAACATCTGACAACATTCTTAGGAAAGTTGGACAAGAATTGGATCTAATTGGAACAACTGTGAAATAAAAGCAACATTTTGAAAACTTTAGACAACAAGGAGTTGACTGTGGTTTGTCATGGAACATGTATCAAGTCAGGCTCTATGCAGACCTGTCCAGCATCTGATACTGAAAAATGTTTTCAATTATAGCTTGTGTAGCAAAATACATTATTAAACTTTCAGATAGTACAAAAGGGAGTAAATACTCCAGTGCATAGCATTAGGAATTAAATGGTTATGTCAAATTATTTAAATTGCCTGAAATAGGTAAGAAATATTTCAATGGAAATGAATTGTAAGTATTCCACTTAAATAAGTATAACCAACTTCATTCAGATGCAGGGTTGGAGCATTAAGACTTCTCTCCACTCTGTGCAACTTTTGTGCCCAAGACTGACTTACTGCAATTTTTTTGTACTTTAAGTACATCAAGTGCTGGCTGGGCTGCTTTAGATCAACTTTTCTTTTTTAACTTGGGACTATTTTTGGAAGGCTGAAAAATGTGCAGGGAATATGGTTCACTTGCATTCCCAGGCAGGCTGTTCATATACATTTATTGATCAGTTTAAAAAACACAAAGACAACAAGAACAAAACACTTCTGTATTTTGTCAACTCCACCTGGCATTAACAGAGAAAATCCAGATGTGCCTGGAAATATCTGGCCAAGTGACAAGCTTTTGCATCTTATTAAGCAGCAAAAATACAAGTTTCTCCAAATGCTTAAGATTTTTCATTGAGTTTTCTGGCAAATACCTGTTCTACTACTCTAGTTTCAAAGCATCAGATGATTCACCCTAGGAAAAGGATAGATTGACTAAAAATGTTTTCCAATTTTGCTAAACACACCATTTTAGATTAACATTTTGATGAGAAAGGAAACAAGATGTGAAGGTACTCCAGGTAGACAAATCACGCAGTCTGCCCCACCAGCTTAATTAGTTATGGAACTAAATGATGGTGACTGTCTCTTAACAATGTCAGCTGAATTTTATTTACACCACAAGTTGAAAAGTTAAAATAGCCCACTGGAAAAGGAACTGAGCACTGGACTCTGAGCTGCAAGCTGCAACATGAACACTTAGCATTAGACAGCACTTGATGAGCCCCCTGTGCAGGGCAAAGCAACAGAGGCCACTCAGGACAAGCAGTTTCAGAATTTTAAAGCTCACTGGGTAAATACTGTGCTTATTCAGTGCCTGCTAACACAGAGATAATTGCCAGTAGCTGGAATGAGCTGAGGAGTTACAGTAGATAATTCAACTTGCTATACAAATATATGTGTTCTTCTATTATTCATGCCATGACATTTGTTGGTCGTCTCAGGAGTACCAAATGAGGCTCCTATGGTTCATGAATTACTTGAATTATGCATGGTTATGGGTAGGCATTCACCATGTACAAACTGGTTTTGAATCATGCATTTCCTGGGGGCAATATTTCTCATGGTAACTAGTAAACTTTTTAGGTCTTTCAGAGCCTGCTGCACGTTAGTAATTCCTACTTGTGGCAGTGATCCTGGCATGCCTGGTCAGGTAAAGGTGGGAGATAATGAATGTCTACACGCTGGTAGATGGGAATCAGCATTTGTATTTATTCACATTCAAGAGGCTATCTCTCTCACTTGGAGTCTCAATGATGACATCAAACTTCTAAATGCTGTCCAATTGTCACTATAAATAGCAGTCTACAAGAGGGAGGTGGCAGTAGATTTTTTTTTTTTTTTTTTTTTTTTTTTTACATTTGGACCTCTGCAGTTGTTTCCCAGATAACAATCCTGCGTTGGGAAGGTAACTTACATTCTCAGCTTTAGGCTTTTGTTTCTAGGTACTTCTTCACCATGTTTTCAGCTGTTCATTTTTCTGAACAATACTGCTCATCTATCAGGAAAATGTACATGAAAACCCATTAATACAATGTTTGCTGCATAAATACATGAGAATGGCTTTACCAAAGGACATGTTTTTTCTAAAAACACTAAGAAAAACCTTTTCTTTCCCTTAGAAAGAACCTTATTTTTGTCCCAGAATCCATCTTTATAAAAGTAAAATCTGAAAGGAAACTCAATTGTTGCACAGTCTGTTGCTGTGCAGGGAATATTTCACATCACCGAACTACCTAATTTTAAGTTTTTAATAAGAGTGTTCATAAAATCATGACACAGACAGACTGTTCAAGCTTTGGTGCACTAAATAGAGATCCATATTCTTCCTGGCTGGGGCAGCAGAGTAGCCCCACCAGGAGACTCAACAAGTCTGAGAATAGAACAGGCTGGTCCTGGGCTGCCAGGCTTCCATAGAGGAACCAGCCCACTGGCTGGGATCCCCACTGGCCCCTCTGCTAAGGCTTTGTAACCCCTCTGTTAAGACCAAATATTCATGTTCAGTAAGAACAAATAGGGCCAGCAATCTTCATTGTCCTGGAGAAGTATAGGTCTGTATAATCATATATTTTCATATGTAAAAACATACACACAGGATAGTTACTCTGGTTTTTTTTGTGCTGGATAATGTGAGCACCCTAACACTGTGAAGTGATTAACCACCCATGTCCCCAGTATTTATAAGCTTTATATAAAGCTCACTGATCTGAAGACTTTGTGTGAACTAATTATATGGCATTCTCTGCCTTCCCCTGAAAACTTGCTGGAAGTAAACATGCTATCAGAGAAGCTGGGGATCACTGAAATACATCAGATCTTCCTCCCTTTTTCCCCTGTGGAGAGAGAAATGCTTATTACATCTTGTTTTGCTTTTTTTTTTTTTTATCCAAGTGCAGCCTAAAATTTTGAGACATTCTGCTTTCAGCTTTGGAGAACGTGCTGAATAAACCAGGAAGTATGAATCCAGAAGTTCAATTTCAATTTGTTCTTTTTTCAGTTTCTCTTGTTATGACCACACCAAACAGCATCTCCCGTGTTCATGTGCCCACTTAGTCCTTGCTTACCCAACTCCTGATGTGTGCAGTGAGAGGACAGGAGGGAAGAAGGTACAGTTATGATTTTTTATTGTGTTGGCTCTTAGAACACACAAGGGCATCAAAAACATTGTTAATTTTTCTCTGGCAAGATATATAAAGCACACTATGATAAAGGAACGTACCACAGCTTGTCTCCAATAGGTGCATAAAATTCCTCTATTTGATAGTCACTGTGATAAGAGGAAAGCTGCTCTCTTTTGTAAGAAAGTTCTCTAGTCTGAGTAAAAGCACGTAACTGTTGAGGCCACCTCAGAAAAAAAAGAGTGGAAGCTCAGATTTCTGCATGTCACATTTGCAGGTTCTGAATTTTTTGACCATCATTACCTTTGGAAGCATTTTGAACAGTCTGTGTTTGCATTTGCAATTCCTAGCTTCAATAATTGCACAATCTTCACTCTACCCTTTGCATTTATTTCATTGGTTATATGTATCTGGAAAGAACACCAAATATCTCAGAGCCAATATCTTTACGCACTGAAGCTGTGTATCCTAATTTTCTTTAAATTCTTAAAATTTCACTAGTTTAATGACAATACAGGAAGTGGTTTGTCCATTGCTAGGCACTTCAAGCAACTATTTTATTAAAAATTTATTTTCATTTGTATTCTGTCCTAAATTTTTATAGGTCTCATGTATTTAGCTTGAAAAAGTATCCCTGGAACAGAAATGTTCAGCCATAAATAATACAAGTAATTGTGTCTTTTACTGGAAGGTGCTTCTGCCAGTTGGTTACTAAGAATTTTTTTATGGTTATTTTTTATTTATGACTTCAGGACTGCATCTTATAGTATCTTTTTTTTTTCTAGTTTTTTTACCTTTATAATAATGAGGAAAGAAGACAGTATCTGCACTACTTCCAAGGGTTTCAGAGGTTTTTTTCCAAATTCACTGTAAGCTGATACAAAGTTAATTATAAAATGTGTTTCAATTTATAGAAAAAATTGTAGATCCAAGACATGGATGCATTCATAGCAAGACTTCAAAAAAAGGCAAAACATAAGAAGAAGTGAAAATCCAGCATCTCTACTTCTTAAAGGCCTTACTCAGCTGACTTTCACTTCTACCTGCAAGTTGGAAAGATTTTGCATAGGAAAATAAAGAAGATGCCTTCCAAAGGTAAAATTTAAATGCTTCCCTATTACAGTTAGTAGCAAATCACATTAATTCTTCTACTATTCATTGTGATCATGATATTAATCAAGCTGCTCCCTGGATACTCCTGTAGTTGTAATACGTAATTCTGTGGAAGCTCCATTTCAATTTAGCAAGAATTAATGTTCACTTATTGCAAAGCGTTACGGGAAAATATATATTTGTGGACTTTACATAGGATCATATTCTTGCACTGTGGAAGAGGCAGAGCAGACAAAGTAGGAGCTGGAATAAGGTTCAGGTGTAATGAGTAAGTGCTGTTGTGTGTAGAGTGCACTTAATAATCTCACTGTGTAAAAACTCCAGGCACTCAGAACTGTTATATTTTCAATGGCTTAATCAAGAAAATGTTGAGAGAAACTGGCATTGTGGTTGGGATTAATGGAATCCCTCAATGTCCTCATTAAATTTAATAAACCCATGTAACAGGAGTAATAATAACACTCCACGTATTGCATTGCTCCTTTTATGAAGGCTCTCCAAGCCTGTTGTGAGCATTCATGAGCTGAGCATCACTGTCCATCTCCGTGGAGTGACTCTCCTCTCCCTGCTGCAGGAAATACCTTCTCCTGGGAGACCTTGGGGAGAGGCTCCTACAGGTGCACACCTGGCTCCAGGCTGACATGTGCGTGTCCCTGCTGCCTGCATCTCCCCTGGCCACATGAGGGGCTTTGCTTTTTTGTTCAGAACCATTGAGACATTTTATTCAGTCATTTCCTAAGGTTTTTGTACCATTAATCAGGACTCTTTTCTACCATTCCATTTGTATTTTCAAAAATTAAGAACAGCATTTTTCTACAACTTGTAAGTTTATGCTCCTCCAAGTTTTCAGTGGTACCTTCATCCTGATATTTATTTCATCCTTTTAACTGTACTATGGATACATTTATGCTGTTTAAATCCTGCTTTGCTTCACTGGTACAGTTTGCTGGAGACACCATACAACCAAGAGTCCTGGAACACCCATTTTAGTAGAAGGCTACTTATTTTTGTTGGACTTTCAGTGACCTGAACAGCTCCCTGACCTGTAGCCTGTCTCATCAGAGCATCCAGTTAGAGAGTTTTTCACAGTTTCTTCAGCTGTTCTGAGGCAATAGCAATTGCTACTCCTGCATAAAACCTAAATCATCCACAGATCCAGGATTTTACTTTATCTGGTGGATATTGGCCACTTAGTTTTTCAAATATACTTCAGTTTCTCTGAAGTACTACTGTGCTACTTTTAAATTCCCTCTTCATTTGTTAGGAGTCCAGCTCACTTCTGCTTTATTCATTTTTTGTCTAAAATCTGGAAGGTGTTGAGCTGTTCCCGTTTCCACTCGCTTGGGCAAAGAGAATGACTGGGCACTTCCTTTCAACAGAAGGCTTTGCATGGCCAGGGAGCTGCAGATCTGGTGGGAGCTAATTAATCGTTTTCTCTCTGCACACTGTGCATGGTCCTTTGCTTGTTGCTGAAAAAGTTGCTGGAAATGAATAGTAGGAAGAGGATTTAAAGAGTTTCCTTTTTCTCCCCAAAGCTGTAGATTTTTGCTTTGCATTGGGTAGTGAGAACTTAGAGTTATGCCCAAGCCCTTATTCAGAAGGAAGAAAATCCAACTAAGTTTACTATTAAAGGGAATGGGTTTTCTTCTCTGCTGCTGTGAACAAAGAATGTTAGGAAACCCACTTTGGTGTGCGACACTGTTCCCAGCAATGTAATATCTGTCCTTACTTCCTTTGGTAATATGAACCCATTCTGCTCCTTTCCTACCTCCAGCTTACCTTTGGGGCTGACTTGATTCTTTATTCTTGCTTGATACCATCTGTTCTTCAGACTACCACTCAAATGCACATGTTCCTGCCCCCTAACCTCACACAAACATGTGTTTTACCATCAATTAGCTTTGCCTCCGAGCTGTACTCTTCACAATTCAGTAAACAGAATTGTACCTGACAAAGCAGACAGGAAAGGGTGGGAAGCTGGGAGGTGCATCGCCAAGTTCGCTCCCAGGTGAAATACATGTCCTCACTTAATCATGCTCTGCAAAGTTCTTTGAGATCATTGCTTAAAGGAGCTGTGCAAGTACAGGGCACAGTTAATTATATTGCATTTGTAATCAGGCCATAAAAGAGAAACCCTTGAACCACAGCTATATTGTTCCAGGAACTGCAGTCTGTGGATGTCTTCCTTTGAATTTTGTTCCATGCCAACCAGCAGTAATAAGTTCTCACTGTATCCAAAACTCCTGCAGTCTTTTTCAGCCTGCACTGGCCATCAGCCCATCAACCATTCTACAAACAAACATGTATTTCTCTCTGGATTTATTTCTTTCTTCTTTTTCATCCCAATGTGCAAGCAATTAGGTATTGAATCCTTAATAAGCCAATCTAGACCAGCCCACATGACTATTTTTCTCCTAATCAATTTACACAGCTCACATTGAGGGTTTTATCATATTTACAATATCACAGCAATTTGTGTAGGAGTAATAAAAGGTAAGGAGTCATTTTAGGGAAAGAAAATCCAGTTGTAGGTTTTTGCTGGTTTTGTTGAGCTTCAGTGTGTGTGGGTTCATTTCACCATTTGGGAGGAGAAATTTTGAGTTTCAGTCAGCAGAGTTCAGTTCCAGCATGGGAGGAACAGAAATGCATAATTAAACAAGTTGCAAAAAAATTTGGAAAATGTAATCAGACTCCTGAAAGCTGCCTTTTTTCAGAAGCTTTTTCTTCTGCTTTATCACTCTTCTCTAAGCCTTGGAGATGGACTTCACCCTGCACTGCTATCTTATCAAAGTTAATTTATTATCACAAGGGAAAAAACCCCACTAATCTCAGGGGCTCAGGTCAGAGAGGAACCTGTTCATCCTGGATATTTATGCAAGATGACTCTTAAATACCTTACATACTACATCTTGATGTCCCCACAGGGTGTTCACACTATTGGGGCTCCACATTTCCTGGGCCCCTGTGTCCCTTGTTGCATGTGATGGTGAATTCCTTTGGACCCAGGAAATCATCCAGCTCAACTTGAGATTTGACTGTAAATCAAACTAATGACTTCCTTCCAAAGAAAAAGAATGACAATGCTTTCCCTAATTAACAACTAGTTATTTTTTGCTGTTTTTAGGATTTATTGATACAAGCATAGTTTTAAAAATTTCTGCGTTGAATCTTTCCCCCAATTCCCCAAACCCCACTTTTCTCCCTGATATTTCTATTTCTGCTCCATAAGTTATATGACTCAGAGTTGAGCATGTTGTACATAATATTATCCCAAAACATGACTGTCATATTCTAATCCTGCCACAGAAATGATTTCTGTACAGAGGAACTATACATGTTTCTTGTGCAGAAACAACATGGGGTGGTAGAGTGAAATAGCACACACAGTACACTTAAAACTATCTCTTGAGTGCAAATTGCAGGGTATGAAAGTGTTAATTTGAGATTGGCTCAGGAGGAAAGCATGAGTTTCTCAGACTTCTACATTAAGAAGCTTGATTTTTGCTATAGCTGCCACATGCGACCTGCAACACATGTTTTGTTTAATTCCCAAAGGGAAAATTCTCCTCTTCAAGATTCAAGAGCAAAATGCTTTTCTCACAGGCATTTTCCCACTAATTCAAGCCTCCTTTCTCCAGTGATACACAATTCAGGTTCCAGAAAGACTGGCTACACTAATGGTAGTGTTAATGCACACACACACCTGGAAGTTTTCAGTTCTTTTACCAGTTTCAGATTCTTTAACTCTTCATCTGATTTTTGACCCTTTTGGGAAGGTAGAATGGGTCAAATCCAGCAAACAGCACAGAGGAAAACTGTTTTCCAGCGTTTGCAAGGGTCGAAATCAAATGCAAATACAGTCATTATAGACTAAGTCCAATCTTGAAAATGCAAAAATGTCTGAATTTTCTTCTTTCAGGGTGAAACCTATAAAACTGCATGTCCTGTCATTACAATGTTCTTTGTTATAACATGTTGATAACATAATGTATGTATTCCACAGTAGTTGCATTGGGCAATGATTAATGTTGGTTCCCCTTTTAGGAACAAAACTTCCTCAAACCAGAGTTTGTCCAGAATCCTCCCGAGGTGGATGTTGCCCTTGCTCATTTTCTGGGGGCCGAGAGCAGAAGTCCCAGATGAGCAGCCATGCCATCTCCTTTTGCATTTTACCAGCTATTTGAGTTGCATCAACATAGCTTGTCAATGCTGTCACTCGTAAGACACGTTCTCCTTTTAATGAGTGCTGTAGCATCTTAGCAGATTTCTAAGCTCTATTTTTGATGATGTCAGGTTCAAAGGGAGGTCTAAGCCACATGAAGACAGAGATGTCTATAAATGGCATCTATTTCTCTGTGGCTGCATATACCTTCCCATATAAATGTCAAATAAATCTTCTTATGATAAAAGTTTTTTTGACAACTTTTTTTCTGCACTCTTCTTCATACATCTTGAAGCCACATCTTTATCTAACACTGAGACTTTTAGAATCAAAGAAAAACAAAACAAAACAAAAACAAAAACAAAAACAAAAAAAAAAGGGGGAGCATGAAACTAAGGATTTGAGGTTTCTGAACTCCTGGAAACAAATTGGTCAGAAGAGAAAGAGAAGCAGGGTCTCAGTAGGGTTAAAGTGAGGGAGAAAGAAAGAGGGTTGGGGAGGACACAAATTCTGATAAGCCAAGTTTTTTCTTGCTGAGGTGGTGTTATTCTTCACTTTAAGCCCAGCTTGTCTTTAATGACCTAATGATTCTTCTTAGCAGTTGCAGCACTCCAGCCCAGCCTTAAGTCTGTGACGACTGCAGTTTGCTGCTCACTCTCTGGGCTTGTTTGCTGCAGGCCCAGGCTTTATATTTTGTTGATGTGCTGATGAGTCCTTTGACCTTTCTGCTCTCATCACAGATGCTCAGAGAGCAGCTGATCTTCACGAAAGAGAGACATAGGGAGCTGCAATAGAATGTGGTGGGGACTTTCCCTTAGGTGCTGGGTGAATGGAGCCCTGCAGGATGCAGGTATTCACCACAGCATGGCTGAGTCACCAACAGAGGCTTCTGAAATCCATAGCTTTAACCTGAAGAGTAGAGTATATAGAAAGGAAATTAGAAGTCTTAATGAATGGCTGCTTTGAGTATGGATTATACACTGGTAGCAATATGGTACTGTTTATAGCACATCATTAGCCTGCAAGAGCTGTAGTGTTTGAACTTTTTGTGTTTGTTTCAGAAGTGCCACAGTACAACATTTTAGTCTTTCTGCTGCAGTAACCACTGGTTGTTACAAATCCCTTCATGAATGCATAATGGAAAACTGGGGCAGAGTTCTTCACTAGCTAGCCAAGTGCTTGCCTGCTGGGGCTTTGTACTAGAAAACAGTGAATAATGTTTTTAAAGCCAAAGTACAGTAGAAACCCATTTTACACGCATAAGCATGTTGCACAAGACTAATATTCATTGAAGTTCCCTATTGCTATGTGAAATTCATGTCAGTTTGCAATGCAGAACTTATTTTTTCTGGTGTTCCTTTAAGTGGGCTCATTATCTTTTCACCTGTTAGTGTCCTCAAAATAACTTACCTCTGTTAGTCTATTATTTTATTGAGTATTCATGTAAAAAGGTCTCATTGTATTTTTCTCTATGATCTGATGTGCAGAAAGTGCCTCTAAGGAGAGGTAGCACATGTTTAATTCTACTGTGATTTACTTATTGGGATTACTGCAGGCAGAAAATCTCCCTGTTTGACATCCTCTGATACCCTACAGGGCTATTAGCTGCACCATCTTTAGCAGCACACCTCTCACATGGGGACCACTCCAAAGGGATTAAGACCTTTGCTTTTCTAGCACAGCAAAACCAGAGAGACCTGATGAGTTTGAGGGGGCGTCCCTGGAGCTGAGAGCCAATCCATCTACCAAGTCCTGACACTTCTATGGAGACATGATGGATAAGCTTGTGCCTCTACCTTTTGCTTCATTAAGGAGACAGGAGGTATTAATGACAGCAATTATGTATTCTCAGTTAATTTAATGCATGACAATCTAAGAGACCATAAGTAATTATATTATCTGAGGAGTTTGTTAATTTTGCTCGGTACTTAAGGATCTAAGGTACCGTGTAGAAAACTGATCAAATGATAAGCAATGGAATACCCTACTGTTAAATACCAGCTCAGTGAAAACCCTTAAAAAAAACAGTTGACATAGTTATACCCATTGTTTGGGCATTCGGAAACAAGGAGGAAAAGAACATCTAGGCAGTTGAAAGATAGAAAAAAGCAAGGAATTTTTTGCTTTGCAGTTTTTACTTTCTTGGGCCAATCTAGAATTGTGTGCAGATGCCTTGCTAGCAACATTCACAGAAGATGTTGTTGCTCTTCCTTTTCACCACTCCATGTGGTTTTTCTCCTGCTGTCCAGCTAAGAAAAGAAAGTAAATGGCAGCATATTTTGCTTTGAGAGAAAAGAACATATAAATGAGAGCTCAGGCATTGTCTTGTGGAAAAGTAAAGGCAGCAAAGCAAAGGGAATTGAAAAGTAGGAGGAAGAAAGAAGAGTAAGGGAAAAGGATTCATATTTAACAAAGAAAGGGGGAGCAAAACTAAAAAGTTTGGAAACAAGTAACCCCAGAACCGACTAGATATCAATATTTAAACAACAAACCAAATTATTTTATCATCTCATGTGTGAATCTTACAAATAGTTACCCGTCTGCATTACACATAACTATTCTCTCCCTTTCATAGGAAAAATGACTGAAAACCCTGAGGACTGATGCAGATTTCATATTTTAAACCTATCCTTGGCACTAAATAAACAAGCTAAATGATTAAAGGGATGAGTGTAGACAAGCAACTACAGTTGGGGCTACAGGCAAAGGAGGAGTTGAGCATCACTCCAATATCTTTGAAATTATTACACAGAATTTAGCTCTCCCCCCTCACCATATTTTTTTTAACCACATCTCCATACCCACAGTGATAAGCAAAATGAACAGCAAGAAACTTAATAAGAAGTCCATGCTTTTCTCCGTTAAAGTGTACGTTGGATAAACACAATTTAAGGCAAAAGGCTCCAAAAGAAATGCAACCAAAACCAGTATTAATTTTCCAACCACTGGGGCAGAATTCCTGTGTCAAATTCTGGAGCACCACTCCACTAGCTGCAGAAAGGACAAGAAGCCACTCCAGTTTTGAGATGGAGCAGTATTTTAGAGAGCATGGAAGCCTAAGTCAGCTAGACTTGCTTATCAAGGAAATCTCTCTGGAACCTGAGCCATCCTTCTGGGTACCCTAAACATTTATCTGTGTTTTGAATCAAACTGAAACTATTCCACCTCACTGAAGTCATATTAAATCATATTAAAATAGTACATCAAAGAATGCTATGGTTTATTTCTTTAGAGAAAATTACCTGAATATAAGAAGTTATATTGTCAATTAGGTCTGGAGCTGCAAATTACATTTCAACAACAATATGTATCAAGTCAGTGAATAATACCCAGCAGGCAAAATCAAACCTCCAGACATAACACCACCACCACATCTTCCCAAGAATCAAGTGGAAAACACTTGTCTATCACCTAGACAACAATTTGCTACTTTGAAATTTCTATTTCAGTTGCAGGAGATTGCTCCTGGTGGCCAGAATTTACTGTTGGCAGGTCTACTGGGGGTTATTTTTTTAAAGAAGGCATTTATAAGTGAGAAGATGAAATGCATGTACACTATTCTGAAATAATCTTTTAAATTTTCTCTGAACAGGTTTAGTTGTGCTTGTTAATTTGGTTTTTATAACAGAATATTTGTTTTTTGTTTATTTTTTCCCTAGGAAAACGCCTCTTTTCCCATTTCCCTAACGAGTTCTGGATCACTTAGAGTAATTTTTAAGCCAAATCACTGAGTTTGCAAAATTCTCATTACTTTCTCAATGCAGGTCTCATGGATATATGAATATCATATTTTACAATTAAAGATGTGGAACTTTGCTTCTGCCACTACAATAGCTGCTTTACAATTTTGATGATTGCAGGAAATGAGGAGGAACTGCTAAAAAAGAGCAATCAACAAACAATTTTGGGAAGGGCAAGAGGAGAGACAGAGACATTGTTTGGCAGACAGGCTAGGGCTACATGGAAAATTTGGGGTTTAGATGAAAAATCTGAACCCCAGAAGAAGGTACAACAGAGCACCTGAGACATTCCAGATATTAATTAATTGAATAAAGCTGCATGAGTTCATTCAGGAGCACACAATATAAAAATATTATTTTAATATAATTTTTATATATTTTTAATATGCAAACTCCACTGTTTAAAATCCATGTTATCAAAGTGCAGTAAGACACTTTAATAGGAAAGCAGAGGCAAATGCTAATAACTTTTGCAAACCCCCACATTTTGGCTACTGACCATAAGTAGATATGCAGGACTCTCCTTCCATCCCCCTTGCTACAGGCAGATTTGAGTCAGGATTGCAGAGAAAACTGGTTGCTGATTAACCCATTTGACCCGTCACCTAAGAGACTTATGATATAAAATATGACTTGAGCTTTTCAAACAAATAACTGTAATTTCCATTTAATTGATTTTTGACTTTGCACTGCAATTATTCAATGTTAATTTATCTCAGGATAGAAGAACAGCAATTGCATGTAAACTGAAGGATGCTGTAAAAAGTTATGTGCATAGGAGAAAGACCACAGTTATTAAGTTACCTTGAATTTGCACAGTAGGCAGATGAATAATGTTTTTTTCTACAGTGTGATTATCAGAATCAACTAAATTCACAAGGAAAACTTGGAGAAATAAATGGAAGTTGGTGCTGCACAAAGTATAAAAATCCTCATTTGAAAGCAATTCTATTTCTCTGGGTTTAGGACTGTGTTTTATTATTTATTACAAGACCCAGGAACACGCTTGGAATTTCACAGAGCAATGAGCAGTAACAGGTCGTGGCCCCAAGCAGAATAGAACCCAGGAGAATGAAGAAAACAGTAATGCATGGTAGGCCAAATTTTGCTCTTCACCCAAAACCACAAGAACAAGGTAGTTTAAATTCTATCCTTGATATCCAACCCCTGATTTTGGGAAAAAACTTTCTGTTGACCATTCTTTATCATCATCAGCATCACCATCATCAGAATTGTCTTACTGGACTGAATACATCCTTATTATGCTGATTATGAGGTATATTAATTTCAACTTCTATCACTGTTTTTGTTTCTATCACTGTTTTTGTTTCTATCACTGTTTTTGTTATCCAGGGACAGCATAACAGTCTATATTGCAGTATTACATAGGGAAGATTTTTTTTTTTTTTTTGCTGTTGAATCCAAACTATTGTAAAATGCAGCGACCTACCATTTTTTTAATTAAGGTGTAGAGGGATTTTGGCTTCTGCAGAATAAAAAGGAGAAGAAAGATGAGGAGATGAACAGTGACAGTCTTGAGCTTCTGTTCCTCCAAGTGCAGAAGAGTAATCAGTGCTACTTAAGAAGAAGATTATTTACCTGTTGCACAAGGTGTTAGTCACTCCTCTAGACTGTGAGCCATCCTGACTTTATGTCACATGTGACTTGTTAGGTCATACTGCAGGAACATCTTTTTTAAAGTACATTTCTTCAGTGGGAGAACTTGGAAAAAAAAATAGGAAGCTTCATTGCAAAAAGGTAAAAAAATTGCTGAATTCAACTACATCAATCATGGCTCCAACTTGAACAGAATATTTTAAATTAACTCATAAAGGATTCAATGATGTCTTTGAAATTAGCTGTTGGTCACAAGCCCATAATCTCTTTGCAACAGGATTGAATTTGGGGAATGGAAATCACAGGTGTAGCTCAGAACTGACCTTGATGCTTAGGTGCTGCCAATATCCCAGTTTTTAAATTTACTGCCATATGACAACCCTCACAGTGTGTGTACTGGTGAGGAGAAGGGCTGTGTGCAAGGCCCTTCATTCTGCCTCCCCTTCCATCTTCTCTTAGGGAATTAGCTGCACAAAAAGCTTCCCACACCTCATATTACCACTGCAAGTGGTTGCAAAATATAACAAGAGCTCTTCCAATTTGCTTCCTCTACATAACGAGGATGCCAGGGTCAATTTTATCCACACAGGCCAATAACATAAAGTTCCACTGCAGCCTCTCTGCCTGCATATTGGATCTGATTCCCTATCCTTGTGCTCATATCCTCACAGTTAAAGTACCTTGTTTTGGGGTTAGAAAGTTCCTGACATTGTATTAAGCATGAATTGTCCCAGTAATGACAGCAAGGGAAGGCAGGAACATCCAAGTGAGTTGAAGTGGAAACAGGAGCTTGTGAGAGCTATTAATGCCACCTGCACTGGTGGCAGCCTGCCTGAAAGAAGCTTTCCACAAGTGGTCCATAAACACGATAGTGGTTGAACACTTGACATTTATAGCTCCCTCTACATTTATATCCAAGGAGATCAGAATGGGAGATTTGTGTTTGTGGTAAGGGACCTGCTTTAAGGAAATTAAAGTCTGAGCATGAAGCAAACTTGGAGAATTTAGATAACACCTCATTGGAAGTGCTGTTTTCTGTAGAATAAGAAATTCCAACAAAACCAAGCATAAATACAGTTCAGGTGTTCAGAGCACAAATCCTGAGAGAAGAGGGATTAGAGCTGGGTTACAGTGTCTTATAACTTCTGCAACTTTCTGAAGAATCAGCTCATCTGTCTCTTCAAGTATTTAAAAAATGCATCCTGCTTACAATGATGTGTGGAGCAGAAATAAAAGGTCTCTACAGCATTTTTTTTCTTTTTAGCACAGAGTAATATATAAGGTGCTAAATATTTCAGGGAAAGTCAGGAAGATCAGTGAATGGATTTATAACAAACATCCATCTAGGACATCATTCATCAGTGATACATGGGGATGTACTTGCCACTAAGTAGGACAGCTAGCTCAAAACCAGGACATGCAGTGGACAAAATTAAGTCACAGAATATCAGTCGTGGTTGTAGAAGAGAAATGAAGGTTGCCAAGAGATGGCAAATGGATGTGATCACAGCATTTACCTGGACAAGATATATGAGCAAAGGACAAGGCAGAGAAAAATGGCAGTGGCTCTCCTACTCCATCAGTTGCCTTGTATCAGCAGCTGCTCCCATTAATATGTTGCGATCTATGTTATCCATAATCAAAGTTTTATATTTCCAGTTGATTTTCAATATCAGACAGAGCTTCTCTGTAAAAAAGAAATGTGCTCTCATTAGCGCTATTGAGAATATGTTGTGGCAGAGCTTTGCAAAGAGAATTGCTGCTGGGCTTCTAGTGTAGCTGCTAGTGTGGTAGCATAGCAGTGAACTAATAAATTAATTCCTGTTTTGAAATATTCTCTATGGGATCCTTCATAAAACACAGGCCTTGTTTGCACAAGGAACAGAAATAGGTAACAGTCATCTGCCCTGAATCTCTACATACTTCACAAAGCTACATGTACACTGTTCTGTCTGCGCTGTTTTTCACTAGATGAATAATCATACTCAGCTGCTATAAGCCCATGTATGATTACTTAGAAATTTACAGGGAAAAGGAAGGAAAGAAATGGCAACTTGATGGAATGACAAATGGGCTTCAGTGGCTCAGAAAGTGTCAGTTGTTTTCCAATTATGTCAGCTGATCAAATCAAGTGTACTATCTCTGTGGACAAAGCTTGGCTGTCTTGTCTAGCTATGAGGAATAAAGAAAGAAACCAAGAGTTCCCATTTGGACACTATTAATCATGTGCATATATGCACATATTATGCGTTATATCCCATCCTCAGAACTGCAATCTGTCTGTCCCAGTTGTGCTGGCTGGGAAGGAAGTGCAGATCTAGGTACAGCCACCTGAAGACAAATCCTGTGGTCTCATAAACATGCTCAAATTACAAGCACAGGAAGCATCCACATAACTGGATTCCTTTGTTTGTTCCCTTCAAAGAGCTAAAAGTGAAGCAACCTATGGTTAAGGAATATGAGTGTGAAAGAGAGTTTGGTGAAGCAATTCTATGAGTAAATGTTCTCCTGAGCCAATGCTGCTGCTCAAAGCTTAGAGGTAATGGTTGAGTGCAAGTGAACAGGTAGGAAACATGACTGTGAGTAGAGTCTGCAGGTAAACATGCCTGGCTGCACACCTGAACGTGATGTGAGATGACTGAGTGACTGATTCAGTATGGTTGAGCATGAATAAAAGAGCATACTGACCTAATGTGACTGCAAGGATAAAAGATCACATGTGTGAATGATTATCTCACTCACTGTACAAGCAGAAGATGAGGTGAAACCACAGGAGCAAATGAAGGAAAATGGGAACATCTGAAATTCAGAAAACACTGACAAAACAATTAGCAGATGGTCCATTGCTGATAATCAATGGAAGATCCATTTTGACAATTGACTTATATGTAGGATGGAAGTGTAGAGCTGAGTGCATGAATTTTACAAGTTCAGATCATCCCCAATTTAAACCGGGGCATGAGGAGTAATTGTAAAGAGTTTTCTTACTATTAACTCATTTTTGAGAGGACTTTCTTAAATAGGTGCTCTCCTGACTTCTCTAAAATGACTTTATAAATCCTCATGCTGCACATAGGCAAAGGGCCAGCTCTTCCAGACATCTTTGCAGAATATCTGGTTGGTATAGGAGGAACACGTTTTGAAAGGGAGTCAGGATAGGACACTTCTTTCTGCTAGGGATCTACTAGATTTATAAGCTAATTGATTCATTAATATATATTTTGTTTCAATTTATCTAAGTAATGTAAGTGACCTTATTCTTTGCTCTTTTTTGGACAGTCTCTAGTGCGTGTGGGTGGAGGATATTAAATATGGTTATAAAATACCACTTCAAGCATTTTCATTTGTACTCAGTTGCATGAGAAGAAATCCAGCACAGTGGCAAATAAAATCCTCTGACAGAGCTGTCTACCTGAGTAAAGTGCAAAGTATGGCTCACAAGATGACTTGTCTACCCAACAGATTTAGCAAGACCAGAATAGCTGAAGTACCACAACTCTCAGCATGCAGTTACTCTGAATAAAAGTGCACTCGTGCTCTGTGTGTGAATGTAATGGTATAATTACCTTAAGACTGATATATCCTCCCTTCATAGCTTTTACAGCATTTGAACTTCAACAAAATGAGTGCACAAGCATGTGTGCACGCGTGTCTGCCTTTCCACCTCAGTATAAAAAACAGAATTAGTGAGAAAATAACTGAGATATTCCTGCTATTTTTAACACTTTGTTGTCTTTGTTTGACTTTGTTGTCTGCAAATTCTTTAACCTGCAAGGTGGTAGGAATTAGGTGCTTTTCTTCCAAATCTAAAACCTTCTAATAGTTATTTTAATCTAGTTTTGTCTTGCAGCAGCAGTTTGCAAAATATGAACTGCTTCAGGGTATTAAAATATGCTACACAACCTTCTCAGGTCTGAAAGACCAAAAATCAACTTTTCTAATTGGGATTACATTTAAATGCCATTAGCATGTTCAGAAGCCAGAGAAATACAGATATTCATATGCATACAGGAAACCATCTACTTCTTTTCCAATGCCAGCTGAAAGCAGGATGGGAGTAGGCTACAAACATAATTTGCTTTGCATTTCAAACAGTTGCTTTGCTAAGACCTAAATGGATGGAAGAAAATCCTGCCTGACACAAGAAAATGGCATGTTCTCAAAATGAAAAACAGCAAGAGCAGTGGAAGTTATGTACACAAAACCTTCTGTTCCTGTCATAAATTGATAATCATGCCATTTCAGGTGGGGAGGTTATCTTTATTTCTGGGGTATAGTGTGTTTCTACTGATGAAGTGATTATGAAATTTGAAAAGATAAACAATCATAAGTTTAAAATTATAATACTGTTTCTGATATTAGACAAGAGGCAGCTACTTTCTGAGTAGTTTTATGGACCTGTTACAAATGTTAGAAATGGCAACAAGAAAAATGACACAGGAATTATCACTTTATATAGTTTTTTTCCCTTTTGCTAACTTTCACATAATGAAGCAGCATAAACTAATAATACAAAAAGACCTAATCCTGTCATCCTCAGACTGTTGGAAAAAATGGAAGTTTATATTTCCATTTATATTATTTATTTATATTATTATTCAATTTATATTTTTGCAGCATCCTAAATGTTCCTGTGGTGTGGCCCCTCCCTTCTTCAGAGAAGGCATCCATCGGGAGTCATGCCTTGTCTCTTTAGCAGGCCAAGGACTAAAATCTACACACTTCATTACAGGTCTGCTTGCTCCTGTGAGTTGCAGATGTTTTCACTAGGCAGCATTTAGGTTGCACAAGTTTCCCTTGTATTTGGGTCTAGAAAAAGACACAACTTTTGGGGGTCATATAGCAGCATATTACATGCATGTGTCTCTGTCCCTCTTCCTTTTCAAGTTAAGAGCATTTTATTTGCATTCTGATTATTGTCCCTTCACACCAAATTGCAGAAAGAACATTTTCTCACCTCCATGCAAGGGGCATTTTCCAAAAAAATGCCAACTAGGCTTCTGTTCCTGACCAAACTTGTGCATAGTCCTGGACTGCTGTGTATTTAATTTCATGAGGAATTTGAAAGGAGCAGGGCTGCAAAGCTCTGAGTTAAACTTGTGTTGTGTCCACCTCAAAGGCTAGCAACCTGCAAGTAAAGCTCTCACTGCCTGCTGCAAACAGAGCTGCTTGGTCCCAGTGAGAACCATGGAACTGCTCTCCAGTCCAGGAGGAACAATCCTTCACCACCCCACCAACCTCTGGAAACATTTATCTGAGTGTCCTCAGGCCTGCCTCATTTTGTCCTCAGCATCCTGGGCTGTCCTTCTCACCTTTTCCTGAGCCCAGACACTGAGGGGCAGTCTCCAAAGTATCCTTTCTAAAGCTGTATAAAACATTGTTTTAGCCATAGTGCTTCACCTCCCTTCTGAGAAACCCATCTCTGCTCTACTACAACCCACAAAAATGAAGTCAAATGGTACCTTAACCATTGTCCACTTTAAAAAGCTTGCAGAGGCCCCTCAGAGCTACTCATAAAAAAAATCCAGGAAGTCACTTAGACAAGATATAGTATAACAGTTGATTTATCTTTGTCACTAAAAGTAATTTTTAAATTCATTCTGCAGTAGGGAGCAGGTACAGGTATTCCTCTTCCACTTTTACCATTTCTGTCCCTTCAAGTGGGCACATTGCACTTGCAGCAATTCCAGACTAATCCCATGCTAATGGGGATACAGAGATGGATTGCAGTGGGCGTGAGGAGTGAGAGGAGTAAAGAAGAAGAAAAATGTTTTCATTCATAATTATGTCATTGGGCCCAGTTTGAAAACTTACATCAACTCCATTGTTGACAAGGACTGCTTTACGAAGAGAAATTATTTTGTTGTCACATTTGTGGATCAGTGAAGGAGACAGAAATACAGGAGAAATAAAATGCAAGGGGCCTTGTGATTTCATGACTAGGTTTTATATTATGGTTACAGCAAGTTGCTGTTTAATGGTTAGATTTTCCTTCCATTTAAGTCAATGGGTCCTTCCTGCTGATTTCAGTGTTATAGATTCTCAGCTTGCTCTTCACTTATTTGATGATTTTAGATTTTGTATAATGTCTGTCAATTGGTGTTTCAGCAAGTCCATGGTGATCCATCAAAAAGACCAATAGGCTTTTACCATTTTGTCAGCTATTTCATTACTTTATTTTAAAATATCCAAGTTCACAAATAACATTTTTTTCTCTCTCTGTTGACAGTGGGGACATTCATAACAAATTTTAAATAAAACCTTTGACTGTGCAGCTCTGTTAAAGCTCAGTCTGGGGAGAAAACAATTATGTCACCTTATCCAGGTAATTTCCCTTTTTCTCTTGTTCTCCTTGATGATCTTAGAGTGAAAATAATTTATGGAACATTAGGAGTCAAAACAAGCCCTCAGAGATGCAAAGAAGGACTGGGAATAGCAATTAGACAGCACATTATGTGAGTGGAACTAATCACAGAGGTAGATTTCCTTCCCCAGCAGCAGGACATGACCAGAATTGTTGAGGCTGCGAGTCCACCACCTTAAATCCTGACATCTGTTCTGACTACCAGTACCAGTGGAGAGTCAGGGGCCAGCCTGACGCTGTTAGTTTAAGAGAAAGCAGATTTTCCATCCTACCACTACAGTGTGCGCTGTCTTTTCTTTGGATGTTAGCAACAGCTGCAAAGAGGCCGTGAAATCATCCTTGGGGTGTCCTTGTATTTGAGAACTGAAAATCCAGAAAGGATTCCAGCATTTCAGGTTAAGTTTTGTAAAAGTAGCTAACTACAAATGATGTTGAAAGAGCATTCAGTTTCTTCTCTGATGTGACTTAACAATGTTTTGTCAAAAATTAGAATTTCTGAAAGCTTCTTATTGTCTGTGAAAGTCCTGCAACAGAGATGGCACTTAGTGGTGCTTTCCTGAAAAAAACGTTTGTTTGTTGGTTAATAGCTATTTTTGGACTGTAAAATTAGAAGGAGACATTGATTGAGGACCATGTTCAGGATGAAATCCACCTGAGTCCAGCAATGATAAGGTTTAGAAGAAAAATTGCAGAACTGAATAACTCAGTTTGGTATATTTTTTCTGCTATTTTAATGAAAGGCATCAAATATCTCACTGAAACTTTGTTCTTATCCATACTGGGATAATGCAAGTTGTAGTTTGGGCTAATTAACTCATATGAATAATGCAATATAAAAAATCCCAAAACCATTTAGCCAATAGTTTATCTTGAAAAGAAGTTGCCCAGAGCAGCTGTGGATGCCCCATCCCTGGAAGTGTTTAAGGCCAGGCTGTATGGGGCTTTGAGCAACCTGGTTTAGAGGAGGGTGTCCCTGTCCATGGCTGGCAGGTTGGAAAAAGAACTTTTTTAAGGTATTTTGCAACTCAAACCATTCCATGGTTCTCTAAATTCCCTGATTCAATGGTTAAGCAAAATACAGTAGAGGCTGCAGGACTGGAACATATAAAATCACACAGTGGGTCACCTAGACTTTCTGCAGAGAGAAGCTGCAGCAAAGGAATACGCTACCCTAGTGATCTTCTGGGGCTTTTGTTGGAAGCTGTTGTAGGACAGACTCTTCATAGATTTCCCCAGGTAAAACCAGTATGAAATAAAACCAGTCTGAAGTGAAAACAGTCTGAAGTGAAAACAGTAGCAGTCCAGAAAAACCATGGTCATCACATCTAGGAGTCCTGGCATGTAGGTGAATAAGGAGTTTCTCAATTTTTTTGAAGCTTAAAACCATAATTTGAGCTGAACTGTGTGATTTGAGTATGAATACATACCTCTTAGTGCCATTGTTGAAGTAGGTTATTGAAACTTTTCTCCAAGCCTGCTGGGTCTGGTAGTCACTTAGATAAGATGGATGGCCCCTATAGCTGCCCTTCACTTGGGGAATAATTAGTAACATTCACATTCAAAAAACTGAAGACACCACTTCACCTCTGCCAAGAGCCAGGAGCTAGGCAGGGAGTCTGGAGAAACTGCTTCCCAGGGAAAACACTGCTGGTGAGCAGGAAACTTCATCAAAGGGAAACATCTCCCTCTTGAACATCTGCAGACTGCAGTTCTCTGGGCTTCTCAGGGTGACCTTCAGCCGTTTGTGTGGTGTGGGGAGATGCCACTGGTGATGCAGGACTTATTCAGTAATTTTTCTAGTTACTATAAATGTCTGCCTCAGCAAAGGGGAAGAGCTCTTCATCCACTCCCCTCACACTCCTGTAACACTCAGGTTGGGGTTTGATGTACATCCAAGCACAACTTCTAGCGGCAGATGTCCCTGCCCCTGGCAAGGGGCTGGAACTAGATGATATTTAATGTCCCTTCCAATCCAATCCAATCCAATCCAATCCAATCCAATCCAATCCAATCCAATCCAATCCAATCCAGTCCAATTCAAGCCAACCCAAGCCAACCCAACCCAACCCAACCCAACCCAACCCAACCCAACCCAACCCAAACCAACCCACTCTGTGGTTTTGTGACCCTCAGCCTGGCCACCACATTGCCCCCAGCACCACCTGGGCTGGGACCTGTCACTATTCACTGAGGAAAAATCCCAAACTGCTCTGGAGGGCAGACAGCCTCTTACGTAACAGGAACTGCAGGGACAGGTGAGGTGACTTCCTCCGAGCTGTGTTGTCACTGTGATAAGGCCTAATGCCATCTGACACTGCTCTGCCAAGTTTAAAAAGTGATTCACGGGGCTCTGTTAAGATGTGGCTCCAATGTCTTTTCAATCCACAGCACTTTTAAAATAAAACAAAACCATGTAACTTTTCATCTACTGCCAGTGGGGAGCATTTCATCTTAAAGTTACTTTACTTGGTAGGCACATGCATCCTCTGTGCTTATCTCAACCACAATACCCCAGCTTAGATAGAAGAGTCATTAAAATGATTTCTGAAAATAACAATACTCTGAAACTGGGATGCATTTTGGGAAGCAAGCACTGACTGTCTCAGGTCTATGAAATACACAGCAGACCATGCAGTTAGAGGCAGTGATGAACCAACACAGGATGGGGTCCTGCTCTAAAGCAACTCTGCTCTGGTCAGCTGTTCTGTGGCTCTGAGGCTGGAAGCAACTTCACAATCTATATTGGACAAGTATAACTGTAAAACTAGAAGTAAATGATACTTCTTCACTAGAAGTAAATAATAGCATCTCTCCCTGGGGATGTGTGCTACATACACATAACAATACTTCCAGCAGGGAAAGCCATCCCCAGTGTGCCTCTTTAATGGAAAGAAACTAGCACTTAATACAAATCCTTTAGCAGTATGCACCCCCCACTCCCCCATCCTGCTTAATCTTAGCAATGCTTCTTTTTCCTGTTTTAAATTCAGAGCTTCAGTTCCCTTGATCCAAGAGGTTAAATACTTCAAATCACATCAGTGCCCTAAGATTGTGAAGGGCCAGCTCAATGATGATGACTGCAAGTCGAAACATTAGGAATGCAAATTATCAGCCAAGTGACAACTGTTAAGCTGTATTAAAAAGTATGTTGCTTCTGCTTAACAGACACACAGATAGAAATGATGCTACTGTGAAATTTGCGGGGGTAACACAGTTCAAAGTACAGAGAAAGCATTTGTTCTCTTGTCTGTTCAATTACTGTTTTGAAAACAAGCAACAGTATCACCTCAAGAAATCTGCAGCTGAGATCTGTCACCAGGCTAATAAATACACGATGTTGACTAATAATAATAATAATAATAATAATAATAATAATAATAGTAATAAAAACTAATAAAAGAGCCTTTCATGGTATAACAGATCCACCTTATTAGACCAGTTTAACACTTTCTGAGTTATAGGTGGCAGTACAAGTCACTTAAAGTCAAAAGCCTCTGGCTGATGATTGGTTGCTAACACCACATAAATTCCAAAAGCTGATAGAGCCTGTCCAAACAGTTCTGCATATCAGATTGATTTAATATTTTTCTTCCGTGAGAATACAGTCCTAAACTGTATAGAAATTAATTTGGTTTAAATGTGCATAAGAGATTTTTTTTACAAAGTCAACAGCCAACATGCAAGGCAGAGACCTTTGAATGTGTCCCTTTGCTTGTTTCTCAGCGGTGAGCATTCTGCTTTTAAACCTCCGGACACCAGTGTGGAAAACTGAGAGTGGCCTCAAATTCAAGGAAAATGTACCAGCAAAAATCTGTGCACTTCCTCCTCCTGTCTCTGCAATTTATTGCTACTGTAAGTCAGAGAGTTAAATACTATCTCTAGGGTTTGTTTTTTTTAAATAGCTGGATGGTTTTATGATAGTGCTCAGATCCCACTCTTGCATGGCACAGTTCACAGTGTGAATTATATTTTGGCTGTCTCGTGACATTTCACCTTTGACTCCACTAAAACCAGGATCAAACCTCATCTTCTTCTAAGTAATGAGGGTTATACTGTGTCTCCACCAGAGTGTCCACTCTGAACGTGAAGCATCTCTTAACCAATCTGCCATGGGAAATCCCACATCCCTACTGCATCAGTGTGCTTTTGTAGCAGTGCAAAAGCTGATGAAGGCACTAGGGCTAGCCAGCAACTGAAACCAGTGATGTTACTCTCATCATATTTCTGACACTTTCATGACCTAAGAGTATCTCATTTGTTGATGGACATCATAATTGTAGGCAGTTTGCAATCAGAAACCCAACCAAATATAAATACAGTAACAGTAGCTAAGTTCACAGAAAAAAAATGTAAAGAAATCAGGCACAGCACCACTGAGCCAATCAGAAAGGTTTTGCTATGCCCAGGACTTTAAAAGTTGTTTCTGAAAATTGTAAGAGAATGCTTTGAGCTCTGGTATCAAAATTAGTCACACACAGCTACTCTGCATACTGCAGTGCTATATATATGACAACTTACATTCAAGACTGCATTCCTAATAAGATGATTCTTCTGTGAATTATTCTCAAATGCACAAACCAACTTGTGACATTTGAGGGTTTTCTCTCTGGCTACCATCACTGCTGCTTGTAAGTTGTCATCCAGACAAAAATGGCTCAGAGGTCTGGGGCAGTCCATTAATTTTTGAGACACTTCCTTTGGAACTGATCCATACAGAACTTCCATTATCCAAAAAATCTTTACTTTCTTGGCCCTTAGTATTTTGTAGACATTTTTCCTTTGTCATTTTGAACACCAGGTTCTGTGTGATAAAGCACGATATAGCTCTTTTGGACAAGCATCTGGAATTCATCTGTCTAAAGAGTGATCATAGACTTGTAGAAGATAGTGTTTATAAAATGATTACCCTCCTTCTTGATTTAATAAAGTTTTTTAGAACTCCAAATTCAAGTTAATGTCGCTCTGAAATAATCGGTTGTGTTTATCACATAAAGTAACAGCTAATCACTATTTGCTGCTTTTTATTTGCTGCACCTCAAAGAACTTCACAAAGGAAGTAAATATCATTATCACTAATTTGTGAAGGGCAAAACTGGCAAACAGAGAAGACCAACCACCATCCAAGTTTTTCATGAAGCTTTTATAAACTTTCCAAAACAGATCACACACAAATAGCAGCTAACTACTTACATCCAACACAGCTCAATCAGAGGATGGTGGATAACTGCATCATGCAACAGTCTCAAATATCTAAAGTTGTTATTGAAGTATGATATGTGATATGGATTTGCTGTGCTGAATTATCCACAGAGGAAGCCACCAGAAAGAGAGAGATCTCTGCAATTATAAAAAGTATTTCCCTGTTCTTATCCAGAGCAGGACACTGAGGAAGGCAGGCTATTGTGCTGTGAAAAATGCATCTGCAGCCAACTGTGCCTGCTGAATGCTCTGAGAGTGCAGAGGAACAGCTCTAGCCTACAGAGGCTGCAGTGACCCTTTTGGAATTCTAAGTAGCTTGTTTGGGTAATAACAAACATGTAATTAGAAGTTCCTCTAAGGATTCATCATCTTCCTTCTTAGTGAACTGAAGCTCTACCCATAAGCTTACCCTATAAGCTCAAGTTCTTATAGGAATGTACTGCTGCATTCCTGACTTTCAGGTGGTTGTGAGTTTGACTGTGTTTTAACAGCCATAATTTGGAAGAAGGCTGATCGGATTAAGGAGAAATCTTTGTTATCTCTAGCCAATAATTCAGCATGAAAACAATGCCATAGCTGCCTTTCCTGAAACAAAATCTTGTCTATTGGAATGATATAACCACTGTTTCCTGCAGCAAAAACATCATGATGAACTTATCTTACATTTTCTTACATTTGCTATACGTTTGGTAGAAATCCTAATTTAAATACTTCTGTTAAATTTCAGTTGGTTAATACAGAAGTCTTTCACATTGTAATGCAACAATTTTAAATTCTGAGCCTGAACAACTATATTTATCACATCCTCCAGGTATACAGTGTGTGATAAACTGTTCACACTGCCCCAAACACTTTTGCCAGTGTACCTTCACCCTGATCAGGAATTCTCTTAATAAACCAGCCTTAGACTTTTCTTGATGAGAAACAGTCAACTGTGCCAAATTTGTGCAGCAGTGTCTTCATCAGTAAGAGCACTGTAAGAATTAAGGCTTTGTCATTTTTCAGTTGCAGCAAATGATATAATTTCCAAAGAAAATCAAGGCTGGGTTTCATTCCCAGGTTGGGTTTCAGCATGGTAACAGGCCAGCACCATGGTCTGGCAGGAGAAAGCTGCCAGGTTGACTTTTGAACCGAAATTCCTTCAACGTGATTATGAATAGGAGTGCAGCCTTGGAGTGTAAAAGAAGGCCCTGAAAAACACACATATGAAAGAGTAATTGTTGCTTTTGCTGCGAGGAACATTGGCTTGGAAAGGCATCCTGCGTCATTGTGTCCAATCCCCTGCTGTCCTAGGCAACCACAACATATAATACTTTTCATAAATTTATCAAGTTCCATCTTAAACCCAGTTAGGCTTCTTGCCCCCAATGAGAAGGCTGTTCCCAAGCCTCACTGTGCTGAGGGTTAGAAATATTCTTCTAATTTCCAGTTTACATTTATTCATGGCCAATTCAGACCCATTTGTTCTTGTGCCAACATTGTTCTGGAGCTTAAATAGATTCTCTCCCTCTCTTGTGTTTACCATCCCAATGAACTTATAGAGAGCAGGCTGTCCCTTTGGCCTCTCATTGTCATGCCACCCTGTTTGTACATGAGCTGCAGTCCCCCCAAACAATGGATGAGCTATTGTTTTAAGAAGGTTTGCTGAAAATAAAAGCAGCACATTGCCTTACTGTCTGGGGTAGGCAAACTCTGTCACTGGGATGTCAGGCGATCAGCAGAGCCCTCTGGAGCTAAGAGCATCCCAGGGTAAACAGAAGCAAAAAGTCATAATAGACCAGTCATAATAGGGCCAGTTTAACACATTTTCCCAATTATCCCTTACTACTTCTGAATCTGAAAGAGCAACAACTGTTAACTGCAAAACAGACCTACTGGTCCAGAGCAACTAGGCAGGGAAAAATTAGCATCAGCAACTGGGCTAAAGTCATATTTTTAGCAAAGTCAGTGTTCCTGTGGGAGGAGGAAAACACATCCACGTTTTTATGGAAGTAACTGGCCTGAGAACCTGTGGTGTGTCCGAGCCAAATATTTCCCTCACAAAGACTCCTCTGTGCGTGTCTGACTTAGCTCGCATGCAGCTGTTAACTTCCAGGAGGCAGGTTCTGAGCTTTTCTTGACAGCCTCCAATTTCAACATTGAAAGAATAACCATATTTCTTAACATATGCCAGAGCAATTTGAAAAAGGTTCTGGCCCCCCTCTGTTTCTAGCTTGTGTGGTTTTTCTAGTGCTTTCATGATTAGGGTAGGAATTTCCAGATTATCACAACGGAAATGGCATTTTCTCAATGAGAAAGATTTAAATGGTGGTCATGTAAAGGTTGCAGTCTAATTCAAATGTCTCCTTCCATGTGTTTTTAGGTAATTTATATATCATATCATAATACAAAGTTCTATTCTATTATGTAGTGGCTTCAATAAGAGAGTTAGGAATGGTACAGTCTTCTGTGCAGGCCTCATAGCTTGAGGACTGGTGACCTTATAATGTAATTCTTGCCAGCATGACTATGCTTGCTGTTACATTTGCAAGTGCATAGCTCTCTTTCAGTCTCACTAAAATATCAGTCTTTTAGGCAAACCACATTGTTCAGGGGACTTTCTGCCTTCCAATATACTCATAAAGGTCAGAAAATTCATCCATATTTTATCTTTCAGAATTATCCATGAGTCTGGTACTGATTCTTACATGCTGCTCTGGGAAGAAAAAAAAAAAAAAAAAAAGGAGGAAAAAAGAAAAGCAAAAAGAAAGCCCTAGACCCTCAAAATTTCTAAAGAAGCAGAGTCAAACCTGAAAAGAAAAAGGAAGGGTCAAACATAGACTCCCAAAAAGTGGCACGAATTTATTAAAATGAAGTAAGTTACACTGCAGGATGTTCCTGCTTTAACACTTTCTAAAAGAGATTTTGTCCTCTTACAGAAAGCTTGTTCTTGATTTCCTGTGCAAAGATGAAGGGCTTCTAGCATGTCATTTCCTGGAAATCCCTAGTTGGCACATCACACATAACAATACTGGGGTGAAAAGGAGAAGTGGGATCCTGGGGATAATAAGGATCCACAACATTGTCTCCCTGAGCATTAGTGCTGCTGAAGAGCATTTGAAGAGCCTGGGTAGGGTTCACTGTTCTGCAGCACCATGTGCACAGTGCCACGGAAAGCCTCCTCCACAGCAGCCACCCTCACCCATGCCCAGGGCACCCAGCAGGAGCTCAGTCCCTGTGGGTGGATCTGGAAGAGCAGAGGAAACGTTTTCTCAAGCTGTGACTATCACCTGCTCATGTTTTGGAGGAAAATGGGTCTGTGTGGCTTCTCTTTATCAAGATACCTTTTTGGCATAGGCATCATGTCTGCAACAGAGGCTAACACCAAAAGGAAGGGCCCAGCTCTTGGTGTGAGTGCATCAGGAAGGTGGAGGGGGGGGGGGGGGGGGGGTTGGACCTAACTCCACTCACAACCAGCTCCTGATATTTCACCATTTTTGTTGAAACAGATTTGCTGTTGTCCTTGACATGCAATCAGACTCAACTTCTGCTCATGTATATCTCAGCAAGACAGATTTGGCAGTGGGAGCTGGTGTTGAGCTTCTCAATAAAATTAAGCAGTCTGGGTGCAATGGATGAGACTATTCCCTTGAATCATCTCACTGTGATCCTGACTTCCTTTCGCAGTGGGTTGGAAGAAGGTCAGTGGTTTGTCAGGGTGCCTTGGGCCAGGAAGAACATTAGCAGAGATAGCAGGGATTTATCCATTCTGCTGGAAATTAGTCCCCCAGTGATCAATGCTGATTTGCTGCTTCTCTGGACAGTCTTTCCTGGCTTCATGGATTAGATGCTGGTAGTGTGGGGAATAACAATAAAACCATTCGCTAGCTGCATCTGGTGCAGGGAAAGCTTTCCAAAGATTATTAGTTTAAGCATCCTAGAGAGACATAATAAAAGGGGAATCATTATTAAAGTGTGTGTGTTTTAGGATATCCATTACTGCAGTGTCTTGGCATCATTACATAATTTAAAATAATAAAAACAATTATCCTTCAGGATAAAGGAGACTTTAAAGGCACTGAGTTACAGGTCACTGGCTATGTATTTGTTAGAATAGAAGCCCCCTGACATTTGGAGCTGAGTAAAATGAAAGCTGCAGAGGTGAATTCTGGGCAGCAATAGGAAAGTTGCAAGAGTTGGTTTCAGTCTTAACCACAGCAGAAATTATTTCCACATCTCAGAGCTTGCCACTGGTGTCACCATGCTGCTGGAGAGCTCAGACTCAGACTCTTTATCTGCAGCTTTGCATTATTCGGTAGTGAAGTACAGAAGAGCAGAGCTGGATTTTATTCACAATGAAAGCAATTTTCCTGCATAGCCGCCCCATCAAGTCTGAGTCTGCAGATGCAATTACACACAAAGTTCAAATGAAGAATCCCAAAGTTGTTACCACATCTCAAAAATCTCAAACTGGAAAATGTCTTCCACAAACTACTTGAATGCTTTAGGACTCAGTGTTTGTGACCCTTGAGCAGGTCGGAGATAGCAGCAGTGAAGTCCACAAGGAAACCACTGAGATCTATGAGGTATCCAACTTTAAGTTATAATTATTTTAATCCATGCTATTTGCTTCATGGATGTGCATGTGGATGACTTGGGTCTGAGCCCAGGGCGTTTTTCCTCATACCTTTTCCTTCTGTGCCATTGACTTGCTGTATGAGTTGCATAATCCTGTAGGTATTGGAAACTGTAGAAACTCAGAAGTAAGAAAATGCTCTTTCTGAACGTTAGGTACAGATTTAGTTGTCTAACTTTTGTAAATGTCAGCTTTCACTTACTTGCCTCAGAAAAGACTTGGAAAACCCAGTCAATTCAAATCAGTAATATGCGTAACAGACACTGCACAAAAAGTGTTACTTACATGCAAAGTATTAGTGATTATGTATTATTTTGTCTATATTAAAACATATCAACACTGAACATATTGTCGTAGCTACTGGAGGACGTGAGAGGGCTGCACAGGCGACTTGTCTTTATAAAATACCATGTGTTTGGCATGAAAGTTAACTGAGGCAAACATTCTGTTTCAGTAGATGTCACACAACCACCAGTGTGTGGAGATGACCCTCTCCCACACTAACACAGCCTTGAAGGACTGGCATTATGGAAAGGATCCCAGTTTCAAAACGCTGGACCACTTTCATCTCCCTTGCACACTGCAAGCTCCTCTTGAAGTCAGTGGGTGGCTGGTCCTGAAAGAAAAGCTGTGTTGGGAGCTGTGTTTTTCTTAGATAAAAGTACAGAGAACCCACTCTCTCTGTGTCTTATTCTGCTTTTCCCAAGTATCAACAGCAGCAACTATTTGTATTGGCCACACCATTATTCTAAACAGAAGGGACTGACTTGCACGCAGCCCACACACAATCAGAATCACCATGTAGCATAAAGCTGATGCCACCTCTTGCTGCTACTCATATAATGGATTTTGTTCTCAGTCTGTGCACCGGTAATTTTTTTAATTTTTTTTTTTCTAGGCAAAATCATTCCAAAAGAAAGAAATTGCTGAATCAAAACAGTCTGAACGACTACCAAAATTCAAACTGAAATGAAAAATACTAAGATGTTCACATGAATGTTCTTCTTAAAATAATTTATCAGTTTGATTTTAACAATTCATTTTTCTTTTCAACCTGTGAAAAATCCCTCTCCAGGAGCTAAATGTACATAATTCCAGGCTCTTCTGCTTTTTCCCAAAAACAATCACTTTGTCACCAAGACACATATGAGAAATTTATGCCTGTCTCTGCTTGGCATCACTGCCACCTCATGGATTAATGAATTCTGTGTCCTCTAATTCCCCCACATTATGCACCTCTGTTTTGTATGAGTAGCCAAATGTATCAAGATTCATTTTAATGAATGTGAGTCATTCCCCTTATTCAGAAGGCAGGGCTGTTACATTGTAAGCAAGCACTGCATTAGCTGTGCTAAAAATAAACAGGCATTACCTGCAGGAAAACCTATATAGTAAAAGTACACACTGCTAAGTACATAAAAAAAAAATACAGAGACATAGCCTGGAATGGTGTTTGTTTGCTGTAGACAAAGGAAACAGGATAGATTGCATAGGGAATCTGCTGTACATTCCCTCCACCAGGTCTGAACGAAGAGTGGGACCTGAAGATTGCTTTACCATGACATTTAAATTCAAAACACTCAATGTCAGCATACATTTTGTCAATGCTTTACTATGCTTAAGGAAATTTAATTGCTAGTGCTGAAAGAAAACTAAATGGATGGCTTCTTATAACACCAGTTTTCTTCTGTGTCTTGGTTGGTGTAGAGCAAGTATTTCCTGTGTGGTTTGACGGAGATTTCAAGGTTTGGAGAATCAAATATCTCAAGGTCAGCCCAAAGTTGGTTAAACAGAAAGCATGCATGACTTCTCCATGTGGTATTTCTGTTCCATTATTTTCATGACTTTTAGTGTGGTTCAATGGGAAAGGCTCTGGTTGAGTCTCAGAAACCAAGCTCATAAATCAGTAAGTCAATCAACAAGTCTGGGGAACAATATGTTCTTCTATTTTAATTTCTTTGTGGGAAATGTGTAAATAGATACTGGCAATGAAGCTGGAATATAATGGGCACTTACAAATTAAGGCATCCGATGATTTATCTTCTCTACATGCCATGTAAAAAGAGGGTATGCTTTCTGATGTGTTACAATGCTATTTTTAAAATAATGAAACATCTTTAGTTTTTTTAAGAATGAGAATTACTGTCTCCTGACCAGTTTCCAGAAGTGTGGGAAGTTAATGTGCTGAGATGAAAATTTAAAGACTCTCAGAGCAGAACATTTCTACATGACTGTACATCATCAGAGACCTCCCAGCATCACCTGCTGCACCACACAACAGCACAGCAGTCTGACCTGGGCAGGTATGGCATTAATTTACTGCAGATTCATCCTGTCCCTGCAGCTCCCTCAGTGTGCGACCTCTGTGTGTCTTTGCCCAGCTGTTTCCCACTGTAAAACCAAAGGATTAACAACAGGCTTGCTGATTTCTCAGCTGTCTCTGGTCAGTAATTAGTTAATGTTTGTACAGAACTGATAAAGGCAGTCATAAGAAATGCAAAGCATTTCACAGAAATAAAGGAAGAAAAGCTTTAAAATCACTTTGTGCTTGTGCCTTTGCTAACAAGGTTTTAGTAGTGTTTGAACAACTAAAGTGCTGTCTGTACAACTGATCCCAAACAGCTAATTTAAGCCCTCTCACTGAAGTCCTCCTAAACAAACCAAACAATATGTATTATATGCTGAAAATTTACTATGGAAAGAAACAGAAGTAATTTATAAAGTTACATCATCTATTCTGGGAAAATAATGCAGAACTTGTGATTTAGGAAGCCAAACACAAGCCCTACATCAAAGAGTCAACAAAATGTTTACTGCAAATAGCTGACAAATGTCAATGTATAGCTCAGAAATATCCACAAAACAGCTCGCCAACTTTTTGAAAAAATTTTATTACTTTCTTGCTGTTGTTAGAAAGGGTCATATTTCTTGATGACTTTACAAATGGAAGAAAAAATTAGCATTTGAGAAACCAATTGTTTGAAAACAGTAGTCTGTCCTGCCCTAAGGACCTGACTTTTGAGGTGCATTTGGGCAGAGAAACCATAAACCGGCCTTTTCGAAAGCTTCTAAATATCTAAATAAGGTACCTATGAATTTTTAAAATCTCATTTCTGCCTGCTCACACCTTGGCATGTTTAAATGTCTTCAAAACCCCATGTTTTTGTAGCATGAAAGGTGTTATCTGAAGGGTCCTCTTCCTCGCAAGAGGCTGCTGCAATTATTGTACCACAGTCATGCATCTCAGATGAGGCCAACAAGAGCAAGCCAAGAGGACCAAGCAGAGATCAACACAGAGTGAGTTGTGCTATTTCAGGCTGCTCCTGCCTTTATCCACTAAAAACATTAGCTTGAGCCTTACCTCCCATCTTCAACCTGTTCTCTGAAGCTGCAAACCATCTTAACCTTAAACGTGCCCTAAACAGAGCAGGAACAGGAATCTGGAGAGCATCTCAGGTGGGAGTTAGGAAGGTTCAGGGGGGCAAGTATTAATCAGAGACACCTTCAGGCATGATTTAGTGTTTGAGTACCAATCTCCAACATGGAACCCATCCTTCTACTCCCATAAATATATGTGGTATTTCTAAAAAGATAATTCCTAATGAAGCCGAAATATGAATGGGCCCTGAGTCACAGATATAAAGACTGAATGCTGCATTTTTGAACATGGAAAATGTCTTTTCCTTTAGAAAAATATAGAGGCCAAATGTGTTGATAGTTTTTTAATATCACTCGGTCCTATTCTAAAGTGCAGCAGATAATTAGATAATTTTTTATCTGAAAATTAATTGCAGAACAACAAATATAAGAGTAGTTTAAAAGATGACCACCTGTACCTGTAAAATGGACAACAGCAAGCTTTTCTGGAGTGGTATCTATGCTTTCATGCATTGGTGAAAGAGATGTTCTCTAGAGAACAAAATGGTTGTCAGCTTCCCGTAAGAATGAAGTAATCATTCCAAACTCAAAAGGAAGGTACAGGAAAACAAAATGTAAGAAAATATAAACAAATTAATTACCATAGATGTCACATTGCAGAAAAATCCGGCTGGCTCTGGACTTTGCTGATGATACTACAAAAAAAAAAAAAAAAAAGAAAGCAGTAACTAAAACCAAGCATTATTAATAAGTTTATCAATTTTTCTTAACCTGTGAGTTTTACAGGTATTTTTCTTGAATATATGTACTATGTGATATGCTATTAGGTTTGGAAGAAACTTTATATACAAATATATATCTGTATTTGAAGAGTTTTATACAGATAAGCTTTACAAAAACACAGAGCACCCAGCACATTGTGACTGTTAACAAAATCTAAATAAATTGTTTCCTTGGACAAAGTATCTGTTTCTATTGCAATGACTTAAAACTAAAATCCCAGGAAAAACTAGAGTGCTTAAATTAAAGGTTGAACTTTCTATAGCAAACTGATTTGCAGTTAAACAACTGCATTGGCAGTACTCTGGGAAACACTCCTTCCATTTAATTAATTTGCTGAGATGTTCCTGTATTACAAACACAGCATCAGAGGCAAAACCAGATGATGCAGATTGTGTTAAAAAACGTCTGAATTATCATCATCACAACACTTGATCAGCTACTCAGTCACACTTTCCAGAGCCATAAAGGCTGGCCTCAGACTTGCAAAAACAGGCAGCTGCACAAGGTGTCTCCTTGCACTGAAATTACTTTCTGACTGCTTTGTCAACAACGTGGCTTCCCCTAGGCAAGTCTTGCTTGCCCTTGAAAGAGTTGCAAGGCTCGTTCTGCACCATAAATATCATCAACAGATAGTGGGGCAGATTTACTGCACCTCAACCCTGCTCTAATCTCTTCCTACAATATCATCAATTCCCTCCGTTGCAAAAATTGCCTAGCACAAGAGCGTGGGGCTGGGAATGCTTCCATTTGCTCTCCTGCAACTGAGTTGGTGGTTCCTGGCTCTTCCTCGAGGATGGAAACTGAGGAATACATACAGCAGGTGTGAGGAGCGTGGGGGTCTCCACACGAGCTAATCAGGAAGGGCTCCCCAAGCATCCCCAGCTGCCACTGGGACTTTGTCAAGGCCTTGGAACAGCATGGTGGCATCAGAGAGGTCTCAGCTTTATGAGAGGAAGAACCATTCCACGTAGAAATCAAAGGACAGTTGTTCAATTGCGTGACACTGGTGGGAGATTTGGAATGTAGAAAAGAAATCACAGAATTCTGATTGCCTTGTGCTCCCTAGATTAATTCAGCTACTGTCTTTTCCTGCTCTAAAGCTCCTCTTAGCCACTGCACTCCTTGCTACTCATTTGCAGTAGGTGCTGTTTTGCTTTCTGGAATCAATTAACATAAAAGTGTTATTTTTATTAATGTAGTTTCCTTGCTGCAGCTTCTGCTGTGATTGAAGGTTTTTAAAGGTCAGCCCAAGCATATCAACAGAAGGGTGTATCAGGCAGTGTAGAAATGCACTGACAAGCCCTTTAACAACTGCTCTTTAAACAAACAGGGAAAGAAATCCAGTATGAAACAGCTTGGAATAGAATATGATCAGGATGATGAAGCTTGTAAGATCCAACCAAACTCCAGCTGCCTAAATAGAAATGAAACCTCAACAATTTCCACATCATGAAAAACATTTAAAGCCAGTGTGTTGGATTAAATTACAAACTTCTACAGATGAACCCTTTTTCTACTATTTTAAGAGATTCTCAGACTTTGCCAGAGCATCTTTGGATTCTACATTAAACTAATTTTATTGGCTACTTACTAAAAAATCAAACAAGTTTTGGTGGGATTTTTCATAGATTTGTTTCCTCACATCCATGCAGCCCTAATCCTTTTGCAAGTTTTCCTTGAGGAGGGCAACTGACTAGTTTGGTCAAAATTCAAACCATGACCTCTGATACTGAAAGACATTCCTTTTGGATAGTCTTTGTGACATAAGCTCCACTGCAAGCAGACTGGGCAATATCCAAAGGTATTTACTTCTTATATTAAGAAGCCCACCTGTCTTATATGTAGTACAAAAAAATTCATCTTAATGTCTTCACTGAAGTGAGACAGGAATACCTAAATGAAAACAAGCAAACAAAATAAAGGTTGAATTTATTTTTGAAAGCATGAAATGAAAATATTGAAAGTATTGAAATGAAGTATTTATAGACTTAAACTATTCATCTAGACTATTCATTAATGGTCTGACTTGATGACCTTAAAGGTCATTTCTCACTTACACCATTCTATGAGCCTTCTGTAGAAAATCAAAACATAGGTAGAAATTTTCCTAGAAAGATATACAAGATTAATGAAATCTAGCAGGAGGAATCGTAAGCACAGCTTCGTGTGTGAGTTTACCTGGTCAATAGATGGGACAGGAGTAGTTCTGAAAAGGGATATCCAGAAACACAAACATGTAAAACCTTGACAAACCCAAAATAATCTAAATCCTTCAGCAGACTATGTCTGAAGTGAAGTGCAATGTAAATTTGCTTCTGTTTTTTATTATCTTACATATGTAATGCCATTTACTATACAAGATTCTAATAGATTGGTAATGCACAGAAGAAAGTCTTCCAGAAAAACTCAGAAGGCCAATATTTAGCTGTCAGCTGCTGTTTCTCTTTTTCAGTCCTTACACCTTATTTTAAGTAATTGTTGTAAGTCCTTACACCTCTTTAATTTATTTCAGATTACATCCTGAAAACAATGATCAAACCTCAAAAAGTGTCAAGCTCCTGACTGGCCAACTTATACCACTTTCAAGTCTGACTTTGACTGACACATGTATAAAACCAGTTCACCAAGGAAAGACAAGTTTTTTCATATGTTTCTTTTAATTTTATATAAAATTTTGTGGATGTATTTAACCATCACTTCAGGTTGTTAGCTGTGATCCCAGTTTTTGGTATTATCAACAATGAATTGACCAATCTAATAATAAACAATTTCCTTGCTACATCCTATGCTTTAGCAGGAATATTAATAATTGTTACAAAAATCATAATAACACAAATTTCAGATAAATGTCTAATTTTGAATTATTACTTTGTTAAACCCTGCTCTTCTGGTTGTCCATTAGTTGACAGCTAATGGCCTTGAAACTGTAGCTGTACATTTGATCTAAATTAACATCTGATCTCACTAGTAATAATGATTTTATTGACGATATCTGAATCATAAAATCAATTTCTTCTTCTTAGATAAAGAATTCATTTAAGTATAGTCAGCATTTAATAAAGGGGAATCATGAACACGTTATGTAGAATATATTTTTTCATAATTACTTTGAACAGCACATCTCCATCTGTACAGTTCCATGCGGTTAAAAAAATCCCAGACAACCAGCATTGTATTAAGAGGGTCATATTTGTGATTGCTTCACTTTTTTGAAAAGTTGTATCCATCAACAGAAATTATCATGAAGAACAAGCACAGATATAAATCACCAAATGAAGGCATCTCTGTGGATATAACAGATCACTGATGAAGGGCCAGCATACCATGGCTGTCTAATTGCTTAAATGTATGTGGACATTGGTGTTCACAAAAAAAACATTGGTTTTGTGCTGGAAACATCACCGTGAGTACAGCCAAAATTAAATGAAAACTGGCTGAATGTATAGTTTGGAAGCAGCTGTCAAATCAAACCATGTCAGTAAGTGGTTTTAACATTTATTCAAGCACCCAAAAGAAAGACTAGCCCTGACAAAGTAAGGAAAAGAGAGGACAGAGCCCAAATGAACCACAACCTACAAGACTTTGATTACAAACAAAGTATCATTGTAGATTATTGCAACTCAGTGCAAGAGCAGTTGCAGTTCTCCATAAAGCTGCCAGCAATGCCTGTCTGGGATAATCCACTGATTTCCCAACCTGTTCCAACAGATTTCCCCTCTTGGTGCTCCCTGGGCTCGCTGTGCACCACCTCACCAGCCTCTCAGCCCAGGCAGCTTCATCTAAAAAGTAGAATCTGATTAATAATAAAATTACATGACTTGTATCTAATGCTTATCTTGAAATCAATTACAATGGCATGGTGATTCCATTGGCACCCATAAAATTTGGCAGTCACCAGAGATGTCACTGGAAGAAAATGGTATTTCAGAACATGCAGAGCATTTCCAGCTTGGGACCTAGATACTACAGCCAATATCCCTGATAAGCAGTGAGAAACATGACTAGAGAAATGATAGCCTAGAAATCTGAGATCCTGCAATATCACTGACTAGACTGTCCTGTGCTACTTTAGAGAGCATTGCCTAAATTTGTTTTGGCTCTGGGTTGTAACCTATTGATCTGTCCTCACAATTTTTGGACCCTTTAGTTCAGCCTCAGGTGCAGACACCACCATGCCTTAAAGTCCTTCAAAACAGAAAGTCTGTCCCTACCTCCAGACGTGCAAATGCAGCTTCCTCATCCCTCCAAGGGCAGCTCCTGGGGATTTGCAGCTGGCAGGGAGTACAATAGCTCTTTTTCTTTTTTTAACAGAACTGCTACATGCAAGTGCCCTCCCCTGATGCTGTGAGTTAAGCAGCTGTGGTCTAGCATCTATGGGCAGCACTGCCAAGCACCCCATTCCTGCCTCTCCATGGAAAAAGAAGTCCCAGAGGCAGTGCAGGTGAGTCAGGAGCATGTAGGCACTGGATATGGCTACATTATTTTCATACCTCCTGTGATGCTGTGGTCCTAAGCAAGGCCCCTGGACTTCCTTATCCTCCTTTAGACCGTACTGTGAGAGCAAAACAAAATTCTGTTAAGCATGTGATGTCATTTAAATGTTGATTTTCCAGTTCTAGGAATCTCCATCAAGGAAAAAAATCCTAGCACTAAATAAAGCAAGCAAGCAAGCAAGCATGAGTATTATTATATAAAGACATAAGTAATACACGGGGAGATATTGCATAATGACAGAATAGGGTTACATAGTGGCTACCTGTGAATAAAAGCACATAGAAGAAATACCTTTTTCATTCAGGAAATCTGGCAGTGTAGTTTGTTACTTGCGTGTTCTGCCATGAGTGGAATACACACATAATTATTTTTAGTAGCACTTGGCTTAATAGTAGTGGTATGCAGAGATTTGGTGCATAACATTTTACAATAAGTTGCCATATAATTTGAAAGTAATGTGATGCCTTCTGCTTCTTGTGCAATGAGCCTGCTCAGGCTTTGAGAACAGTTGGGAAAATTGTTTCTGCACACAATATTTTGCTATCTGTCTTCTACAGCTTCTGAAATCAACATACAATTTTGCATGCAACATCATCTTAGCTGCAGGGCTGACCGCAGTAAAATATATCTTATTTTTGTTTTAATCTTTTAGGCGTCCCAGACCTCAGTGGACAGCAACAACAGAGCCTTTGTAGAGAGTTTTAGGCACTGGCCCCAGAACTGCAATCAACTCAGAAAGACTGCAAAGAAAGGGAGGAAGAGGAAGGCATGCCAAGAAAATAAGTTGTGGGTTTGAATCCTGCATCTCAATGGCAAAGTGAGTCTGGATTCCATCACGTCACAGCACAAGTCAATTGGCAGCATTTTTGTTCACCCTAACATCTCCTGTGAGATTCCCTCTAAATATCAGATGATCCTTGCCAGCTGAGAACTGTTGCCACAGCTCCCTCCAAATACCATTATTTCACATACAAGTGATTAAGGGAAACATAAGGTACTTTATTGCCTCAAAGACTAGAGCAGTTCAATTTAAAGTAAGTGGAAAAGCTTCCCATGCCTTCATTCACATCCAGTCTGATCCCAGGGGAGCTCTCCTGCTGTTGCTTCTAGTGACTCTTGATTCTTACTGCTACTCTGCCTTGAATGGGAGAGAATAAGTGAACATTTCCCATCCCTTTATCAGTCACCAAATGAAAGGCAAAAGCAGAACCTGTGCAATGCACTCTCAGGAGAACATAAGGAAAATGTGACCATTGAAATTGCATTTAGTGCCCTGTGTCCTAATGTCATGTGCTTGCACTACAAGCAGCAAAGGAAGGAATGCACGAATGATTTCAGGAAGAAATCTCCCCATAAGTCATTGCCAGAAAAATGGGAGACAGCTTGAATTAGTTCTTATTCTTTAAACTTAGCACTGTAAGACCAGTAAGCAAAAAGCACAAGCTGATCTGCTGCACTGAAACGTGCTACACTGCTTAAATATGATTTGCCACGTACCATTTATACCTGAACTGCTTGATATGTGCACCAGCCCAAATTACCTGGGTCCCAGCCCTTGCCCAGCTAAGCTGTTACAGTTTCTCCTCGTCTCCTGTGGCTGATTTTCCTCCTGCAATCAACAGGGAACTGAGGAGGGGAGTAGTGTGTATATCCAAACCTGATCCTGCAAAACGAGGGTGGCATGGGGATACACAACCTGATCTGTGATCTCGGAAGTACTTCCAGGTGCTGCATACTAAACATGCCCAAAGAGTGCTCTGGCAGAAAGCCTAGATCTCGTGGTATGGAAGAACTGTAATAAGCTGTTGACGATGCATATATGGAGATTGCATATACAAAATTTTCTAAAACTTCTTTAACTCAGCTTCTTCCAGAGCATTGGACACCCCATATGTTTTTTCTTAATTGTTCCTTCAAAACAAATAATTGTTAAATCCATACATATTTTGCATGCAGCTTCATAGGGGAGGAGTAGAACAAGCCCATACACAGCATTTTCAGGTTGAAAGCATCTAACAAGCATCAACTAATTATGCTATTTAGAGTAAAAAGAAGAGGGACTCATCTGCATACCTATAGACAAGCTAGTTACCCTTGTCTCCTTCTCAGTCAAATGGCATCTAGGCAATATAGACAAGAGTCTGGGGCACTGTTCATCTCATCCTAAAGCAGCTACCTAAAGTAGATCAGATGTGTGTGACCTAAAAATGACCCTTTTCTCTCTACTGACGCTAAGGTGAGTCTGCTCTGGCTGTCTTAACTGTGGGACAATTTTGATATCCAAGCCTGACTGGGAATTACTTCATGTGCTATATCAATTATATTCAGCTCAATTATATTCAGCTAAGAAAGCAGCCATTTCAATAATTTAAATTGCCTGAAGAAGAAATAAGAAATTTCACATGTACAGTGGAATACATCTAAGTAAAAAATATGTTTCTCCTGTTAAATTCAGCAAATGTATTGGGTATCTGTTGTTCTTACTGTGATTTTTAATTTCTAAAAGAATTGTTTACTCAGCTCTGCAGGGATTTTGTTTCATGTAACAAATGATAACTCTAGTTTCTTCATTCCAAAATGCTGATGACATTAGCTGTTTTTACCGCCCATGAAAGGCAATTTGCTTGACAGCAATCTGGTGGTCAAAACTGATCACCCCTATATACTTTCAAATTATATCATTAGCATTAGCATTTTTCTGTGCCATTTAAATATCCTGCCTATCTGCTTCTTCTGCAAGAAATCGTGTTCATTTGTTAGGAAAAAAAAAAAAAGCCGTACAAAGAGAAGAAGCAGCTGACATGTAAGTTAGTCATACTTCCTTGTGCCTTGCCTCCTGAAGACATACATGGCCAATCTGCTCATAAAATCCGCAGGCACATTGTTAATAGTAAGGGACACAAAGGCTGTTAAACTCTTGGCCAAACTTCTCAAAGTCTTCAGGTAACAAGTATAATAAGCTAAATATTACTGGTTCAGCAATAATGAAGGAGCAACGAGCAAGAAGAGAAAGGCAGTGCCACAAAAGGGTTTGGCAGCAGATGATCCAAGGAGCCTCTTTTAGTGAGGGTTGTAGCCAATGCCACAGTGGGCAGCACCATTAGCCATCTGGGAGTCTAAGATTTGGAAGGATGGTTCCAAGTACAATCCCACCCCCTCATCTCCTGGCTCCTAAGGGAAAAGGGCAGCAAAGCATCTCAATTTGAAATCTTACCCGGTTTTAAAAAATATATAGTTTTTTTTGTCTTAGTGTATGAGTACAGCATTCCTACAGTGAGCCCTCTGCGCCCCAGGAGCATGGAAGAAAGAGTGACTATGACTCAGGATGATGACGCTGCCTCGGCACTGGTGGAGGCTCCACAGCAAAGCTCAGAGGTGATCCACGGCCCTTTAATACAATTTAGGGCAACCACCAGATGTCTTAAACTACAAGGAGAAGGAGTCATACGAAGTAGCAATGAGCCACTTTGTTGAGCAAGAGCAATGAACTCTACACTGAAAGCATGGAGAGCCCTAAATCTTCCAGTTCCAGGCTATCGCAAAATCCCTCCACGAGGAGACAATTAGCTTAGCTCAGTGTGTTGTTATTGTTTACACACAGACATAGATAGACAGATACATAAACAGTGCAGCAAACATTTTCTCTCACTCAATGTATTTGTCCTTACATGGCAGCTTACTTCCATGCTATTTTCTAATAGGGTTGCAAATGAGGAGGGGAAAAAATAAATAGTGCGATCTTCAAGGAGAAACAAGTTTGGCAGGAAGAAGGAAAGGAGATGAGTAATACTTCTGTTTCTGCTTTTCAGAAGGGTTTATTTGAAAGCTCTGTTGTGCCCAAAGTGTTGACTCACCCATGACACTTCTCAGCATCTACAGCAGAGCAAGTTTCTAAATGGAGGAGTAAACAGGGTTGCACTGGGGAGCAGTGAGGGGTTCCTATAGTTTTCACATGGGATTGTAGTTTCAGGAGCTATATAGAAAATCTGATCATTTTACAAGTTAAACGAAAAAAATGAAAAGAGAAAAATTGCTTTCAGCTCTCAGCCTGGCAAACTGAATTTAAAATATGAAAGCCAAAATGGGTTTACTCTTTCCTGTACATGATTGCTGGTACTGAGGTGCCTGAGAGACACATTGCCCTAGGAGGAATTGGCCTCCCCAGCTCAGCTTCTTGGTCTGTATTACTCATCAGGATTAGTAAATTTAAAGATCAGTAAAACTCTTTGTAGCCAAGGTCATCAGATGTAGTTCTGAATGCAGCAAAACTGAGGGAGAACTTGTCATCCTGGCAAAATGCCTTTTCAAAGCAGAGCTACACCTTTCAGTGTCCCCCTTTTCCTACTCACATGAAAAGACTTCTGCCTTCTCCCACCACTACTCTGTGCAATAAATCTGGGTTTTCTCTGTGGACTGAAAGTAAAATCCCATCATCTAATGGGACAAAGTGCTTAGAAGAATTCAGAAAACAGACAGCCGTATCTTGGAACTGCTCTGAAAATTTACTTTCAATTATTTCAGTATACCACGCATAATTTTTTCTTTCACTGTTATTTGTGCTTAGTAATAGCTTGTTGCTTGCTGCAATTAATATTGTTTGCATTTAATTCACTGAAGTGAGTTGAATACTGAAATGCTTTCAATTGTTTCAAGTAAAATAGAAACTGACAACCGAGATTAGAGGTCATTCTCAGCAAGAAAAACTCAGAGCCTGATCTTGTGACTACAAGAGCATATGAGTAACTTGACAGAGTATTTGGAAGTATTTTGAAAGATCTGAGTATTTTGGAAATTTTCTTGAACATAAGACGTGATACTGAAAACGCGTTTAAATAATGTAAAATCAGAAATATGAAACCTATGTATCTGTTTTACTTGTCCTACCAAGATTAGAAACCATTATGGCTTAAGTGATCAATAACAAATCACAAATCATGAGTAATCAAAGCAACCCTATTGTGACTAGCAAGTAGTCAGAAATCAAGTAAAAAATTACAATATCTGCAGAAAACAAAAATAGTTGTGGCAACAATTTGCCAGACAAAAAGGGAGTCAAAGTAGCAAAGTATGAGATGAAAAATGAATATTTAGATGAGAACAAATGTCAAACAGCATACAGGAAAATGAAAGAGCAGGAGAACAAGAGCTTCAGGCCCAGGCTTCCAGGATTATGTATGTAATAGCCACAACTATGGCATGTCTGCTGGATCTTACAACAGTTCAAATTATCTAGACTGAGCAATGTTCTAGACTGAGCACAAGTTTTAATTTGTTATCCAAATTATCTGAAAGAAAATATCTAACCTCCTAGACAGAAATATTACTAGAGTTTATAATTCGTTCTGACAACAGAATTATAATTAATTCACAAAATACTGATGTAAAGGTGGTGAAATACATATATATAGATCTATAGATATATGAAAGGCACTCAGAAAAGAAAATATATTCATGCAGTACAACTAACCACTAGCAATAAAAGTCTCCCAGGAGGTATCTGTAAATCTCCTCTTTACTGGAAGTCTAAAATAAGAGGAAAGAGAGGAGTGAGTTACCTTTTCTTCACACCCTTTCCCAGAACACCTGCCAGTGGCCTCAGGGATGAGCAGGCCACGAAGTGAGACATCCACTCAAGGTTCAGTCTCATCTCTGAATGGCTTCACGTGGCACTGTGCAAAATACCTGTCTGCACCTCAGCATGGCAAAGTTCTCAGTATCAAATATCTTTGAGCTATTTCTAGGGAAGTACCCAAAGTCCTGAGGAGCTGATTTTTGAGTATGCAATGGCACTATAGATCATAATGTCTCTGAATTCACAATACAGAATTGCTAACCTGCATGATATCAACTATGTTTTTTGGGAGCATCTTACACTGTGCTGCAAGCTGGTTTGTATTTGGAGGTGAAATTAGTATTAGGGAAACTACACATTTTCTTCTAATTTCATTTCCCATGACAGCACTGGTCCTCCAGTGAAGATGTTGGTGAGTAGAAGACAGACAGATCGATACCCAGGCAAATGAGTCCAGCCAGACATTTGAAGACAGATTAAATAATAAAATTATGCGTATTTAAATCAGCCTCTCCCCACCAAATTAAACAGCACACCTTAGTTTTGACAGGAAGAATGAATGTCACTCATGTGCAAGAGATAATACCATGTATTACAGTACCCTCTAGTGACTCCTACCACAGCTGGGTTTCAGATAGCATTCAGCACGTCCTGGGGTGGATCCCACCATGGCAAAAGTGCAAGCCCAGGATGCTCGAAGGTTGCCCTTGAATGTAGGGAAATCAGTCTCCAGCTTCCCTTCTTGGGAAGAGCGACGCTGAGTGTTGAGTGTTCATTCACTTCTTGTTTGTCCCAGGGTTTGACTTTCTAAATTCCAAATACCCAGCTTCTAAAACCTATGTGAGCTAGCAGCTAGACACTCACTATTCTTTGATCTCACAGTATGAGCTTCCTACACAGCAGGAAGCTGATATTTTTTCATGTCAAAATCCAGTAATATCTCAGAAGGAAACAAAAATAAGCTTTTTCTTCTCTGCCCCAGTTTTCATCACAAAACCTTTGGCCCCTGTTGCTTTCATAAGATCTTTCCTCCCTGTCTGACACATGAACTGTGGGAAATCTTTCCCAAGTGCGATTAAGCCCTTCCCATCAACCCATTCCAAAAGCTGCTTTGGATTCACTGTCCCTCTATTCAAACGCTCCCTTCCCCTCCTGTGGGCTTTAACTCAGGAGCTGGCAAAAAATATTAATATCACCTGAATGGCCTGGGCCTGGAAAGGTCATCTTCAAAGTTTTTGTAACTCCCTTCTTGACTGGTGTTCTATACAGCAGACTGGAGAGAAAAGGAAACTTCAGCTTTGTGCCTGATTTCCTTACTTTTTAACTGCATTTCTTTGTGATTCCAGTTTCTTGAAAATAGTCAAAGAAATTATCTGACTTAGATCACAGGTAGCACAAAGAGATTGGTATTAGCAAAGTAAAAGGGTCTAATATCTGTAGGGTTCCTTGTGTGCTATATATTTTCAATAGTTGCAAACTCCACCTGTTAGGAGATCTAACTGCTTTTCTCTTCAAAGTTACAGACCTAAGGCTTTGAAACAGTTGCCTTTTAGCTAATGGACCATAAAGTCAGTCACAGTTTAGGCAAGAATGTTTTGAGAGCGAAGAAGAGCTTTCGGAAGAGAGTTTCAGGCTTTCTTCAGAAACCTTACATCTCATGGCTGAACAGTTGCTCGTGCAGGCATAGCTGGAAAAATGTGTCGAGCAGGCTGCCGGAATGGCATAAATGCTTCTTGAATGGATTTATGGCTGGATACCTGAGCAGTCAGCACTGCATGATGTGGTATTGAGCTATTTTAATGCTTTAGTCTGTCCGTTTATGCCTTTGGTCCCATTCCCAGAACGGCTGAGTCACCTTTATGGAGTTATGGCAGAGAAAGGCAGTGGCTGGGAAGGGAGCAGGATGCCAGGGTTTGAACCCTTGAGCTGGGTGAGCTGATGTTACGTCCCCAGCATTCCCAGAACTATCAGGGAAAACTGTGTCTGGTCTGTTTTATTTAACATGGGAAGCCACTCCACGAATAGCTCCACACACCATCATCCAGGGCTTGGTTACAGCATTTCCAAATTCTCCAAATCCCCAGATATCAGCTGGGACATCAGAGGGTTTTCTGAATTTGGTCCTGAGGATGAGCAGACAGCAACATGACAGGCAGCTCTCATGACTCAAATTTGATTCTAAGCAAATTGAGTAGTCAAATAATTCACTGTAATTCACCCTAGCATTTCAAAATACCACACGCTCCTGATTCCCTGGCAAGCTACATCATGTAGGATACGATATATTTTTTCAGCAGTTTCAAACTGCCAAAAATTTGGTATTATTTCTCAAACAGGAAATAAATTAATGAAGGATATGAGAGGTAAATGAAAACATGTCACAGAATGAAAACATAGTTCAAAAGCTCTTAATAAATTAAAAGTTACAAAAAGCAATTTACAGAGTGTTTTATGTATGTCACTACGATGAGGTTTTATTGGTGTGATATCATAATTTGGCTGTCTCTGATTCCTTTCTTGGCAGCAATAGCTCCAAAGACATTATGTGCTGATCATGCCAGCTCAGAAAGCTGAATGCCAGAGGTCTGCTTTATTTGGGCAGTAATCAAGAGGACTTGTAGGTTTACCTAAAAACTTCCACATCAATTCTCATAGTACCAGATCTCGGAGACTTCCTTGTTTGACTTTAGTAATTAATTTTGTGCAAAGAAACTTAGTAAAGTTGTCAGGATTTGCTGCCTGAGTTGCATGGTTTTCTGTTGTTTTCCAAATTTCCCATGAAATTATCTGTGTTTACAAATATGTCCAGATTTTACTTTGAACATTCTCCACTCGTCCTGCCCCTAAAGATAAATGAATTCCCAAACATATTTGTACTTGCAAATTCATAGATTTATACACTTCATGCCACTTTAATCCCTATTAAACTAATTTGAAGTCATGTCGGGCCAGCTTTCCACAGTAAAATGGATTAGATAAGCCAGTTGATCAGATACAGAAAGGACTTCAGGCACTTTTTCTGTCTAGCCTCCCTGAATTTAGAGTACTAGTTTCATACAAATAATTTTGTTCTCTTTAATTCCTTTGTGATTAAGCTAATTCACAAATAACATTGGTTCTTAGAGAATCATTAGTGTAAAGCAGAGCAGACAAGGCTTTTAATTAGGGCTTTTCATACCTCCTCTATCCATTAGGTAATAAAATTACTTCTGCATTAATTGGTTAGTTATTTTAATTTACACAGCAACAAGTGCTGATATACACTGGCCATAAACATCTTTGCTAAATAATTTTTGAAGTATGACTGATATTTATTTCCTGGCGAAGTGCAGGATGTTTTATTTGAAACTCTCTGACGTATGTGGTTCAACATCCATTCTCACTGTAACAAAATAGATTTCCAAGTGAATTTTAAGGAACCTAACATGCATTTCAACTTTATTTCTACTACAGATTTGCATATTTTCAAAGGAATACATAGGTCCTTTGGATGTCTTAACTTTATGTAAAAGACATTGCTGTAAAAAGAGGGTTTTCAGTTGCAAAAGACTGGTTATCTACCAAAAACTAAGTTCTCAATTTTGTTTACATTTCTGTTAGTTTTTTGACACAGAAAAATAAATTGAAATACTTCAGCTTACTAAAGTGATTTAAGTTTACTAAAGTGCAATTTTAAATGGTTTTGGGAAATCAAGTTCTCGTGCATTTTTAAAATAGAACAAATCCACATTCATCAGGCCATGCTTTGGACCAAGAGGAGAAGAGCTGAGTGAAAGTGAAAACAAAACTGAAATCTCACAATACAAGTTCAGAGCAAAGTGCTTGATACTCAGAAAAGACTGATTTTGAGCTTAGGTTTGTAGTGCATGTTAATCAAGTTTATCACATTTGATCATAGCTGTTAATATTAGCAGTCATTTCTGAATGCTTGTCCTGCAACAGAGAAGCACAAGTAACTAAGAAAATATGAGGATTAATGAAATAATCTACAATGGTATCTCCCACCTCATGGTAAAGGAATAGTGGTTGACATTTTGGGGGAGAAGAATAGTTATTACTACTGAAGAATTCTATTTTCTCAGCATCAACCATTTAAAAATTTCAGAAGCCAGGTATGTGTTCCCAGTTGAATTTAGTTTATTTGTTGCTCAAAAAGAGGCCTGAAGACAAAACAAAAAGTTTTCTACCCCCCCCCCCCCAACTAAAAACAACCTCATTGAGGCATTTATTTTTACAAGTTACAGCACTCTGACACAGAAAAATCATTAAGTGAATGTCACCCATTCTGCTCATTGAATGAGGCCAACATCCTCTGGGAAGAAAAAGTGAAAAATAACATGCAATCATGTGGTCACAGGCTGCATATTTGAGACATTTTGCAACTCTGGAATATGTGATTTTTTGGAAGATTTACCAAACCCTTAAAACCCATTTTTGTGTGCTGTGTTTGTAACTCTGCTTTGTCCATGCTTTTCTTTTCCCATACCTTTTTCCTGTCATAGCTGTTGCTTTACATCTGTCATGGGGCTGAAATCCTTCGGGGCAGGAAATATATCTTATGGAAAAGTCTGGGTGACAACCAGCATGCAAATAGCATCACAGCAGGTGAATCAAGGCCAGCCTAAGTCACCCTTTTAAGCCATAAACCCAGCATTTTCACAAAGTGGATTCCTCTGCATTTGGGAAGACTATATTGGGCATATACCAAGTATGGAATATGCTGAGAATCTGCTGCTGTCAAGGTGAGTTTTGCACTGAGCCTTCAGGAAAGTTTTAACCCAAACAATGATAATCAACAGAGATAGTGACAAATGGAGAGGAAGTGGGGAAGAATAGTGACATTTGGTGCTGAACCATATGTGCGTGGTTTGAAAGACATGACTGAATTGTTTTTGGTGCTCTATTATTCTGACATTTAGAATGAGGCAAGTTTCCATTTCCATTAATGCACTGCCAACTCAAAGGGGAACTGTCGCAAATTTGAGACTAAAGAAAGCTGTTCCTCAAACTTCTCTTGAGCATAATCAATGCCCTCACTAAGCAGCAGAGTAGTGTCACAATGTAGACTCCAAATAATTATTATGCTTTCTGCCTCTTTTATATGTGATTATATGGATTAAGCTGCCTTTGACAAAAGACCGCGAATTTATACATGAATGGAGAAACACCAATGCAAAGGGAGGTGGTTGACCAAAAGTTTTCTGATTGTTAACCTGGCACTGAGAAAGTGATCCGGCCCTTAGGTGGAGGATGTTCAGGTGAAAGAATCCAAAAGTCTAAAATCTTACAAGTTTGGAGGAAAAGTACAATGAACATCAGTTTCCTTTGCAGCTTTTTAAAGTAGCTGCATATCTTTTCCAAAGATATTAAAAAATAAAGAGGGAGAAGGAGAAGAAAGAAAGAGGGCTCAAGGTAAATCTAGGTGATCCAGGATGTGGTGAGGAAGCTCTGGAGTCATGGAGTTGTCTCTCTTTGAAACAGCTCCTGGAAGCAGCTGTTCAGCATCTTTACAAATAACTTGAATTCAAAGGATGGTCCTGACCTTGTGCAATGACAGATGAGCACAATGCCAGTGACATCACTTAGAGATCAAAAGTGAAGGGATGATTTTTCTCAAAATCATCCATGCACATTTTAGTTCCTAATGAACGTTTCTCTCTCGTGACTTCTTAATCTATGAAACTTTGGTGGTTGTGACTCAATATCATTCTCCCAAGGAGGCAGTGGCTATTCCTAAGTATAGGAAAAAATCAGACTGCCTGTCAGCTCATTGTCTTACTGATTGCATGTAAAATTATTATTTATTTTTTTTGGGAGGGGGTTGGGGTTTTTTTGTTTTGTTTAGTCTGGAAGGAGTTTGAGAAAGTCTCCAGGTAATGAGCTCCAGTGTTATGTAGCAGACTTGAAGTTCAGAGTTTCACCTAGGAACAGCAGAAGAGCAAATGCACCAAGGTCTGTGCCCTGTTATCACCACTAATGAATGCTGTAACTATTATATCTAATATCAAAAAATCACAACCTCAGGCTGATCCTGCTTCCCAGGATCCTTCCATCCATTCCTGAAATTCTCCCTCAGCCCCTCAGAAATTCATTTCCTTCCTTACTTCACAAATTCGCTCATGACAATACATGACCTTAGTGATATCCTGTGCATTTTTCTTTTTAGCTTGTACCAAATTCCTCAGTTTTTGTCAACGTGAACCTTTCAGTCCTTGTTGTGGTATTTCTCCATTTTGCTGGGATAAAAGATAAGGGAATATACAGGAGTGAACAGATTATGTATACACCTTGATTTTATATAAATTATTTTATTGGCAGAAAAGGTACAGGATTGGCATCTGAAATTCTTCATTCACCCACAGAAAAATTGATATAAAGATTAAATGCAAACAATTGTAATAATGAAGTGCAAAATCCCTCTAAACACCTCTCCATTTGGCCTCAATATTGGACCAAATGGAGGAAACAGATCATACTATAAATGAGAGCTAAGAATAACCAGTAGAAATGTCAAGAGGCACAGTCTGAGTATAAATCACATCATTTACCTTACAAGGAATCATAGAGCTGTAGAATGGCTTGGGTTGGAAGGGACTTTAAAAATCATCTCGTTCCATCCCCCCTGCCATGGACAGGCTCCCTTCTCACTAGACCAGGCTGTTCAAAGCCCCATCCAGCCTGGTCTTGAATACCTCCAGGGATGGGGAGGTATTCACAACCTCCGTGAGCAACCTATTCCAATATCTCACCACCCTCACAGTAAAGAATTTCTTCCTAATATCTGATTTAAACTTTCAGTGTGGAGCCGTTCCCCCTCTCTCTGTCACTCCATGCCCTTCTAAAAGGGCCCTCTCCAGCTCTCTTGCAGCCCCCTTTAGGTGTTGGAAGCTGGTTTCAGGTCTCTCCTGATCCTTCTCTTCTCCAGGCTGAACACGCCCAACTTTCTCAGCCTGTCAGAAGAACACAAGCATAATTCCTAGAAGTGCTGGAGGTTTGTGCTGGGGAATTAACAAAAACTGGAAAAAGAATTAACAGAGAAATGAACAAAGAAACAATCCCCCCATATCCTGTCACTCTGTCTGCAACGACCACTGACAAAAATAATACCTTACATTGTGATGCCTTCTGTGGAAATTAGCTGCAACTTCTATGCCATTTGACATAAGAAGTCACAAAAACATCCTCTGGAGAAGTTTTCTGTAGTTTATCATTCTGCTCTGCATTTCACTTGCTGCCATTTGGTCCACAGAATCCACCCACTGAACATTTGCCTTTGAAGTGCACCACCTCCTAAGTAGCATGAGTGACTTCTTGGGTCTCTCTCAATTTGTCACAGATAGCTTCTGAAATCTCCGAGTTGTGAGTTTACTTTCTTTTTTTTTTTTTTTTTTTTGTGGAATTTCTGCCACATCTTATGTTGCTTTGGGGGAAAAGAGCTGCTGGCATGGGTTAGACCAGACCAAGAGTGAACATGATGATTGTGGACAAATATTCAGAATATTGATAGTCTGTCTTCAGCCCATTGCACAGCTGCAGACACTGACTACTCCAGAGTTTCTTTAAAAGGGATGGGTTTTTCTCATGTGTTTAATTCATTATGTACAAAACACTGAGAAATTATCTGGGTGTGTTACTTACCGCATGTCATAGTCCAGTCTTTTGACTCTCTGAAGAGTCTTCTCAGTCCTCTAAGACCAGTCATTTCTTTGTATGAAGGTTAATGTATTTTATATTTTTATTAGCCTCCCAATCAGTTTTCTTTCATCTGGCTGGCAGCCCTTACTCTATTATTTGATAAACCTCTCATAAATCCTTTACATTTTGATTATGTTCCTTTTCATGAAATAATTGCCACACAAAAACATTTGTTGATGAATTTAGAGCTATAAAGATCAGAAATTTCACTTGAAAAAAATTACAGGCATGTATTTCTGCCATTCTCAAGAACATAGCTGCTAAATATCGCTTTACTAGATTATAGTGGAAGTTGTTTTTTGTTCATGTCAAGGAAAGCCCTTTCTGCCCATGCTTACTGTCTGGGTTATCATTTGAGAGAGATTTTGTGGACACACTAACTTCAATATAGTTTGGATTAATTCATGGCACTGAATATTCATGCAGCGTATGATACAGACACTGAACCCAATTTAGTAAATGAATACTCGTAATTTCACCAAAGCCCCTCTGAGAGATTATTATGCAGATTTATGAAGGAATATTGCTGAAGCAATACTTGGCTGTGTTTTCAGTCACTGAGGACTTAAAGTATGTAAACCTAAAATAATTTCAGACTTATTTACTGTCATTGCTTTCATCTTCTGAACCCTTCTGACATTATTTCACTCTCTGGTTTGTATCCAGAATCCCCTCTGCTATCCATGCCCTTGAGCAACGAACCAGTGTCAGAACACCTATGAGCACTGCCAAGTTACTCTTAACAATATCTTTGCTGCCATAATGCCAGCAATCTGCTCTAATCCTGCTGCTGCAAAATTGCATCACAGGCAGAGGGATGTATGGACACGGTCGTGTGGGCAGCATCACCCACCTGGAAACACAGACACCGACACACAACCACACTGTGAGCAGACATTCACACCTCTTCTCTAGGAGGCAGATTACCTCACTCTTTTGGGACCACCAGTCTCATAAAAGGAGGAGTAATGAGGTTGAGGAATGATGGAGATACTTGACCCAACAGCATGCTACAGTTCTTTAAAATTCAACAAGTGTGCCATAGGTTGTTCTCTGTGTTTCTGATTTTATGTGCAGTATCTTTTTTAGTGCCGCAGACCTAGTTTCCCATACCCATCGTAACAACTCCAGCTCCATCCCTCTGTCTCAGAAAGAAAGCTCATTGCCACTTGCTGAGTGCCTCTTAAAAAATTTAGAGCAGTGTCCCTCAGTCTAGCCAGTGCTACCTCTCCAGTTCCACTCATTGAGGGGATTAATGGGCACGAAGCCAGATCCCGAATCCTTATTCATATTGGTCATTTGTGCCTCATCAGCTGGAGTCCTACCTCACATGGATGAGGTAACACATGGGTAAAGTCTTTGGAATGTGGCCCACAGGCTTCAGAAGGCTACAGCAACAGTTAAATTTTAGCATACTGTAAATACCACGGCTCTTCTCAGTTACATTTCTTGGTATACAGTATAGTAACATATGCTACATGGAAGTGAATCGTAAAGGCCAACTTCTGCTCTTGGATTCAGATCTCCCTGACTTCAGTGAGACTGAAAAGCAAGGGAGCCTGGTGACACCTGCAAGCAGCAAGTAACCATGGCAAAGTCTCCATGGGGGAGTGGAGGGAAAGATCAACAGAGAATTCCTGAAGGGTTCTGGTGCTTCATATGGATTGTCACCCTGCGGCTCATTTCAGCCACGCTTTGTGTAGTGAACTCCTTCCACAAATTAATATGCATTGTGGTAAAGGCAAGTGAAGCCTAGGGGCCAAAAAACCAGGAAAATCTGCATGTTAAAGAGACAGCAATGAAAGAAGAGAACTGGTGATAGATGATGATGGGAAAAGCACTTTTTTAAAAAAAATAAAAACTAAACAATGGTTTGTGAATTTGCCTCAAAAAGTTTTCCTGTTTCATCCTTCTTATTTTTTTCTTTGCACTTCTTTCTTTTTTTTCTCGGATTCTCCTTCTGTCTTCATTTCTTCATGCCCTGATCCTCTTTTTCTCCTTGTTCTTCTGTGCTCGATTGACTGTCAAGATAGATATGGGAAGAGGGAACTATTTTTGAAAATGTCAAAGAGTATAGCTGCAAAAAGACACATATTTGCACACTTTACATGAAACATGTTCAACTCTACATGGATGGAATCCAAGACAGTGAGGTACAGGAAAATCATTAAAGAAATCCTCCTCCTTTCTATTCTGCAGTCACTAAACTACTGCTGGCTCAAGTAAAACAAGAGATGATTGAAAGTTAAGGATGGGTCCAACCTCTCAGCACTGTGTGAGGGAAAGCAAACAAATTTGGAGAGTGAGTCATGGCTACATACTTGAGTCAACTAGACCAATAAATTGCAAGTGGCTTAAGGAAGATTTTCTCATTGTCACAATATTCCCCTTCTTGCTGCATCCCCTCATTAGTCCCAATAAGCATCACAAGGGTTGGAAGGTTTGAGAGGAGCTTTCCTTCATAGCCTTTTAAACAGAATCAGTCTAGCTCTGAATGGCAAATTAGTGGTACTACATTTGACAACTAAACACCAGGAAGTGACGATGTTCTTCCACAAAACATCAGCCCAATCTTCTCTTGGGAGATCTTTCCAAGATACATCTCAGATAAAACCCATGGCTTGCAACATTTGAAGGCAGAACTGGCTGGGCCTGACTCACAATCAGCTTGGCTTGAAGATAATTTTTTAGGGATGCTAATAAGAAGGAATGGTTGTCTCAGATAGTCCAGACACCATTTCCCAGCTTTTGGAAAACTGGGCGAGGTGGATAGAGCTTATTCCAAAGCATGTACAGTATTTCAGTAAAGTATGAATATATTTTATCTTATATTTTTCTTATTTTATATTTTATCTTCTATTTTCTTGTATCTAGTATATTTTTATGGTGCAGTCTTTTTCTCAAGGGGTGATGAAACTTTTGGAATATAGAAGTCCTGAGTAGTAATGGAAAGGTTGCATGTTATTTTTTTGTTTATGGTCAAAGTCATGCTTTAGGGGTTCCAACATCTAAACTCCCAGTACAACCTGTTTCTTGCTGCTCTTCCAATGGACCACGGACATTTTCAAAAATTTCTTCAGCTGTCCCAGAAAATTCAATTTTATAAAGGTGTTTCTGTAATGGATTCTGTTGAATAAAACACAGCAGTGTTGGCTCTAACAGGTACTCTCTTTTAAAAAAACAACAATTCTTTGATATTTAAAAAACAAGTCTCCAAGTCTGAGGCATCCTAAGCAAAATTTGTTACTCTGGATTTCTTGGCAGAGTTTATAATATAAATGTAATTTTCCTTTTGTTCAAATTACCAAAAAACATTGGATGCAAGTACTGGATATAAAGGGTGCAGTCTTTTCCAGGTTGTATAATATCCTTTGAGATCTGCTTTAAGTTTTAGCTGAGGGTTTTAGAAACCTTTTCCTTCTGTTTGTACAAATTTTCCCTCATAAATAGCTTGTTTCTCAGTAGAAATGCACAAGGCTCTAGAACATGCAAGCCTGATGCTTGCGCCTCTTCATGAAAACTTTAGAGTGCAGAAAAATAAATCAGTTACGAAAGGATTTCTGAAAAGTGGAGAAAGTGATGTGAGTACAGCTGCAGGAAATTCATGTTATAATCTGAATAGCTGTTTAAGATTTTTTAATAATAACCACCTAGTCTTAATGGGGACATTTTCATATTGCTCATTCTGTATTCCTGAATACCCATCTGATACTTTGTTAGAAGCACTTTCAGTATCATTTAGATGAAGCAGAACTATTCATTTTCCTTCTTTTTCACCTCAACAAGATTTGCCTTTTTTGACTCTGAAAAGCCCATCCCCTTCTGCTTGTCAGTGCTCTTGAAACACTGTGGGAAGATATTCAGTAAATCCCAAACACACCTTACTGCCCTGCAAGCGACATCCATCATCGCTCCCTCTCCAATATCAATCTTCCCCCGTCTCTGCTTGCTCTTGGTACCAGAAGGAGCTTGGAGAAGGTGACCTGCACGACTCCTATCTTAAGTTATCTGCCGTGGTCTCCCAGAAGTGATTCATGATCATATCAAATCCATCTCCCCGGTGCTGTTTTGTCCTTAAGGCTTCGGCAATCGCAGAGACTGACTAGAGACTCCAATCAACCATCTGGTGTCTGCCAACTGGAGTGTCTAGTCAGGTTACACGGAATGCAGGGAGAAATGTGCTCTGTATCTGGATCCTCAATGTGCTCTTCTTTCCCCGTGGGCCAAGCTGAATACTGAGCTGTTGAAACTCTGAAAGGCTGGGAAGGCAGCACAGGAAAACCTCAGATTTAAGAAGGAAATTTAAAGTCAGCTTTAAACCTTGACTGCATGGAAGCGCTTGTAGAATGTGTGCACTAGCCCTGTACTGGCAAAAGATGGATTTATTAGGTGATAGGGTGTTTTTCATCAGTTCCTTCCACAATTCTGGTTTTTTAATAAAAATTTTCCTATTTGTAAGTGATTACAATGCTGTTAAGGGAGCTCATTTTTTTACTTTAAACTTGGATTATCCTCAAAATAAAAAGAATTTCAAAAAAGAAAACAAGAAATCTGAAAAACCCATTATATGCCTTTTGCCAAATATTTTTCAGAGCAGGCTGCCTTCATCTGTGCTTTTGCATGGACTGTTTCACTCCATGTGTTTTGAGATGAGCCCTTCCCCTTAGATATCTCCCTTTCATTTCTCCCCTCCCAAGGCTACCACACAACTGGAAATACAAATGCTTTGGCCAGACCTGGTCTTACCAGTTTACTGGATCACGTGAAAAGCCTTATTAGTTATAAGCCCTTAATAATAAGCTTCTTACTTGCTTCCTTCTACCATGACAAGTTTTATCAGAGCCTTGCACAATCACAGCAGCCAGAAGTGGTCATTTGGGGAATTACTTTCCAAAGGTGGCAACAACTGTCTGCCTTGGCACTATGTCACTTCTAGGCTGAGGGCACTGAGGGCATGTCCTCTGTAGCATCTTGGTGCCTCAGTGTCCCATCCTTGAGTACCAGAAGCAGTCATTGTGCCCCTGAAAAGCAATTTTCATAACACCACTCAGTCCTGGGCTGTGTGCATCAGCTGTTCATGGCCTGATTTGAGGGGCAATATCACCCAGAGTCTTGAAACTGGGCAGGTAATTTCCATAACTTTCACTGATTTCAATAGGAACCGTAAACTGGCATTAAATTCACTATTTTGTTTCTACAAATGAAGAGACCAGATGCAGGGCAGTTCTGAAATTTTGTCCAACACCTGACAACCCTTCCCAGTCAGAGAGTTGTTGAATGTGTGAGAGTGTGTACTGAGGTTTGATCTAAAAAACGTACTTTCCCTCAGAAGATGGATCTTTATACAATTACCTGACCAGTCTTATTCATGTTTAAGACCACAGATAAAGCACAGGTTCCTTTTTATATCTGTTCTTCAACAGATTTGCCCTTTGCATTCCTCAAATAAGGAATATCTCTGCCTGTCAAAGGAAATTAGCCCAGTGGAGGCACAAATGGAACAAGAATAAACAATTTCTCATAAAAAATATGAAGGGAAAACAGAACAGTTTGCTGTTCCATGCAATTCCATATAAATTCTCCTTTAGGACATCCAGAGGCTTGAGTTTTGGATTGATCTTTATTTAGCTTTCTCATTTTGCCTGTTCCTTTTAAGGAAAAATGCCTGCAGTGAAGTCTAGCTAGGAAAAAAAGAAATTAGCTGTGAATTTTAGCTGAGCACAGAAAATCATTAAGAAATCAAATCCTTAACTTCTGAACGCCAGCTCCTCAAAACCAGCATGTTGAGATCAGTCGATCAGACTTCTTCATTTGCTCAGATTTAGCCAAGGCTGGCCATGTGTTACAAACTTCCAGAGCACAGCTTTGTCTAAAAGCACAGCCCCAAAACAACTACAATGGAACAATAATAAATCCTGGGGATGCAGTTCAGACTATATTTACTATATACCATCTGCACCAAGCCCGGAGAGACATTATGTTCCACATTCCCTGTCTGTGCTACGGAGAGCTTTTCTGATGTGTAAACCATCATTTATCTTGTCTTTGATTCCCTTCATGTGACCTTTTTCAGAGCATGGCAGTATAACATCCTCGCTATGGCAGGCTCCGAGACCATTTGAGGACAGGCCTCATAAAGCCTGCCTTTAACATTAATCGATCACTTTATTATGGAAGTAAATCAAAGCAGTTAAACTCAGGTCTTCGGGGAGTTGAAGGTCAAACAGGGAAAAACAAACTTTATCCTGGGAAGAACACAGAAAAATTCCACCAGCCCCATCCCTTTGTTCTTTGCCTTAGAGGCATGACAGAAGCACGTACTACACGCACCAGTCAGGCAAGCACGAAAGCAAATATATATTAATATACACGGAGTGTTTGACTGCTTCTCACTGCTTCTTCATCTCTTTATGCCAAGCAGTTTTGCAAAGCCCTCCATTCATGTCCAGGAAAGCAGAGGCTGAAGAGGGGGGTGGTCAAGAGGTGAATACAGATGCACTTGCCTTCCTGATAGCTCAGCTGGAGAGGGAGAGGAAAGGAGGAGAGGGGTGGTGCAGACAAAAGCTCCAACAGATTTGGTCTTCAACAGATTCATCCAGATCTGGTCTTTATTCATCCTTGCCCCACGCTGTACCTTCAATGATACATTCTGAGAGGTGCAGAAGAGCCTCCACACCTGTGAGCTCAGGGGCTGCAGGAGCACGGGTACAGCTGTAGGTGAGGGTGAACACATCAATACTTCCAGGCAGAGAATTCAGACTGAAGAAGTTTTACAAACAAGAAAATCTGCAACTTCAGTCCTCCTTCACTCTGCACGGCTGGATAAACTGGAAGCCAACATCGCTTTTTCCCAGCTTCCAGCTATCCTGGAGGGATGTCGCTCCCCACCACAGCCTCTGCTGTGTGCCAGACATGAGTGGCTACCCTACGACTTGGCCTAAAACTGTAAGGCTTGAAAAAGCACCTCAAAACAGAGTGATAGGGCTGTGTGAGGAGGAGGAGGAGACCCAAGCAAAAGTTGCTGCTCCACTGCTTGCCCAGCTCAGGGCAATGCTGATGCCCAGGACTGGCTCCTTTCCTTCCCCAGCAGCTGCAGTGCCTGAGGGGCTGCCCACATCCTCCAGCCCACAGGGAAACACCAGCTCTGCTTGGCAAGCACATCTGGAACTCTGGAAAGCTGTCCCTTCCCAGGCTGGCAGCAGGTCAGGGATGCAAGGGCAGCTTCAGAGGTTAGGATGTCCTGTGAGTGTGACAGAGAGCTTCTGCCAGCCAAGGGCACACAAGCAGACCTCAACATCACCTTGGACCAGCCTCTATTTTCTGTCCCTCAATTTTCCCTCACTGAAAAAAGATACATCAAATGTTGGTTTTTTTTTTTTCCTGTTTAACCTGTTTGATTTATGATGTTTGTTTTAAAGAAAATAGTCAGCACTTACTTTGCCTTTAGCCTTGCATTCTTCAAGCCCTGTGATCTGATGTTGAAGTGCTCCCTTGACCTGTTTTGCTTTTTGAGTTACCTTGGATTTTTCAGGGCTTTGCACACACATGGGCACACCCAAATGACACAGGAGGGTGTTGGTCAGTAATGAGTTTTCTGGTCAGGGGAACCTGCCAGTTGAATTTATTTCTTTGTAAAACAAAGCCATTTTTTAAACACAGGAATTGTCTGACCTGGTCAGTAATTAAAGGTTAAACCGCTGATCAGCTCTTACTTGTTGTTTTTGTTCTGGTGAAAAGTGTGCTGGCCACTTTAAAGAACACATATGAAGACATTGTCTCCATCCCGAAGTGTCACAGGAGGGCAAAGCATCACTGGAAGAAGGCAGGGTTGAGAGGCAAAGATTACAAAATATGCCACTGATCAGCAATGGAATGTTCTTATCTTGGCATCTCCATTCTAAACATAAAAAATTAAGCTTATCTAAATGAGATTAAGGCAGTGGTTGACTCACAGACAAGGTAACCACTCGGGAAAAAAGTGCATATGAAGAAAATAATTCCCAGCCCCTGGAAGCAAGGCACAAGTGTTTATGGGTGAAATGATAAATAGACCACTGTAAACAAAGCTGTGAGTGGAGTAGGAACCATGGTTGGATTTATGATAGATCACAGAGAGAAAAGCAGGCAAACAAGAGCTCCACAGAATATATGTATCTATTGTATCTATTAATGGAAGGCTGAGGAAGGAAGAGCACTGTCAATTTGAAATATAGTATTTTTCCAGGAGTTATGTTTTCCTATTTTTAAGTGATTTCATCTCTTTTTCTTTTATGCAGTGAATCATCTGAAACGAACAGGGAAAGCTGACTGCATTATTAATTAAAGGAAAATTGAAATGCAAAGTGCTATCAAGTACACAGCACTAAAAACCTAGAATAAGCATACATATTTCCACATCTCTATCAATTACAGTAGTATTAAGAGTATTAAGAGTATATACTTCTTTCCAGGGGAAAAGGAAAACACAAAAAAATATATTTCAGTATCACTGTGGCCCTTTTAGGCTTGAAGTTCTGGGAAAAGAAGTTGATTCAAAGACAACATAATGCTGCCAGTCAGTGGAAAAGGTCATTTTTCTGGAGAACTCTGAAATTTAGCCAGGTTGATTGAAAAGCAGAGTGTGGGTCACCAGGTTCAAGAGCAAGACTACATGAGCAGTCCCAGAGTGAGCAGCAGCTATTACTCTAACCACAGACAAAATGGAAAACTGAGGCTGCCCTAGAAATTACCAGCTCTTAGTTATGGTCATTTCTGATGGGAAGCATCCATAGCATCAGAGATGGGATCTTATCCTAAAATGAGCATAGGAAATACAATGTTCTTTTAAAATAAATCAAGGGTCCAGCTGAATAAATCAAATATTACAGCTGACCCCTCTGTTTAGACAAGCCCAAGAGGACACTTTGGGTCCAAATCCTCCCTTCGAGCAGGAGCATCAATCTGAATTTGAATGCTATGGCTGGGGCCCCTTATCTCTTAAAAGGTTTTCTGGTTCGGTTTGGACAGGCATCCAAATTCCAAATTATCTGAACTTCCAATTAAGTTTGAAATATTTACAGCAGGACTTCCTGAGAAATCCTGGTGCTTTCTGATTCTTAGTAGGTCAAGGAAATGGAGGACTGAGTATTTTAATATTTCCATCCCACTGAATACTGCAAATCCATGAGTCCAGGTAAAAGACAAAAATATGGAAGATTTTGTCTGAGCAGTCTCAAAACTCAGGAAAAGTTTCTGCTGGCTTTTTCTTTGAGTAATTGAGTATAAACTTAACTTATTTCCTCCCAACAGACTCATACACTATGGTAACAGCCAGTCAGTGTTGGAGCGCTTCCCTCTGTATTCACATGTGCATGTAAATAATTCCAATAATTTCCCTGGACACAAATTCCAGCTAATGGTTTGTTTCTAACTATAATGTTTGTGCACATTCCCTCCCCAACCTGCCATTTCAGTGATACAAGAGGTTTGTTTTGTTTTTTTTTTTTTTAATCTTGCAAATTGACAAAAAAAATAGAGTCCTAGGTTAAAAAAAAAATTTAAAAAAAGCCCAACATTTTCCATCAGGATTCCCATCTGAAGCAGTCCTCTCTACCTGAAAAGGTACAAATATGCATCTATCTGGCTGAGCTAAAACCTACTCAGCATTCAATGTATAGTTTGTTCCTGGTGGGGCTGTTCTACAAAGGTAGATTTATTTTGTCTAAGCACTCACAGTCGTGACTCTTCAGATTTCAGTGTCCCCCAGACTGCTGGAGGCCAAAGCCTGAACTTACTTGTGAAACTTTTAAAACATAGTTTACCCTGAATTTACATTTCAGGTGTAAATTTACATTGTAATTTACATTGGGTGTTCAGCCAAACTTCTGGCCACTACTCCTAAGAGTATTTGTTATCTTTTTATAGCTGGTGAACGACAAAACAGCCTCTTTTATGCTGCTCTTTTACATTTGCTAAAATGTCTCTGAGTTGCTGGATGAAGCTTAATGAGAAGAAACCGTTCACTTCAGGTTACAACTTCTTATAAAAGCAGACAGATTTACAGAAATGCTACCATTCTAGATAGGAAAACTGAGTTTAAATGTTGGCTTTGAGATTGGTGGTCCAAACTGACAGTGTTTGCAAATGCACTTCTTGTACACCTATGTGCTGTAGCTCCACTGAAATAAAATACGGTCAGGAGGGCTATTTTCATGATATACTGCATTCATAATCAATTTTTATATAATCGGTTCTTCTGCTCAAAAAAAATAGAACCTTTCAGAAAAGGTAAAACACCATTGTTTAATGAAAAATATATAATAACTAGCTTGGCAAATGTTGTGTGTGAAATTCCAACAGAAACCATAAATTATATTAAATGCCCAATAAAAATGTTCAATCAAAAGCTCATTTTAAGATACATTGTTAATGAACTGTATGAAATGATGCTTAATCAAAACCCGACACTTTGCAGGGGAGAGAGATTCCACAGGACTTCAGGAGCACAACTGTTCTGAACAAAAGATAACAATAGAACAGGGTAATTAATAGTCTGCACTCCTGTGGCATTCTCCAGGGTGTTCCAATTTCTAAATGAGATCCACTGTTTTTCAAGAAAGCAGAAATTATGCTGTATGATGCAGTTAATGCCTTGAACTTGATCAAACATTAAGACATCATTTGTCAGGCAGGATTTGGTTGCTTCAGAGTATTGATCATTCCCCTGTTTAAAGTTATTGAGTGAAAAGGAGAAAACACTTTTCTTGTAAAAGATCATTTTGCAAAAGAATTTCCCTGTCTTTATCTTTTCTGTCTGCAATTTTCTAATTCTCAAATTGCATAAAACTAGTTAAAGAAACCCTCTAGGAAAAGTTATTCATCACAGTGGTATTAATAAGAGATTTGGTGTGGTTATACTGATATGCACAACAGATTTTCATATTTGGTTCCTTTTCAACTGGCACCCTGTAATGAGTATGTCATATTCTTCATATATAAGTTTCTAAATTTTCCTAGCCAAAGATAGAAAATGCTACTCTTCCTAGCAAAGCAGAAAGAGGGGGGTAAAGTAGTACAAGGACAGAATACTGAGATATTCAAGTCATCCTAATTATTGGCAGCATTACAGTTGTAAATAGTTTCAAATTCAGATCTGTGCATATTTTTCCTCCTCTTAAATCCTCATTCCTTGCAGCAACTTGGAAACATTAATTTTCTACAAATTCAATTTTTCAAAACAGTCATAAGCTGCTATTATTATTAATCACGATATTCACGTTAGTACAAAAATGGATTTACTGAAGAGCAGAGGAAGATGTAGCCCCCTCCCCTTCTCTTCATTACAGCCTCCCACTCGGAGCTGTGTTCCTGCTTGCTCAGCCTGCAACACTTGGGACTAGAAAGAACACAAACATACTATCACCAACAAGGCCTGAAAAATGTTAATGCCTTCAAAATTGTGTTTCTTAACAGGAAAGTCACGATTTCACTCTGGACTTGTGCTCCCTGAGACCACCAGCAGCTCCCAAGGAGAAGCTGGGGTGTGAATTTGTAGCCCACTGGCAGTGCCATGGCTGCTCCTCACACTGGCACTTGCTTCCCCTTCCCCTGGGGACAGTCACTGACCAGACACCAACCAAAATGCCACAGATTCCTGTTTCTTTATTCCTGGCAACCATCCTTAAGCACTTTTGAGAAGCTGTCCCACTTATGCAGCTCCATTCGGTGGGGTCGGAGGTGAGACAGCCCCGATGGAACATTCCTTCTTCTGGTGATTTCCAGGTCTGCCACAGTGTTAAGAAAACACATGTTAAAGAAATGGATTTATATTAAAGAATGGTTAGGTGTGAGATGTTCCCACTGTGAAAAACCCCTTTATAGTTCATTTTCTGCTGGACTGGAGACAGCTGTACTGAGATGAGCAAACCAGGCTGAGCCTGAGGCTGGGAAAGGTATTGTGGCTGCACAGGACAGCTTTCCCCGTGCCTCGATGCATGTGTCTCAGTGCAGAGAAATAGCTCCGATTATTAATCTTGGAAAAGCACGTTTGGGTGCTGATTTTTTTGACAGAGGCATTACTGTGTCACTGGAACTCAACAGCTTCAGTAGTACTGGTCTTATTTTGGTGTCTCCAGTGCTGGGAGCAGCACCTTGGACCCCCTTTCCACTGTGTGCCTGGCACAGACAGAGCAGTTGCTCCTTCCACCCTCTGCAGCCACAGCCCAAAAGCCAGTCCTGCAGGGAGAGGGGCTGGCTGGCTCCCGAGCTGCTGTAGTGGGCATGGCAGCAGCTCTGCACTGCCAGAGTATCACTGCCAGCTCCTGCTGGCCTTCAGGGTCTCTATTTCACAGCCAAGGGCAGGCAAACCAAGTAAAACTATGTGGAAATTCAGGAAAAAGAGATTAAGTCGAGGAATTATTATGCTCATCGAACTCGGTGTGTTTTCTGAGAAGGAAAAGATACTTCTTTTTCTTTACTTTTGCTCCTTATGAATGAATGTATGTATGCAGAGAACTGTGAAGAGATTAGATATGCAGCCAAGATAAGGTGCAAAAAAAGCCCTTCAGAGTGTGGCAAGGGATATCTCTTGCATCTCAAAGCTGTCCTTTAACAAGACCACTTTTTGCTCTATCCAGCTATCAGTTCCAAATCTTTATCTCAAATTTCTGCCCAGTAAATATGATGCCATTTCTGTCTTTACCCCTCAAATATCTAATATAATTGCTGTTGGTATTTTCCCACCTAATAATTTAAATGGATTTTTGATTTTTTTCCTTCCAGTAATGAATGGCACTACATTTTTTTCTTATTTTTAATTTCTGGTATGATGCACCTTCCTTTCCCATTTTTAAAACTTTATTTATGATTTCTTTTTCATACCTTGCAGCATCTTATAAAATATAAAATAAAAAAAATGTAATGAAACATTCAGAGGTTTCTTCTCCTTGTGGGTTTTAGGAGATGCAACATTGTGTTGAAATTCCAGCCTGTATTTTATTACTTCCAAGAAGGTGCAAAGAATAACAATAAACACCTACCTGCACTTGGAAGCTGACAAAGAGAACGTGCTCAAAGGTCTCTCACCTCAATTTCAAGTCACAACTGGATACCTCCAAGGCAGGGATGAGGACATTATGATGTGTTATCATTCCTTTTTGTACATGGGGATTCCACAATCATTAATTTAAATATTTAGTGCTCATACAGTCTTTATTCATTATTGAAGTAGACCAAAAGCTGTTGTCTTCTAACCAGAATGATTTGCTGCTGCAACAACAACCTCTACTCACTTTTTAATTTTCTTTTAAGGAAAAATAATGTTTGCTGTCTGTGGGTGTCTGGGCTGCTGTGGTGATTTCATAACAAATTTTCCCACCTGTCTTGTTCCACTCCCTTTTTCCTGCCCATCAAGATCTCAATTTCAACATTCCATCTCTTAGTTGTATGCATTTATTTTAGGTTACACGAGTTGTTCATGTCCACGAGGAAACTAAATGAGACACCATCAGAAAACTGGTTCTGAGCAGTTCTACCCCTCTTCCTCGATTGCTCAGGGTGGGTGTTCAGGACAAGCACCCCTGTGCAGAGAAAACAGACCCTGGCAGGGAGCACACCTGTGTACGATGCTGGAAGTACCACCAGGGCACCCCCCTCCACAGGAGAGATGGGTCTGAAAATGAAGGGCTCTGGGAATACAGCACTGCCCTCTGAAAAGGAGAGGTTCTGGATGTTTGAAGAGTGATGCTCTAAGAGACTTTCAGATTCAAAAGTGAAAAGGGCAAATAGTATTGGTTAATCTTTTGTGAAGTACAGTAAGACATTTACACGTGCATATTAGCTGAAGAGGGAAAAATAGCTGGTGGCATAACATAACAGGCCTTTTAATGACAGTGTGTTATTAATAGCCTTAATAGAGGCCATGGCACTGGGTTTGGAATTAAATGATCTCTAAGATTCCTTCCAGCCCATGCCATTCTCTGGTTGTATCTTCTTGTCGTCCCAAAGGTAATCCCAGTGTTCAAAAATAAAGGATTCCATAAGACTGTAACTTTTGAGTGCCCCTGCAAAATACTTTGGGAGATAATTAAAGTTTTAAGGTCAGGTGTGTGCTTTTATTGATGTATATGAAATATTGTTCACAGAAGACAAGTCCCTTGGAAGTTTATGAGTCAATCATGGACTACATTGCATTCAAAATAAAGCAGGGTTCAAATGCAACGGATTTAAATATGTCCTTGTTAAAACACATGGAATTCCACTGAAAATCCAAGTCTAAACAGAAGACGATGCTTTTTTGATTCTTTATGTAGATTAAGAAAAAAAAAAATTCCAAAAGCGAGCAGAAAGTGAATCCGAAAACAAAGAGGAGGGACAATTATGTGGAAATATAAAATACAGATGAATGTTTAAAAAGGACTGGCATGTTGGAAATGTGCAGATCAGAGAGTCAATGTGAAGGGCTTGGGGTCACAGAACAAAAGGAATGGTGCAATGGACACACAGCGCTGAATGAAATGGAAATAACAGAAATATGTAGCAACACATCATAGTCACAAAGGTTAGCAGCATAGAGAAATGGCACCAGGATAAATATTAGTTGATATTTAGTGCACATAATGTTTTAATATCCATAAAGATATTTGAACTGGTAAAACTATTCATGCTTACCACAGTCGTTGCCTAAAAACCAGTCCCATTTTGCAGATTAGTCATGAATGTATAAGATGCGTGTATGCATTAAAGAAGATAAAATATTTACAATTCCAAATTGCAGATACAATGTCCCACTACTGCCTGCTTTCAAACCATGCCTGAATCTTAAATTGATCGTGTAGATATTAAGACTGGGAACTATTTGACTTCCAGTGATACCAGCATTAAGCCAGAAGCTGTAATGGAAGGATACAGAGATTTACTTCATAAAACCCAGCACTTTCCTGGGGAATACAAGATTAAAGTGAATCCTCCACTATGAGCACCAATGAAATATCCCTCTTGCACTAAGGCAGATAGGTCAGCAAGGCTCATTGAGACTAAAAAATCCTACAAAAGGTCCATGCCAAAACCAGGAAAAGGCATTCATGGGAGAGCTGAAATTGCATCTAAGTGCTTAATCAAGAATATGTCCAAATGACTGCACCTGATTGTATATACATCTATATATGCAGTCTAGGCTGTGCTAAATATTTCAGATGATGGATGTAAATACAGCTCTAGTTTATTGTTCTGTGTATTACACGCTCTTAAATCTTATTGCTTGTCTGCACTGAGTCTATAAATTTCCTTTGTCTGCAGTGCACTTTCCAGAGGACACCGTGTCTCAGACACTCAGCTGTGGTAAAGCCAGCTCTTTCTTTCCATAGACTCTTGGTAGCACACCTTCCCTCATCAGAGGAAAGCACCCTCAGCATCCCCATCTCTCCCCAAGACCATACAGCCATAATTTTCCTTTAGGATAATTTAAGCAGACTGAGCTCTTTAAAGCTCTTGGATTATTCACAAGACCAGGCTGAGCCATACACTACAGTGCTTGTTGGCATCACAAAATGAAAACCCAGCCAGCAGGATTGCACCCTGATGTAAGTGAAACCAGACACCACATATAAGCTTATTTTATGATAAAGGCACAGATAAATAGTGAACTCGTTTACATAAAGTTTTGGGACTAAATGGGTCCAAGAGGACAATCAGTAATTGATACAAACAAATCCCAGATTTTCAGGAAACACAATGTACAACAAAGAGGACATTTCAGCTGCACTTCCATCAGCAAAGTTATGCCTGAGTTTGACTAAAACCTTATTCAATTTGGCAAGGCAAAGTCCAGTCTCCAGATAATAATGTTAAGACTATGGGAATAGTGAGATGGAGCTACAGCAGTGAAGAGAAATTCAGATTAAGGGAGGCATATGCCAGCTGCTGGCACCTGAAACAGACTGTGGCCAGGCATAATCATACAGAGAAGACACTTGAGGCAGGTGATGAATGCAGTATAACTAAGGGTTTCATTTAAGCCACATCATCACTTATGTTCTTTTCTAAGTATTTTATCAGACTGTTAATCAAAACAAATTCTCTGAACATTGCATTTCCAGACAGGAATTCTTCCTCAGTTCTGTGCTAGTTCAAAACAAGGCAGTGATGGATAATAAATTGAATGCTATGGTTAGATGGAACCATGAAAGACTGGTTAGTCCATGATCACTGAAAGTTCGTGTAGTTGTTTTTACTGTATGTAAAATACGAAAGCAATCCTAAAATCTTTAAATCCTAAAACTAATCCTAATCTAATCCTAAAACTCTTCTTAATTACATGCAAACAAATTAATATATATTTATATATTTCATATAAAAATATGCTATATATATATATACATATAATATACTTATATATTACCCAGAAAGATCAACATTAAACTGCCTACTGGGAATTTTCTTTGGACAGGGAATAGAAGAATACTTTACAAATTTAAATTAGTACCTTATTGTAATCTATGTACTTCAGATTACCTTTCATGAATCTTTATCTTCAGATTAGATAAGATTTGCCTCTGTCTGAATTTTTATGGTGCAGTCCCCAGAGAAACAGAAAGATTTGGGAGATATCTGTTACCATTTAGTGTTGCTTGTACTCTGAAACTACCTTAAGGCTTGAATATATGAATATTTGCTCTGAAGTCGACATTAAATGTTCCTATTGAAAGTCAAAATGTAGTGCACTGAAATATTAGCAGAGCACTGTCTAAAACCCACCTCACATCTAATTTCAAAGGGATTTGCTCTCCCAGGCAGGCACTGAGCTCCTGAAGCGATGATAATTTGGGCCCACCACAGTGGGGAGTGGGGAGAGCAGAGGCTGGAGGTAGGTAGGGGTGCAGTATTTTGGGGAGTCACTAGATGGTGGTAATGCTGACACCCAGATACTGCTGTCAGCTCTGCTTAGCCAAACTCCAGGTGAAAATCTTCATTCCCTGCTGTGGGACCTCTTCTTCCAGAAGCGCTGTATATCATCACTGAAACCTTCCTATCGTAACTTTTCTGACTATAAATTATTTCTTAGGTATAGTTACTACCTCAGGCTAAATCTAGATTTTGAAATCTTAGTCTAGACTCCTCAGCCTTACTCCTGGAGCTCCAGCAGACAGGGAGATGCCAACTGCTCCCCTTCCAGTCTGTGTCCTTGGAGGTACCAAATTCCCCTATGACTGTGCCATGTTTTATCCCCAGATGGCAAATAAGCCACACACAGGAGCTCCCTTATTCTCCTTGGTGGCACAGAGTATAAGTAAAAGTGAGAAAACTTGTGGACTGAGATAAAGAGAGTTCGACAGGGAAAGCAAAAGCCACATGCACAAGGAAAGCAAAGCAAGGAATTAATTCACCACTTCCCAAAGACAGGCAGCTGTTCAGCCATGCCCAAGAAAGCTGGGCTCCATAACATGTAACAGTGACTTGGAAGACAAACTCCATCACCCCCAACATCCCTCCTTTTCCCTCTACTCCCAATTTATATGCTGAATATGACTGCACATGGTCAGGAATGTCCCTTTAATCAGCTGGGGTCAGCTGTCCTGGATGTGGCAGGGTGGTGCAAGAGGCAGAAAATGCCTTGACTTTTTGTTGCAAGACCTGATCAGCAATACCAAAATCACCTCTGTATAGTCACTACTGTTTCCAGCACAGCTCTGAAACACAGCCCCACACTGACTGGAAAGCCCCATACTGACTATCCCAGCCAAAACCTGTACAGAGTCTAATCCAAAATGTGTCCACATTTCCAACCATCTGTGAGCTGAGACAGATGCAGGTCCAGAAAACAGTGATGTACATAGCTGTGCCTGTGGGAGCTGCATGGTCTGCTCCACACAAGGCACCAAGGGTTGTCAAAGACCACCAATTTAACCCTTGAGTAGTGACAGAAGAGGAGAAGGTGACATCTTTGATCAGCAAGGTGATGGAGAGCTGCAGCCATATGGGAAACTTCAGCAGGAGCTGTGGAGGTGATGCCTGGCTGCAGCCCCAGCAGCATGAGGGCCTGGAGAGATCCTCTCTGTGGTATCTGCATGGCTGTGGTGCACATCCCTTGGCTTAGACAAGCCTTACCTTATGCACAGATCCCATTACTGCAGCAAGAAGGTACAAGAGTCTACCCCTGTCCTGCACTTTGCAGTGGGGATTCATTCTTTTATTGTTCAGCTGCACCAAGAACAGTTGTGTTTGAAGCCAACTGTGCCATTGTTGTTTCTGTTGGTCAGGACTGTTGTTCTGGACTGATACAGAGAATGGGGGAAAAAAAGAATGTAATGTATTGATTTTTTAAAACTTATTTATGATCTCTTTCAGCATGCTATAATAAAAGTTCTGCATCAGAAGACCATGCTCTGCTTTTCATTCCTTTCACAGCTCTAAGAACTTGCTGCACCCTTTGCAATGAAGGCAGTGATCAGTCTTCCTGCTTCTTCTACAGCAGTTCCAAAGTAATTGGTTGGTTTAATCCTCCATCAACAGGCAGAGTATGAAATATGCTATGAGGAAACAGTATGCCTGGAAATGTATTTATAAATATGCTAAGTGCATCCTCAGAATTTTTTTTCCGATTCTTTAGCATTGTTTCAAATGCAGTCTCCTTCATTGTTTCTTCAGAAATGCACATGCTTACCTTGAATAACTCATTATGAACTTCTGCACAAAGACCTTCAGGAGTTTAAAAGAAAAAAAAATAATCTGTTATTCAAAATAACCTCATCTCAGTAGACAGTTTTCCTGTAGCCAGTCTGGGTGCAGTGTGAGTGTTTTGCAGGTGCATTCTTGCTGACCTTGGATGTAGCAAATAGGTGTAAATGACATTCAGGCCCCTCTGCTGCTGTCATTATGGGCTCTTTGTTATACTGCAGGAGTCACATTAGCATTACACTGAGAGTACAGTATTGCAGGTGAAAGAGAAAGCTGAACCTCATGGATATTACAGTGTAACAGCTTTGGCTCAGACTCCTGAGGCAGTGAGCCAAGCGATAACAAAATGTAAGTCAAATTAAATACAAAAAACCCTCCTACATTAGCATTAAGGATTTGACTTGCACTCCTCAAGAAAAAGTGTTCCAAGTTAAGTCTGCTTCTGTCTGAGTTTGGTATTAAAGCAATACAGACAACTTAAACTTTCATAAAACAAATAATTGTTCAGTTGGTTTTGTGTCGTGTCTAGTTTTAATTCTGCTTTAGACAGTTTGTAAACAGGATATACTAGATTTTGGGTTTAAACCTTTATTTGTTTAATAATAATATTTTTTCAGCCAGGAAAAATTAATGGTCTAATCTATGATTTTTTTTTAAATCAAATTTAGTAAACTTTGAAGTAGGAGATGACAACTCAGGAATACATATGAAGAAAAAGAAATTGCCAAATGCATGAAAAGAAGATACGCTGGAATATAGTTTCCAAAATAACCCTTTCCCAATGTTGTTAAGCTTGTATTAATTTCCAGAATTGCATTAATCCATTAGAGGTTCACATTTTTGCAGTAAGAAATATAATTTTCTAGTTGATAGAGTCTTGCTTAACCATATAATTAATTGGTAAACTTTAAAAAATGAGCTTATGTTTTAAAAGCCAGAGAACGCAAATTGTTAAGTTTTTACAAATCCTTCTGAAAAGAATGGAAGGACTAAGATGAACAAAGAACACAGGGTCAGGCTTGTTGCAAAACCTAACTGTATATCTGATCTGCCATTCCTTTTTAACCACAGTTGCATGCATAAAGCACAAGTAATCTAGACAGCAAGTTTTGACTTGGAATATTAAAAAAAGGGGGCTGATAAAAAGTGCCTCCTCTTCTTCGAAGACACTATGAAGAAAGTGCCTAAAGCTACATATTAGTCTATTCTGGGGGCAGGGAGGGAGCAGGACAAAAAGTAGTTCTCCATCCACAGGCATGGTAGAATTAAACCAGGATGCAATCAAATTCTAATTCTAAACACGTTGGGTTTTCATATATATATTTAATTCCCTTTTTATTAATTACCAGATCTTATGAACCATTATATTTCAGAGAAACAAGTCAGACAAGATGTTTGCTTACAATTGAAGTGATGAAGAAACATCGAAATCATGTCCCAATTCAATAAAACAATAAAAATGAAACTAGAATACATGTGCTGACAACAAATAATATGAACATGCTTGAAATACGTCAGGCAGGAGTCAAAAAGGACACTGAAAAACCTGCAACCTACTGATAGCCTGAGTAGCCGTACACAGAGTGAAATGTTTACCTATCAACCTCTCCTATGGAAATTTATGTATATGAAGCCTCTGGGAAATGACCTTGGCTTAAATTGGAATTGTTACATCCACAGGGTGACATAACTGCCCATGGGGCTTGATTTGTTTATTTCTTATTAATTGAATTCTAAGTAAAAATTAAAAAGGTTGGGTTTTTTGTTAAAAAAAAAGGATTGACATGAAGAGAGAGAAATTTAAAACCAAAATCAATTTCTTACTGATATTGAGTAACATCTTTCCTCACAACACTGTGTGTATCTTCAAGATAGTGAAATATGAGAAGGAAGATTTCTGTTTCAATGTTTTTACCCTTTAAAAATTTTGCTTTTGCTGACTGTCACAAACTCTCAAAGGTGGCAGAAAAAAATAGTTATTTCTAACCAACATTCTGTTTCTCCAATTGATCTTTGATCTCTTTTTTTTTTTTTTTTTTAAATTGGGACCAAGAAGCAGACAATAAAATGAAAGTCAATAAACAAGTCAGCTTCTCTCCAGCCCTTTGGGCATTCCTGTTTTTGTCTAAAGAAACCCTAAACCTCCAGTCATATGGCAAATGTCCTGGCAAAAAATAACAATGGCAAGATATAAAAAATGGATTGAAGTACGAAGAGAGTTTGGAAAACAGTCCTTGCAATAAAAAATTTCAGATTGGTGACTGTAAAATGGCAAGGCAGCAGGTTGTTTTCATGTACCATGCACACTGAGAGGCAGGACCAGGCGCCTGAGCTTGAAGCCATCCCAGGGCTACCTTGGGCTGGTTGCCCAAGGCCACATTCTCATGCAAGGGAGAATCCATGGCAATCCAGGGGGTTGTGTCCATTTTTATAAATGCCAGCCGTTTAACCTCCAGCTGAATAAGAACACCCCTGCAGCATGCTGTCCAAATACGAAGGTGAAGTTGCACTGACATTTCACAGTAATTAACAAAAGCTCAGATGTCCAGGGAAGTGGTGGAGTTCTTATGTGAGCTCATGTTTCTAGCTGGCTCAGGGGCTGACATCTGCTATGGCATGTCTTAGATGCTTTCCTGTGTTTGGTGTCCCTGTGCCACAGTGGCTGCTGTCCTTGCTCATGCTGATTAGTGTGTGGGACAAGTCCATCCGCTGCGTGCTGAGTCACCACATTAATCAGTGGTTTGCTGCCTCTTGTCTCCTCTCTGCAGGGAGGCAGGAAACACACTCGGTATTCTTGAAACTGGGATCCAAGATGTGAACAGAATGTTGAGCTACTCATCCTCTGAGCACTCCGATGCATAAGTCTCCTCGGAGCATCAGCTGCGTACGAAAATCCTTTTTCACCCACGTGCTTCCAGTGGGTGAGCACTGATGTCTCACTGATGTCATGGCTCTGGAGCCAGATGAGATGCACTCTTTGGCTGAAGGAAGCCTTTTGGTTGCCAGCTGATTTGCAGCTAGCACTGACCTACAAAGCCCCAAACAAGCCTCCTCTGTGTTCACTGTCCTCTTCTCTCCCTCTATGAGTCAAGGACAATGAAATAGTTTAGACACACAGTTAAGGAGAGCACCTGGACTTTAGGAGGCTTTTTTAGTCTTTAACAAAGGGATACTTTAATCATTCATACAAAACAAGGAAGGGACAGGCATTTCCAAAACTGAAATAGAGTCATTATTAAGAGTCCAGGATACAAGATTCTTGCTCTGGTTAATTTGAGCAGGATGTAAGCTTACTCCATAAAGAAGAGATTTCAGGGAACTGTTGAGCTGTTGGGTTCAAGGTCCCTCTCAGACACCAAGTGGGAACTGCATGGGGGACATTGGGGTAGAAATATGTGTCTTTGCTCCAGCAGAGTGGCATCAGTGTGGAATCTCTCATTCTTCCGGCCTGCACAGAAGGTTCCCCAACCAATTAAAGGAGAACCTCTTTAATTAAAGGAGAACCTTTGAGCAGCTTCATCTGCAAGCTTTGGACTGGCCCAGGAGGCTGTTCAGCTGTGTCACGTCCCCAGGCTTTCTCCCCACGCAGCAGTGGCTCTTGTAGGTACAACATGCCAAGCATAATCAGCTAAACTAACCATGAGGTCTTCTGAGTGACAATCAGTAGCTCTTTCCACACTTTCTTTCAGCAGCAACAGCAGGGTGAACAATCCTGCCAAGAGGAGGTGGGTGAACCACATGACTTCAAGTCGCTGCTGGTAAATGATTAATTCTCCAAAAGGCTTCTGAGAGTTGAATGTTGGAGAGGAGATGTAACCTCCAAGCATCTACAGATCATTTAAGAAGGACTTTCTCCTGATAGGGACAGGGGGAGAGACAAGATTATTTGCAAAGAGCTGACCTGGGGGCAAGTTGAGCATGTCTTGCTTTCCTGGAAGGTTCTGAGTTTGCCAGAGTTGTGTGCAACCGCATTAAAAAAAAAAAAAAAAAATGGGCCTTACAGATTTTGGCCAGAAATGGTGCTAAACCAGTCCTGATATCATTCCCTTAACAGACTACTGTGTAATTGCTTGTTTCTCCCTTAACAGTAATTGAGAAGTCCCCCAGGTGAACACCACCAGAAGCCACTCCTGTGCAAGCTGTCCATCAAGGCAGATTGGCCCTCCTGGCTCAGGCTCAACAGCCTCCAGTCCTGTATTCATTGGCACTATGAGACAATAAGGTTTAGCAGAATAAGGCTGATGGCAGCAGCTCTGGTAATCCTGCCCTAACCTGTGCTAAAATGACACTGTGTGAAAATGCCAGCCCTTGCAGGCACAGGCTAGAGTGTTAGAGGTTTAATGCTCGGTGAACACCAGACTATAGGAATTCAAATGAAAAATGGCTGGAAAATCCCCATTATCATCATAACTGAGAAGCAGGAGGATCTTAGCTCATCTCTTCCCACCTCAGCACCCCCAGCCTCAGGTTGTCTAAAGCCCTCGTGGATACTTCTTTTGAACTGCATGATGGGTCTGATGAATTAGAGAATACATATTTCCCAATTAAGATTTCAGGGCACTGGGTACACTAGAAAATTAATTTTGTACATTTTTTTTTCCAGATCCTAGATATTCCCACCAGTACATCAGAAATTCAGTTCAAGCCCCCTGCAGGAGGTGAGGTTTTCTGATACATGGGAAGTCACCTTCATGCCTTGATGCACCTTTTAAAGTTCATTCAGAAGGACACAGTAGAACCTGTGTAACTCAGAGGGAAACAAGAGAGTTAAGGAACAAAATCCAGATTTGCCACTAATGTAAATGATGAACACTTCACTGGAGCGTTCTGAAACAAAGGCAGTTTTAAAATTCCAGATCACAAAACCACACCCAGCTTTAGTTTTCATCCTCTAAACTATGAGCCACTGTCATCCTCTCATCATACCCAAAGGAGAAGAGAAGAAAGAGGAGTTCTGATTGCAGAGCAGTGCTTGCATTTGTTTGTATACATAACCATATTCAATTCTTTACCTTTCAAGGGCCCCTGAAAATAGAAATGTCTGCTTACTGGTTTGTACAGATGCTGAACTAAACAGCAAGTATAAGGCTTTGTGAATTTAATCTAGAGGAAGCAGCTACTAAAGGAAATATTCAAAATGCATTTGGAGGGATGGTACAAACTAGTAGTACAGGCTAAGGTTGTTATGCATAAATAGCATTTCTCTTAGAATATTCATGGCTTGTAGCTGAATCAACATTCCAGACATAATGATTGGTTTGACCAGGCCAAGTCAACTGGTACATTGACCTGTGGCTCAGGAACTGAGCATCAATAAAAGCAAGAGCAGCAGCAACTGGGCAAGGGCATTAATGGTCTAGGTCTGTTCTGTCACTCATCTTGATGATGGAATCACCCCTACAGAGGGTGTTCCCTGACTATCAGGACAAATTTAAAATCTTGTACCCCTGCAAAGCAGCTGAAGGTTGGTTTGCAGCAGAGATAAGAGAAGGGCTGTGGTTTTAACCCAACTGAAAAATAACAGGTGAAAAATAAACACTGCAGCCTCAGGTAGGCATCATGGGCTGCTGGTGAGGTGCAACATCCCAGCTCAGTCTAGGCTGCCATGCCCTTGCCTGGCTGCCAGCAATATTATTAAAGCACACTGGAGCACAGAGGGACATCCTGCCTTCAGACATAGTCTTACACAGCAGTGTGCATCACCATGCCATCACCTGGCCAGCAGAATGTGGCAGGTGCAATTCAGCAGCTCCTTTCATGTACCTGTTGGCTGTGCACAAGCTCTCTGAGCATAGCAGCCGCGTGTGGTGGGACTGGTCAGCTGGAGAGGTTCCTGCACAGCACCTACAAGTGCCCAGCAGAGCCTGAGAAATGTCAGCTCTGCAGAGCCACCTGGCAGGACAACACAACTCAATTCTGGCACAGGAAGAGTTTGGGATGAAGGCCTGACTGATGCTCTTTGTGCAAAGCTGAGCAGAGTCTAATGTCCTTATAAATCCTCTGCATGACTTTAGATCTGATGAAAGCTAGACTGTCAGTTCAACACAGGAAAAAATCATCCATATGCTGGAGTATTCTTTGAGGTTGTGTGCCTTCCATGCCAGAATATGTCTTCAGTGGGATTCGGAGTCACACTGGCCTTTTTCAAGCACTCTGCCCAGGGAAGAATTCCCTGTAAAAACAGCTCTCCAATAAGTAAAACCTCCTAGAAATCGTTTGCATGACTGATGTGTCACATGGTACATCATGTACTGTATTTCCCCCCCAGGTAATCTGCCTGAACAAAGGTTTGTTTTTATCCTCAAGTTCTTTTGCCTCCTTGTATCTCTCATTCTTCAGCAATGCCCTCCGTGCTGGAGAGATGCCGTGAAGACTTGAGATATTGTGCAATGTTGTCAAAAAAATTTATGGTCCAATATTTTGGTTTTTTTGGAAGGCTGCTCCTCCCCTTTCTGCTTTAGCAAAGAATTTACTCTGGTCAAGGCCATGTGAATTTCGGCAGTGGGGATACCTGTCTGACAGGATACCACAGTGTGCCCCAGAAATGTATTGCCTTTCAAAATACATGATAACAAGGTATTAAACCCATACTCAACCTGCAGCTTTTAAATTCCAGGTTTGCCTGGATTTGCATGCTTTTCAGGCAGAATTTTTTTAGTTGCTTCAGAAATTTAAAAAAAAAAAATTGGTAAGTTAGAATAAAAGCATGAATCCATATCAATCACTCACAAAGGTTTATACACAGATAAGTGTGTGGGAAAACTGGAAGAACTCAATCAAAACTGATGTGGAGGAGAAATGACTGGCTATATTGACAATGAGGGATAATAACTATAGAGATACATGGCAGGAAGACTTACAAAAGGGAGCCTCAGAACTAGTGACATAATTTGAATGAGAAATGTCTCAGGAAAACTTAAATGTCACTGCTGTTCAGGCTGTCAACAGTAATGCTGTCATTTAGGTAAATGCTACATTATTTTATTACAAGCCTTTAATTACTGTTCTTGCATTCTAAATATGCTTTGTTAAGCTCAACATTAAGGTGACCCATTATTATTTATTAAAGGCAAAATGGCAGCATAATAGCAGGCTAGTCCAAAAAATCCTCAGTATTGTGATGCATTCATGGAGCCCACCCTGGACAGCCACACTGAGTGCTTCAGTAACACGTCAGGTCTGTTGTTTGCTTTGGCTGTTCCTGTTTGTCACATCTTCCCACAAGTATGAAGCTCAGCTTCTCTCCACACATCATGGGCATGATGGTGTATTTCTAAAGACTGTGGAAAACTGACTAAAAAGCAGTGGCCATCAGTTCCAGGATGGACTCATGGCAGGGCCCTAGCCCTCCAGAACTTGGATTTGATGGCAGTCACTGAAAGCAATCAGTGTGATTTCCAAAAGGAGGCTTCACACATCAGCATGTACTCCTTAAGGAGAGGTTGCATCCCATAGCTCTCCAGCCCAGGCTTCCTTAAGGACATTAATTCTTCAGCCTACTTCATAGCTGACAGCTGAACTGTGAACTTTGAGGGCTTTTTGCACTGTCTGTGAGATTGTGCTTTCAAACCCTCAGACAATGCAGTGGAAAAAAACTGAAAAATGCAGTTATACCTTAGTCCCATCACATGACTCTTCTGTTCTTGACCCCAAGTTCACATTCAACTTAACTAAGAGAATGAAACAGATATATAACAAGGGAAATGGGCCTGGGGGAGGGGAGTGATAATGGCCACATGCTGCAATACAAAGAAGAGCTGGAGCAAAGCATTAACACGAGAAAATCACAATTCAAGACGGGAATAAATCAAATGGGCTGCAAGGACTGCAGTGTATCCAAGATACTTTCTGTGAGGCAGAGAAAAGAGGCCATCCAGGGATTTGTAGAAGGGACAGGTTTCAGCCCTGGAAAAAAACAAAAGACCCAAAAACATTCTATTGAATAAGTAACAAATATCACCCTCTGATCTAGTTTTCTTACTTTGTGATCCTTTTTCTTGACCTGCTGCAATTTTACAATGGGCTCTACAACTTTGTGGCTGGTCTGTTCCTTGAAACAAACTGACTCATCAAATGATGCACTTTTACTGCTGTTTGCACTACTGTAACAGCCTTATCTACAGTACAATAGTTCACTGAACTACCTGAATAAATAAAAAATAAGCTACCAAGTTAAAACTATAAGCTATGTAAGCTGTAAGTCAAAGCTACCAATGACAGAAGGATATTTTCATTTTAGGGGTCCATAAGAGAACTTGCATAGTGCTCTAAGTCCTTAATAGACTTGCTGTGTGTTTTCCATCCAAAGTACAAAGGATTCAATCCTTGCTGGATTTTCATATGTGGAAGATTGCATATGAGACTGCTTCTGTCTTCCAGAAGACTCAGTGAGAAACACAAAAATCAGACTGTATAGAGGAAGGATGTCAGAGAGAAAATAACCTGAATTTGGTCATAAAACTACTTTTGCACAGACCACACAGAAAGGACGTGGGAAAGTGGTGAGAGGAACTACAAAGGAAGTATGAAAAGAGTTGACACAAGCTGATATAAAGAACATACTTAAGTCCCCCCAAAATTTGTTCCCCAGTCTCTGTATGGAGACTGTTTTTCAGCAACATCCCAAATACTGTGTAAGACTGAATATAATTCCTGCATGTAGCTCTGCCCTGAATCTTTCAGGCTGTTTTGTTCAGTGCTCAGCACCAGGCAGGCATTTCAAGTGTACATGAGCAGCAATAGGAACAGGATTAAGTAGTTAATGGGAAGCATTTTTTATTGCTTAATTTCATAAAATATGTCAGTATTTAAGAAAGCAAATTATGAATATAAGTGGCAGTCATGGATTTGTTCAAGGTTGAACACAGCTCTGGAGTCAAAGATTAAATAGCCTTTGCTTGATATGATTCATCATCATGAACCTCTGGAGAAACCAAGGAGATTTCGGCCAAGGAGAGAATTCATAATGTACGACAACTCAGCTGAGTTCCAGTTACTTTAAATGTCTTTTATCTTTAAATATAGACCGTCCATATGAATTTCTACTCATTGTTCCATAAGGGTCAATTATCAGCCCTTTGCAATTATTCTTCCAGTCTGTGGGGCTCTGTGATGCCTTTTTTCCTCCCACATTTGGAGCACAGTTCTCAAGTGCTCATTTACAGAGAAACCCTCTGTAGTGAACAACCACATGATTTAATTTTCACTTCCAAGGCTGAACTAGACACACAAAAAAAGCAGGTTAACAAATGCAGGTTTTACACATAATGTTGATACCGATCCATGTAAATGGGACTTGCAACAATCAGTTACTTTTAATCAGTAAGTTTTTTAGAAAATCAAAATCACTATTGATATAAAAAATAAACTAGAATCTCTTTGCTCTTGAGAGAAGTGACTGCTAAGGTCTCTGGCTCCTGAAAGCAACAGTACTATACTTTGCTTGGAAAAATTTTGCTTCATGAACTGCAGCTATCCTCCATGCTGTGAATAGCTGTGTTTCTTCTTCATTTGCATGAAGGACCTCTCTTAAAAATACAAGAAGAAGAGTAACAAAATTTACACTAGAAATTAAAAAAAAAATTACATTTCTAAAATACCTTGAAATTAAAATTAAGCAATGTAAAGGTCACACAAGGTAAGTAATTTTCATTAACAGGAATGAAACCCAGCCTGTTGAGCTGACACAGCTAAAAAACAGCAATAAAGAGCTTTTCATACAAGGTATACTAGAATATGATGTATGTATAGGACATGTATGAAAAAGCAAGCCAGTTCTGAATGTATGAAAGTATTACTGCAGTCTTCTCAGATGTTCATGAAGGGGGTGTTTTCCCCCTGCCTGAAAGCATTGCTCTATCTAGTACAAATAGGCCATTATATACTGTATTAAACAAATCCAGCAGTCTTTGGTGGACTACATCGTTGCCTACTTTTGTGTCCTTTGGAGGAATTATGCCATAAGCTCTCATTTTCCCAGCACTCCAGGAAATGTCTCCTCCATTTATGCACTGAGTTACTTCAGAGGGAACTTCTGTGTGAAAGCCTAATGAAAGCAGCAAAACTCATTTTGATGCACTCTTGATGTGCAGTGGCTCTGACATAAGTTCTCACAGCCGTTTCAGCATAAAGAAAAAATCATTCCCATGTCCGCTTTTTGTATTGCATATTAAACCTCAACTCCCAAAACTGTGATGAGAAACAGAAGCAATGACCAATTCTGCTATGTGTCCCTGATAGTAATGGAAAATTAGGTGCAACTAGAAAAAAGGAAAAAAACAAATCAGAAATGTTCTTCTGACTAATTTGGGTAAAATAATATCTTGCAATATTAAAAAGAAAGTTATTTAGATTCCATTGAATAGAATTAATTCATTGATTGAATTCACCGGGTGCTCACATTGAAATTCATGCTGACATGGCTATTTAATTACTTACAGTGAATTAAAGGATCAAAGTCCTGAGGTACGGAAAATAAGTTCTCTTGTGCCTTAGAATTATGGATTTTACTAAAACATGCTGAAATATTCAACTTCATTCCCTTTGCAAGTCAACAGACAAGGCAGGGGCAAAAGCTCCCTCTCACAGGCGTTTGTTCTTTAGTATGAAATTCGTTTTCATTTACCTTAATTTGTTCTGTTTGCTGAGAATTACTGGAGTTATTAAAGCTCAGACTTGAATTTTAAGATCAAATTACTTTCTCATTAATTTAGCAGTATAATAATCTCACACATCAGTGGCATCTTCCTTTACCAACATCCACATATCTCCTGTTAATCTCTGGAGTGGCAAACTGCCTGCATTGTCTGTGAATATTTACATTTGTCTGTAATTTGGGGAGTGCACATAACATTCCTCATGGCTGGGCTATCCCAAGACTTAGTCTCAACTTTCAGGTTAAGAAAGTAACTGGAGAAGTGAATTAGGTGCAAAATATCTGCTTCCCAGACTTATTAATGATAATATTAGAAGGATTTTTCAAAAGCAATGGAATGCAGGGCATAGTCTTTTCCTGAAACTGGACATGCTGAAGTGAGAGGTATTTGAAAATTTTGCCAACAAAAAGGTTTTGCTAATGACCTTAGACATCTTCTTTGCCTTAAATAATATTTCAGAAACATTTTACTATCCCAAACAAGATATTGCCTGTCCAGAATGCTGACAGAAGTATTCAAGGACTCTTTTTGAATGAAGAAAGATCACTTCCGAAATCAGAACAAGGCACAGGAGGTGCTGGTGAGTTCCTACTTCAGCATAATGGAATTAGGGAAGCCCTAGGAAGATTTTGATTGCAAAAGACAGACTTTCAGGTAACAACTGGGATGGAAGCCACCCAAACAGATTCAATTAATTCATAGGGTCTTTGAATACTATGACATAAAGCAAATGCTGTTACCACGTACACATCAAAATCAAACTGCTCACACACAGGGGGATGACAAAAATGTTAAGATAAACTCCTGAACTCCCAGAAAAGAAAAGCAAGAGAGAATGATAGAAATATCACAGACAAGCAAGCACAAATCTGATCTCAAAATGAGCATGAACAAAACCAGCATCAAAAACAGTTAGCATGTGAAATCAAAGGATTTTACTGTAGTATTACAGCACTGGAGAAAACGGATGGCTTTGCAATACCTGTGGGAATCAGATAAGAATTAATGACAGCACAGGAAAGATGAAAGGGATTAACTAAGTATTCTGGCAATGTGTCCACCTCACCTTGACCTACAGTGCAATGCAATACAACTCACTTTTTGCATAAAATACTTACCATGTCTCATAAAATGTTTATAGGGAGTGTCAGCCAAGGTAGAGGAAGACTATAGAGAAGTACAATCCCCAGAGCAAGTCATAAGTAGTTGAGATAAAAGTTTGCACAATTTCCTGCTCTCTCTTTTCTATCCCCACCTCTTGTAAAATCTGCAGATTTTTCTTCTTGTTTTCTTCTCCTTTATGCCCGGTATCACACTTTAACGTCACAAGCTAATGTGAGATATTTATTATTTTAATTTACTTATCACATAAATTTATTCTTCTGGTTCCTGCTGAGTTGAGTTTACAGCAGAAAGAAAGATCTTCTGCACCTGGCAAGCACCCAATTTTGTGTGACCCTGGTAAATTCAGCGCTGAAATACTCAAAAAAAAAAAAAAAAAAAAAAAAAAGAAGTATTCTGCAAGTAGAAGTCTTACAAACAATTTTCTTTGGTATCTCCTCTCTATTCAAGACCCAGAAAATAGACATTCTTGGCTTCTCCCAAGGAGCAACCTAGGCTTTCTACTTCTGCTAATTCCTAAAACTGGAAGGAGAAAGGGAGAAATTGGTGGGGAGAGTGTGAGGAAGCCGCTTTTGCTGAGAGGGTGCAGGTAAATAACAGGACAGAGGTCGAACATCCTCACCTCCCCAAGTCCTTGCAGTGAGACTGTGGAGGAGTAGGAATCTGAAGCCATTCCAGCAGCAGAGCCATGTGGAATGAGCTATGGAAAGTTTTCATTTTTATAATATCTAAGGGCGATTTTACAGTTGGGCTCAGATGCAGCAGCTGTGTGGGAAACAAACAAAGGAGATAACAAAGGTTTGGGAGGTGCAGTGCATCCGCAGTGCCAAGTCCATCCTGTTATAGTCTCCCTAACTCTGATGTCAGTGGAGTTGTGCTTGTAACAAGTCTGACTGCGGCCCCTTTACAGCTATCAAACATGTCAAGCTACACTTGGTGAAATGGGGAAATAAGGAGGAAGAAGTGGCAGGAATGGTGATAGGCTACCTTTAAAAAAAAAAATAAAAGAAAACCATATATATATAGAGAGAGAGAGAGAGCTGAGCAAGGAGCAAAAGCTAAAAATCCAGTAGTGTGCTGAAACAAGTAAGAAGGCAATGGACCTGGGCAACTCTGCTGTAGTCTGCCCCTGAAAAGAGAAGGATGTTTTTCACCTGAAGTAGTTTAGTTTGGTTGGAGCATCCCTGGGACCAGATCACTCCCCATGCAGCCGTTTGGGTTAGAATCCCTAGAAATCAAATTTCATTATGAAAGGAACCAAAACAGCCCACACCATGGGCAGAGGTTAAACTCAACACAGTATGCTCCCCATCCTCCTGAACCATCAACAGGACTGACAAGGGTTTGCCTGAAATCCCAGTCTTGACAGATACCAGCAATCACATCCTTCTGGAACAAGATCTCTCCAGCTGCTGGTCATAATTTTGGGATGTAGGGGGCCTGTAATCCAGCAGTTAGCTATTCTAAAATAGAGCAGCAGCTCCTTGTTAGATAAACTCTAGTGGCTGGAGGAAAAGGGAGAGAAGATTTGTATCTTTGCACTCCGTCCATCTAAACAAGAGTTTGCTTTCAAAAATGCAGGTATCTAACCAGGAAATAAAGATACTCCTCCATTTCAGGGGTGCATATTTTGCTAATTCTACCTGCTTACCTTCCTTGCACTGAGTGGGGCAGGAAAGCCTTCTGAGTGGGACAGGTTGTGTCCAAGAACCACAGAGTTAGGGTAGTTTTTTAACAAGCTGGGTCATCCAATCATCTAAGAGCACGAACTGGGGGAATTGAGTCACAGCCAAACTTCCACAGTGGGTTGCAGAGCCCTGATTGTGGTACTGTAAACAAGAACTGAGCACCAAGTGGGATGAATACTATAGTACTAAATGCACTCCACTTAAGGCTCCATCCTTTCAAGGATTGTGTTCTGAAATAAAAACACCTTTGCAATGTCTACTAGAGATATTAGTGCTGCATAATTTTGAGATTTCATGACTTCTGCGTTGTTTTATTGGAAAATAAAACTTCCTTTCAGCCACTAATGAGAATGAAGTATTTATATTTAATATAGTTTAAGTGGTAGTAGAGAAAAATTGTGTCTTAAATTGAGATTTCAGCTCCTAATTGGGCTTCTCAAACTGTATGAGACCATTTATATGCTGAAGGAAGTCACTGTAGTACCTAGCCATCTGTATAACCCTCCATCTCTATTTTGCTTATGTGAATTATAATGGAGATCTACAGGAATCTGTGGTCTGCAGAATATCTTTGTTTAAAGCATAATTGCCATGTATCAGCACGAGTTCTCCACTGAAGAGTCACAAGCAGTCAGTGCTGATAAATATTCCAGACTGCACTTTATTTTCCACCTGACATTTTCCTGCTTGGGTGTGTGGAATGGGGCAGAGCAAGGCAGACCCGCCAATATTTTGTGAGGCAGCAGGAATTAGCTAGCCAATTTAGTTACCAAACAGCTATTTTAAACCACAAGTACTGAACCTTGTATGACTTAACTTTTTGGTGATCAGACATATGCAAAATGAGTTTTACATGGACAATGGTACAATGTTTTATGTGTCTGCTCGGAAAATAAGTGGAAAGATTAAAAAAAGGAGTCAACTCATTTGACTTAATGCAGAGGTTGCTTCTATTTCTCACTTTATGTAGCCTCTGAGGATTTATTTAATCAATAATGATATCCCGTTTAATCACAATATTCCATTCTTTTTAATATGGGAATAATAACAACTCCCCAAAAGGTGTCTGGAAAGAAAGATTCTTATTGGACAGGTCTGCTTTGAGTTCTGCTAAACTTTCTGCGTATAGGTCTCCTTCCTAATGCTTCTCATTAAATGGCAATCATCTGATAAGGAAGGGTATGTGCTTTGTGTATTCCTGCTGGAAACAATTACGTTCTTATATCACATGTATATTGTATACATATGTGTGTGTATGAATATATATGTAAATAAATGCGTGTAAGTATTGACAAGCTGTAAAACAATGTGATTTCTCCTTTATCTTTTGAATCCTGATATATTAAGCTTGTGGTGGACTCCTTGAAAGTGAAGAGTCCTAGTGCAAATCTTCAAATAACCTTGTTTTTACCAAGCTCTCTTGTTTTCACGGTGGTCTGTTTGAAGCATCTCATTTTACTAAGAAATTGCTTCAGAGATGGAAGGTCACATTGTTTTTTTCTTTCTGACTTGCTAGCTATATGCTGCTCTGCTGTAGTAACAAGGTTAAGGCCCTGGAATCAAATATAAGAGCAGAATGTTTTCTATTTGAGGGAAAATGAAGATTCTTTTAGATGTGCTATACTGACTTGCAGGGCTTGCACACCAGGATTTTTGCCATGACATCTGATCCCATTTTATGTATTTGTTAGCGCTGCTCTGCAAAAGACATATTCAGCTTGAACACTAGAGCACACTGATAGCTGCTGAAGGGTAGATTGATTTAGAGTCTCAAGACTTCACATGATTCATAACTTCTACAAAGCAAGAAGGCTGTAGGTCTGCTAAACCCATGCTAAATCACATACCGATAAGAGGTGATGAAACACACTAAGGAGGTCAGGTTTTCACTTTCTAGGTAACCTTGAGCACATGGTACCAAAATATTTCACTACCCCCAGAGACGTGGGTCAAGCTATGATTTACAAAGGGAATAACTTAAAATTTGCATTCACTGATTTGGAGCGCAAAATCATGAATTTGGGCCCAAAGAGCAGTGCAGGCATTTTTAAAAATATTTACAACAAAATTATATTTACTTCTGTGTTGAGTTTTTTGATTGTCTTTATATTATTTCAGCGGTTGCTTATGTTTTATGATCCTAATAAATAAAGATGCTAAATATTTTCTCCAACTGAACATTATTTCCATTACAAAGATATTCTGGAGAGCTAAAAGACAGATATGGGGAGAAATGCAAATACCTAAGCACATGTGTTTATTGCTATTTTAATTGCCCGGCAAGATGCTTTATTGAATGGGTCACCTACAGGTCTTTTGTTACATCTGCCAGCTCTACATAGACCTGTCAGACACAGAGGTTGTAGAAAATGACAAAAAGTGTCTATGTTAGAGTCCTGGATAGTCCTCTGGATCACCTAAAAGGGTTTTTTTTTCTATAAATAATTTTTTTAAAGCATCTATGCACATATTGCCCAAATTTAGATAGTAGACTACATTAAAAAAACAAATTGCAAAGTTTTGACACTTGACATTTTATTGCATGTCAAGCCTGCCCCATGACATTCCCACCTCTCCAATGCAAAAAATATTATGGTGATGTAACTTGGATGAAAATTACCACACTACTTCAGTTCTTAAATAGAATAGCATAGTGCAAGCAAAATTTTGGCTAAACAAAGTCCTTGAGTACATAATTAATCCCACTACAGAGAAACAGGACTGCTTGCGTGCTCCAAGATAAACGTATTCTTAAATGCTGCAATAAGCTGAAGCCAAAGAAAATAGGTAGAGAACAGAGACAAGAAAGACATGTTCGTGGAAATGTAGAATAAGAGGAAAAACCAGTGCAAGGAGGTGAAAGTAAGACATTTCAATCAATCAGCAGGAATAAGCATGGGGAAAGAACTATTTTCTGGGAAGGAAAATTTGAGAGGTTTTTTTAGCTAATTCTCATTCACATGGAGAAAGTTCTCAGCAGACAAAAGGGAGAATTTGCTGAAGAGGCATTTTTTCCTAAGCTTTATGAGATGTTTCCTTTGAGATACTTCATCGTATGAGTTACATTCACCCCATCAATGAGCTGCAACACCAAAAGATCTGTGGAGCCCAAACAAAACAAAATGTCTCAAATCAACTAAGAAACTGAGATCCCCTGCCAGAGGACCAAAAAAAAAAAAAAAAAAAAGAGAGAGAGAAAGGCAAGACAAAGGATAAGTATTGAAGAAAATCACAAATTATATAGTAAATAAACTTGTGATTTGAAAGCTGTTATGTTCCAAGCAGCATTTCACAGGAAACACTTCCTACAGCTTTTAGTCAGCATTTCACAGGAAACACTTCCTACAGCTTTTAGTTTCTGCTACTAATGTGGTTTGTTCTAGGTATTGCAGTTGATCCCAAACATTTCTCTGAGCAAAGGTAAACCCCACCATCTTGGTCCTTGTTTATATGGTCAGGGAGCTGAATCACGCAAAGCTAGGATGCACTCACATGTACTTCAGAGGTAAAGCTGAAATTCCTGTCTCCTTTTCCAGCTGACTTCCCCTCCAGCTGTTACCCACTTACCGGTTGTTCCCTGCCAGCAAACTCCTTCCAAGACTGCTTTCTAATCCAGATGTGTTAAATTATGCCCTTGGCATTCACAAACTAGCTAGAGGTCAGGTAGCAAAGCAAGAGGTGGAATACTGTATGGAGAAGAAAATTCAGATTAAAATGTGCCATATAGTCATGGTAGATAATTCAACCAGCTGGGCTAAATGTCAAAGTGACTGACACTTAACTCATGCAAAACTCCCACAGATTGGAATAAGAGTGATGCATAAATAGTGACTTCAGGATCAAGTCTGTTCTTGGGAGCTACTGAACGCTTCTCTTCTACTGCAGTCCTGGAATACACTCATCAGCATGCAAGAATCTGCCCCAAACCCTGGCTGTGTTTTGTAGAGCACCAAAGACTGTAAAATTCTCATTTCATCCCATTGCTGAACAAAGCCCTTATTTTGCTTTCCTTAAAAAAAGAACCATATGTATGTTATTAATGTTTTTAAGGATAATTTAACCAGTAGAGAAGCACAAATACACATCACCTGCAGTTTTGTGCAACGCAGAAAGAAAATATGCCACTGTTACGTTCAACAAGGGACTGAAATACTGTTGTCCAGAGGTTGACTGCATTATTTGTAGCCATCTGTGCCTTAAACTTCTTGTTTTCTTACTAAGAAACAGTTTAAGTAACACAAGAAGTGTGTACAGGCTTTCCTCTGCTACTACTTTCACTACAATTCCTTCAGAGTCAAAAATCTTCTAGACTGAAAAAAAGCCTCTGCTCCTAAAATAAATCAATTTTAATAACTATACACATTATGGAAAATAAAGATTATTGAATATTTGAGCACCACATTAAGGCCATACATAATTCTTTGTCTCAAGTAACTAACCTTTACTTAATGCAACTCAAAATTTGGAACCTTTCCATACTATTTCTAGGAGGACACTCATGAAGTATTCTTCATTTCTGCAAAACTAGAAAAGACTTTTGCACACTTTTTTAAATCTCACCAGAATTGCTTAAGCAATTTTTTTGGAACAGAAACATCAATAAAATTAATTAAAAATTATTATTTTATTTAAAGATAAAACAGCTTCTTGTATTCCAGGATAGGCACCAATAGATTTCAGCTTTCTGAAGTTGATTCCATCACTTACAATACAAATCATTGTATTTTGCCATGCAATGTGACAATATATGAAGATGGGAAAGGGAAAATATTGCTTTCCTCTATTGTCCCTTCTCAATGTGGCAAGTGCCTCTGTCACATTAGTTAGATGAAATCTGTACCTACCGTGGAATAAATTGAACTACCATGTTGGACTCAGACAGGAGGCAGCAGTTTTAGCAGAATCCTTTCCCCTTAGCCTCTGAGTGAGGGAGAGAGGTGAGTTTCTCTGGCAAACTGCAGAGTTACAGAGTTTGAGCGCTCACCACCGCTGGCTCCAGCGGAGCAGAGCGCGGGGCCGCGTCCAACGGGCCGCTGTAATTCCCTGCTCTGTTGGTTCAGCAGATGAATGCCTGTTCATTGGGAGAAAAGTAATCTAGTTTTGTCAGAAATATCTATAGTCTGCCTTCTGCAAAACCTGCACCATTACCACATAGCTCAGAGCTTTTAACAGTTTCATATTTTTCTGAAATTTCTTTTGGATAACACTTCCCTGAATGTGTAGTGTCAGCCAACTGTACATTTTTTAGAATCAAAAAGTATAAGCAAATTCTTCAGTGTTCATATGTACCTGGGTTCTTAGTTTCTTTGTGAGGGGTACAACCCTCAAAGGATTTTTTTGCTGCTTTTCATAATTACTCCTTTTTTGGTGCTCTTCATAAACATTTTGACAGTAGCTCTCACTTCACACCTGGATGTTTTAGGAGCAGCAACCTGACAGCTCTCTCCATCTTCAGCTGAATAAAAATGTATAGTCAGTTTTCATGACCTCGCGCAGAATTTCACGCAGAGCTGCCCAAAAGGAATTCATCTGCTTTTGAGTTTCACCCCAACTTACACTTCTTCAAAGTAATTCACCTCTGATGCCCCTTGCAGGTATCACTTGGATTCACAAACTTCCAGCTTGCCCCAGTGCTGGTCCGCCAGCTCCGTAGGCGTGCTGGAAGGCAGGAGAGCAGCCAGGGAGTGCTGATGGTGTCACAGTTTCAGGAGGGACCAGAGTCAGGAGTGCATCTTCAGCACTGCCAGCCCTGGGCATGGGCTCTGCTGTAACTGCAGCATCCTTCTGTATAGGAACATTTGTTCCTCATGATAATGTTTTATGATTTACTCAAAATCAGAGAGGCAATAAATTAACATCTGAAAGTTGCATTGGTTTTCCATGGCCTGGTTTTTGATACCAGGGTGGGGTGGCAAAGAGATGGCTTCTGTGAGAAGCTGCCAGAAACTTCAACCATGCCCAGCAGAGCCAGTCCACAGCCCATGGGGATCCATGGAGGATGCAGAGATCCACCCACAGCCCATGGGATCCACGGGGAATACAGGGATCCATCCACAGCCCATGGGGATCCATAGGGGATGCAGAGATCCATGCACAGCCCCTGGGGGAGATGCCCACATTGGAGTGGATGGATGCCTGGAGGATGCTGTGATCCAGTGGAAGACCCGGTGGAGAGAGGGGTCCTGCTTCCAGGCTGGAAGAGCCTGTCCTTGGAGTACTGCGCCCCGTGGAAAGAGAGACTCATGTCACAGCAGTTTTGGGGGGACTGCTGTCCATGGGAGGGACTCACGTGGCAGCTGTTTGCAGAGAGCTGCTGCTTGTGGGGTGGACTCTCACTGGAGAAGTTCATGGAACACTGTCTCCCATGGGAGGGACCCCATGGTACAGCAAGGAAACAAACCCCTATCCCTGAGAAGTGAGAGAAACCTCAGGGGATGAACTGACCATAACCCCCACTCCCTGCCTCCTTGTGCCACTGGGGTAGGAGGTGGAGCTGGGAAGGAGGGAGGGGTGTGGGGAAGGCATTTTTAAGGGTTTGTTTTACTTCAGATTATCCTGCTTTGATTTTGTTAGCAATAAATTCACTTTATATCTCTAAGCTGAGCCTGTTTTACGCCTGATGCATCTGAGCAGCAATCTCTCCTAGGCCTTATCTCAACCTATGAGCCCTTTGTTATATTTTCTCTCCTCTGTCTAGCTGTAGAGGGGAGAGAGTGAGAGGCTTTAGTGGGTGCCTTGTGTCCACCCAGCATCAACCCATGACAAAAGTGAATGCTGAAACCAAGAAAAAACCCTACTTTTGTATTAGTTTCTCTTGGCTTCAAAACCTAAGAAATGAAATTTCATGTAAAGAAGAAAATAGTTTGTTCTAATTTGAATAAGCATTTTCTTTTCTATATCTATCTTTAAGTAAATAACCATGGTTGCAGCCAACATACGGAGCCCTCAATTAAATTTTCAGAGGTTGGCTGAACATTTGTGGAAAAGTATTTAGTCTCCAGTCTGCACCAGAGAGCAGCTGATTAGCTCAGTGCAACACTTCTTTCGCTGGCCACTGTGGCAGTGCCTTCATCAGCGACACTGAGTGTGAGGAAGAAAGCAAAGGTCTTGTGGCTGAGGTGCAGAAGCCGAGCACCCCAGTCCTATTCTTGGCCCCGCCGCAGATTTCCTGCAAAGTCTGGAGGCAGTGACGTAAACTCTCTGTTACAACTTCTCTTCATTTCTTCTTCTCTGAAACTTGCCTCTGTTTTTGTCACTGCAGTTGGGGAACACCTGCTCAGGCCAAGGCAAACAAGTGCTCAGCTGCCTCAAGTTTGAAGTCCCTCCTTCATTTCAGCAAGACCCTTGTAGCTGGAGTGCAAAATGTTCTGCAAACCTCCCAGCCAGTGGAGGCTGGATCAGCAGCCCAGACTCTTCTGAGGTGCAGAGGATGCGAATTCCACCCAGCTGATGACAGAAACCCTGGTGTCAGGAAGATAAGGATGGTCAATATTTCACAGCTGGTTCCACTCTCAAATAGCAGTGAAAAGCTGCAGGCTTGAAAAGGTCACTGAGGCACAAATCTGACCAAGTAAATCAATTTATAGGTTGCTATTAAAATATTTTATATATTTAAAACTGAATGGTTTGAAGTGAAAAGAGGTGTTTTTTTCAGTCTGTTCTTGAACAACCTCCAAAACTGAGATGATGGTAAATGTAGAAGTGCAGTGCAATCCAAGGTCTGAAATTTAATTTGCACATAGGGTTACCAAATAGCCTAAAATTTTTCCTTTTGCCTTTCTTATTCTTACAAATTTAAATAAAAGATCACATAAAGAAGAAGACAAACTGAAATATTTAACTGAAACATTGCTTTTAGAAAAAAAAAAATCTACATTAAGAATTAAGTACAGAAAATCACAAGAGTGACCTGTTATGATATTTCCTATTGCTATCATGGTGATTTTCCAATGGAAGGGATTCTGATATTGCACATACCATTAAGTAAATATGCCGAGTTTTGGATCTATAGCTGAAATAAACTCTGAATGTTGTCTGGTGATGAGTATCATTACTTCCCAGATCCTCAGTTGTCCTGAAATGACCTTGAAAAGAAGCATCACAAAAATACATTGTAGATTTTTATGAGGTCGGTTTCAATTATATCCAGTCTGTTACTTCTAACACACTTTCCTCTGAGTGCAGTATTATTTGAAAACACTCCTTTGTATTTCCAGTGATATCCTCCAGTTTTTTAATAAAATTCCTTTGAAAATGCCTATTTATCAATAGCAGGCGTAAGTCTGATTTTTGCCTTGGGAAACAGTGATATTCCTTGAAGAATTACTTTAGGTAGCTAGAAAGATTAAAAACATAATTTAGTCTTTTACAAACATGAAGTATGACTGTAAAAACCTGCCCTTCTAGATATATGATTTGTTCTTTGGTCAAAATTAAAGCAAGGATGAAAATACTTCGCTAAAATGTGTGCTTCTCATCTTCTTGCTCTTTACAGCAGAAATCCACTTATCTTGGCTTTCTATATAAGACATTTTCCATCATCTAGAATTATGGCTGGGGCTGTATAAAGGTTGTGTCAGCATTTCCATTATAAAACCATATTTTAGGGGGTGTACAACTCAGTCATAAAAACTCACTCCACACTGAGACTCAACATGCAAAATCCTAACCTGCAACATTTTTTATCATGATAATATTATTAAAAAAAAATTAAAAATCAGGTGGGGTGAGGGAACATTGGCTGCCTGGTGAGGATGTTATACTTGATGTCGGTGTACCCAAGAAATACCTGGCCTCATAGTTTGCCACTGGAAGAGGAAAGGTGGCTACACGTAAAAACGGCCTCAGAAAAGACAAATCCCATCCCAAAAAGTAGAGACGCATAAATCCTGAGAGGGTAAATGTTAAACCTCAGGAAGGCCTGCCAATTTAGTGAGGAGCAACTTATTAAAGGAACTCATTAAAGGAATAAAAGTTAATAATAAAATCTTTTTCAAAAGTTTCAGGAGCAGGAAGTCTGTCAGAAAGTCAGTGGGGTGAATCCCAGATCTGAGAGAAGAAAAGCGCTTGGTGACAATAAAACTCTCAGAAATGTTACATGAATTATTTTTATTTGAAACTTGTCTTTGTAGAGTCAGTCACGCGGGCTCCCAAACCAGAGCTGAACTCTGGGAGAAATGAATTGAAGGACCTGACTCCAACTGGATCTGTAGAAGGTAGCTTTTTTTTTTTTTTTTGATTTTGAGGAAGTGAAAAGTGTTTTATTAAGAAAAATGGTACTCATCCTGAAAAAGCTGAAGGGACAAATTCAACTAAATTGCAAACCATAGTGTGGAAATTATCATTAAAGCAACTTCTGTGTATGCCAACATCCCCACAAGACTGGAGACTGACCTTTGCCTTGAGCAAGGATGGAGGATCTTATGGTCTACCTACTTATAAGTATTCTTTTTCTTAAAATTATATACTTATATCTAATGCTTTGTTCCTTTTATGGAAGCTCAGCTTCTGGTGACCTACATACTCCAGCTATGCAAGATTAGAGATACCAATACAAAAAAATAGATTTTTCTTCCCTAAATCTCCTTGCTAGAGCTTCCACCTAACATATGCTAAACTGATTGTTTTCACCAGGAAGTGGCCTTTTTTGGTGATAATATCCAGGAGATCAGTCTCACATGTTCCAGCTGCCTTTGCACCACTGAGACCTGTGGTCTGGAGAGTGTGGTCACCACGCTGAAAGTCATGTTGCTGGGAAGGGAACATTTACGAATGTTACATCAAAAATCCAGCCCTGAGCAAAGAGGCCCCTTCCATGACAATATTTCTGGCTCACAGGAGTCTTTATCCATGTCTGCCTGTGTTAATTACATGAATTAACATCTTTGATCCTTTTGAAACAGAATCTCATCTGAGGCTGACTGTGAATGCAGCCCTCAAGAGTGGGTTGTACTGTGAGATCACCCAGGGCTGAGGAGCTGTCTCAGCCACCTCAGATGCTTTTGAAGAGGACTGCTGCAGTAGCAGGGCAGTGCCATGGCCTCCCCAGCCCCTGCAGGCAATGCCTTTGGTTTCCCAGGATGCTCCCACTGCCCCCAGCTCTGGCAGTGAGATCTCCAGCCCTGCTACCATGTCCTTCTCCTGAAAGATGATGACCATGGAAAGGTTATGGGTCACAGAAGCATACAGTTCAAAATCCTGATGCCAAGTCACTGGTTGTAAAAACTCGCTTTTCTTTTTTGAAAAATAAAACCCAACTTCCTAGCTATACATGTTGTTGTCACTTAGCTTCCTTCACTGTGAGACACTTAATTGCTCTCCATTCCTACAAAGAATTGTTTGAAAGGTGGGAGCATCCTCCTCCCCAGCACTACAGCACAGTGTCACCCACACAGGCAGCGTCCTGCCCGCTAATTGCAGTTATTGTCACTCAGGGAGAGCACTGGGAAAACACATGGCTTTGCTGTTTCTGCCACCTCCTGCAGAGGAAAACAAAAATTTCCTGTTTTCTGATGGTGTCCCTGATTACTTCTGCTTCAAAGAAGTTTCTCATAAGCTTTGGTACATGCTCTGAGTGTAGTTTTGGTTTCCTGTTTACACATCTGCCAAAGCTAACTCCTATAGAGGGGACAGGTGGGCTCTCACACATTGAGGTTGCCTTCCAGTGCAAGACTGGACCTCACCTCACTGGTGCTTCAAGTCAGGAACCTTTACTTTTTTTTATTATTATTCTTTATACTTCCATATACTTTATGAAAGACCTAATATAGTTCTGGTACTGAGAACAATATCTTCATGAAATAAAGGGTTGGGCTTTTTTTCTCTGCCCTATATCAAAATTGTGGACAGTGTGCAAGACAGCATGATGACAGGCACTCCTTCATGGATGGTCTTGGTCTTGGCCATAACACTGACATTGGGGATGTGGAGGCAGAAACAGGAATCACCAGCTCTCACACCCACCCACCTGAGCAAGTCCTGATGGGGATATTCATTGATAGTAATCCCAGTTACTTGCTCAGCATCATGAGAAAAATATGTATTCCCCTCTAGTAGGGAGCAAAGAAATTGTTCATTTCTCTGCTACTGTCACATTATCTCTCAGACAGAGTGCATGAGTTCTTCCCAGCCTTCAAGCAGGATCAATATGTCCCAAGTGCAAAACACACCCATGCTAGGAAAGACAAGGAGTTAAAGAAAGAGAAGTTGAAAATGCTGCAAACCTCAGAAAGACTTCAGTGATGCATTTGCTGTTCAGCCTTATAGTACTGCATATCATACTGCTGGTTTAGTGCTAGCTGTGCTTTCTCTTGTCCTTCATAAGTGTTTCATGAGGACAGTGCCAGATGAGGTTTAGCAAATACTGACACTGCAGGGGTGTCACTGGGGTCATCTCTAACCTGTGCTTATCCCATTGGTGATTCTGCTTTCTTAGTGACAAAAGTCAGAAGAATTGGTGCTCAGGCATAGTGAGAGATTCCTCTGTCACAGCACTGCTGCTTCCCAAGGCTTTGAGGAATGCTCCTCTTTCCCTACAGCCTACAGGGACCAGGCAGCACGGGGGACTTACTAGACCTTAAGTCCTTCCCTGAAGTGATCCTGGAAGCAATGGATGATGATGAATCTGAAGGATAGACAGATTATGTGGTTGCCCTGGAAACTGAGACCAGAGTCCAGACTGTGTGTTAGAGAAGGGGCTGGGTTTGGACAGGTGAAGACAAGAGCTGTCACAAGCCCAGGATTATCTTTGGATCACCTACAGCAGGTAAAACAAGAGATGTATGGGTGGGAAAATAGTAACACTAATCGGGCACCACTCCACAATAGAGCTTTTCTCCTCACAGTGAATAGGACGTGAGGACAGGATGATTGCACTCCCAAAAAGCAGTCAATGACAACCTGTGAGCAGGTTAGAGGAGCCTTCCCACCTTCACAAAGGGCCCAGGGACTATGGCTTACAAATCTTATGGCATTAAAGAAATATTTTACAATTTCTCTTCAAGGGAGTTTCTCCTAGTTTACTACTTGATTTGCAGTCCTTACTGTAGCACAGAGAATGAAAATGTTTGACTTTCTCATGACACTAGATACTAAGATCGATAAAGGAAGTCCCCTTGGATGGAAAAATGACATAATTAACAAATATCATAAATTCTGTTGATTTCTGCTAATTCAGTATTTTTTGTCATTGACAGAACCCTATAGCACTGTACCATTTTGAGCAGAGTGTTATAAGAAAACCTTCATTTGCTTTTTTTCCTTATCCAGTTTGTTGTTTCCTGTATTTTGGCAGAGAACAATCAGCACAGCTTCCAGATCACAAAGCAGAAGTAGCATTTCAACAAAAGAAGAGTTGAATTGCTTGTAGTGGTAAATCAAAGATTAAAGGCAGTGGGGGGGAACAACTGAAATAAATAAGTATTACTTCAGATAACTATTCCCTTTATTTTTTTCCGGTGTCACAGAAAATACTTTTCAACTTCTCATGTGCTTTCTGTGTTTCCCTAACCCAGGTCGAGAATAGAACTTTCAAGTTTGTATTATATGATACAACTTGAAATGATATAATTAATATTTGCAGAGACAGTTTCTTCCTACCTACCCTGAAAAATACAGCCACCAGCTGTTGAAGTGCAACTTTCCTACAACAAATCCAGAAGCAGAAGGGTTTTTGCAGACACAGGTACATCACTCAGCCCCTCCTCCTAGCACAGGCTGTTACTGCTGGGCCGGAAAACACTGGTGCTGTAGATATGGTTACATTGCTATTTGTGAGTAATTTCTTTCCTATGACCCACACCAGCATCAAGAAGAAAATCCTCACAAAACTAAGTGAAAACCAGTCAACAAGCTTGATTTTAATTATAGGATGTAAAGAAGTGCTTTAATCCTTTCTTAATATATGGTAGAAATACAGAGAATTCTAGGATAAAAGCAAAAATGTTGCTGTGTTTGTTAAATTGCAGCTCCTAATGCATGTGAGATGATTTCCACAAGAGGAGAATGGTCCCCCAGGTGAATCTTAGTTATTCTAGGGGACTCAGCTGTGGAAATCCAAGTCAGATGGGAGTATCCATGTCAGATAGGAATATGTGCAACGAGTAATTGATTAATCGGTATCACAGCTTGCACAGTATAGCAAATGATTAAACAGATTGATCTGAACTTCGAAGGAACAGCAAGTCTTCTGTTTTCTTGTGATAAACCCTTTCTCCATTGTGCTATCCAAGATGTTGCCCTGTATGCTAGAAAAATCAAAATAGTGCTTTTTTCTTTCAGGAGAGTATTAGCAGTGTCATTAATGATCAGAACAAGAGATGTAAAAATGTCTCTTGTTTGAGTTGAACATTTATAGGAATTTGTTCAATGAGATCAGTAACTGAGTTTTTCTTTTTTTTTAAAGGCTGTTGTCTTTCATGTAAAATATGCGATGACATTAATTAAAAGTTAAAGCTGAAGTAAAAAATTAATCAAAAATTATTTACGTGCTAGAATGTTTGTCCAAAGCCTGAACTAGATAACAATAGCAGCTGTTTACTTTGCAAGTGGAAGCCAGTACAGCTCAATTGATTGTAAAAGTGAATGTCAATCAAATTGCATACTGAAGGCTGTGGGAGTCAATGCAGTATATATACATGCAAAAAATAAATATTAAATACACCTCAATTTAACCCATTTTAACTTGCATTGTCTCATAACACATACATGCACATGTACATGCTGCATTGGGTTAAATCAAAAGGGGAGGCCTAAAAAAAATGGGAATTTATGACAAATTTAAGGGACCATGGTGGAAGATGTCATGGACTGCTCAAAAAGGATAAGGAATCACAATGACATTAGTGCACCCCTCTTTCCTGGCCATATTTATTGGATAGCACCCAACATTTCTGTGCACAAGTACAAGCTTTGAGGTGCTGGGTACAAGACAAGGGAGGAAGCTGGCAGCAGCAAGAGAAAGCATTGAAAGAACATTCTCCCTTCATTTCCAAGACAGAGTTGCCCCTGCAGTGGAACTCACCACTGGCTTCAAGGAAAACCTGAGGGTTTATTTAGAGCATAGATTGCCATGCTTTTAATCTTCTAATATGCCTTTCAGTAAGCAAATGGCTTTGCTGTCGAGGAAGGTCTTCCTTTACCCTTACCACTGCCATAAAAAATTCCAAGGAAAAGAAGTTTACTGATGTCAGCCCACTTGGCTGTGTTTCCTCTACTGAAATACCAGGGGTGGAAAGCTCCTACAGCTGGGGGTCTTTGGAGTTCAGATGAGAAATAGGAGACTGGGTCTCTTGTCAGACACCCTGAGGACGGAGAAGAGGCTTTAAAACTTCCTGGCCTGTTATTCATGACAGGTAAACTGGTGCCCCTGCTGGTCCTGCCCCAGGAGCAGGTCCTTGAACCTGCTCTGCAGCCAAGGGTAGTGTGGGAATGGGTGTATGCCAGGTTTTAACCAAATCCAGCCAACATCAGCATATACAGGATATCAGGATAATTGCCTATAACACCCTTACACTGGAAACTAAATCCTGATTATTGTAAGATATGGAAACAACACAGTTCATCACTCACAGAACTGCTACTGCCCGCTAGCTGCAACTTCTCAGGTTTGTTGAAGAACATATAAAGGTCAAAATAAACATCCAGGAGATACAAAATCCCATTTCCTTTTCACTTGAACTGCCTCCAAAGTACTAAAACATGAACATATGTTACAGTATTACTCACTACATAAAAATACATATGTTAGTAGATATACAGTATAGTTAAAACACAAAATTATGCAATCCACATATAGTCACATAAACCTCCAACAAAATCATCTATCAACATACTCAGTCAATCAAATCCTATATGTAAAAATATTCTCTTATTCTTTAACAGACACGAGACAAAAAGTTAGAGAACTTTCAAATATCTTGAAAATTTCATTACATTCGTAAGTGACAGGATGTTTTTAAATCAAAGTATACAGTGTTGCCACTTCCCATGATGTCAATGATTCTCATTAGTTGATGGTTTCTACAGTTTCAGTTCATGAAACTCCAGTTTTTTAAAAACAGGGGCTTTTGTTTTTATCTTAGAGAGAAACAGTTTATGTCAGTTTTGATACCTAAACATTCAATTACCAGAAACAAATAAAAAGAACTCAACTCAGTATTTTGAAAATATCACTCCTTACTCTAACAGTGAACTTTGTCATTAATCCACACGAATCCAAAGAAATCTGCTGATTCTATTTTTTCAGACACATTTCCTTGCAAATTATTGTGGTTTAAAATACAATCTAAAAAATGTTGGGGTATTTTAGCTGGTTTTTTAAATTATTTATTAGAAAGTAAAGTCAGTTTTCTAAGACTACTTTTTCCTGCTGGAAGTTCCTTTAATTTTTAAAGAGCAGAGGAGACTCGAAGGCTCAAGTTTGGCAGAATTTATTGATTTTAAACCCTGGAAAGAATTTTTAAAAACATTTTGTCATTGCCTCCACCACAGGTAAAGTGTTTCCTTTCTATCTACAAGTCTTGAAACTTCCTCACTGGTGGCTGAGTTCAGAGCTTTCAATGCAAGCAAGGCACTTGCAGAAGGACAGCACCTCTTTTGCACTGCTCTAGGAAGGTATAACAATGAGCAATTAGAACTTTTCCCTTAGTTCCTCTCTCCTATGAAACATCTAAGAAGTTCCAAAGCAACACCTATGTATAAAAACCAGGTCTCACACTCACTACAAAAATAGCAGATACGGATTTTTTTTTTAATTTTCTGTCAGGCAGTGGAACAAAATTGATATATAGCTCATGTTTTTTGAGCTGGCTCTGTTCAGAGTTTAAGCCAAAGCTACTGGAATATTTTTTGACAATTGGTTGGATTGGCAGCCCTGTCACTGACCACCAAGGCAGAGAAGGTGGTTGAAAAATTTCGAAGTTATAGCATGAAGAAGTCTTTTTGTATTATTGGTATACCTGTGGTTGTCTTAGGCTGGTTGATTTACGAGTAATTAGAACTGCTGGAAAAGTACAGTGTAATCAGCAGGGATGTGAGATCAGTAGGGGAAGCTTTAGGAGAGCCTCAAACATTGAAACATACACAGGGAACCAAGTGGTTTTGAATTCTCCAGGTAAAATTTGGCCTTTAAGAATTTAGCATCTAAGAAAATGACAGCATTCTAACAGCATTTAGGTAAATGATATTATTATTAAAAAAAACTAAACAAACAAAATAAAAAAAAAAAACCACCAAGTCTTTGCGCGTAATGCCAAAGCCCCATATTTGTGATCAAGGGGTAAGAAGCCTGAGCACTCACAAATCTCATCTTCACTGCTCTGAGGGATGGATGTTTGGAACTTCTCTGAAGAAAGATGCTTATATTTTTCTTTCTCAGTTTCTATTACTGAATAAACCTAAAAAAGAAAGTCATCTTGTAAATGTTGCCAGTTTCCAACTTTCAGGCTTCTTGATCATTTATGGTTTGGATGTCATTTACTTTCTTGGGCAATTTTTAGGCACAACGATTTTTGAGAAAACTTCAAAAAGAAACTTACATAGTCTTCTATATGTGTGTTCCTAGGAGTTTTTAAATAATGTGTTAATAAAATAAGTGAGTGGAAATTATGAAGTGGAAGGGGGAGGAATATGTACAAAGCTTTTTTTCCTGCAGGGAATTTGTTCCAATAGCCCTAGCATTTTTTTTTTAACTAGCTTAAGCAGGATTATTACTTAGTTAATTCTTGATTACTTTTTTATTTTGGAACATGATTAAATAAGTCAACACTTGCCTTTGTCTGACCCACTAAGGTCTACAGTTTACTATTCATAATGATGAGCAATGGCTTGAATATCTGTTGCTGCATAGATCTCTATCTTGGACAAGAAAAACAATGTAAATCTTTTCCATTTATATGCCTGATCATTTTTTCAATGTACTGAAGCGCTTGAGTTTCCAGGGTCAGAAAATGATTAATCTTATTAAATGTTTGATAGAATGAACTAAGCAAAACATCTTTTGATAGCATTAAGAGAAGATAAAAGAATGAATTCTTATCATTGTAATGCTTTAGCTGCATGACTTCAAGGTTCTTAGGCTATCATAATATAACATTTATTAGAAGCCAAAACAAAGATTTCTCTCTTAAAGGAATACCGGGATGTAATAGAGAAGGCAATCTCAGAGATATATCCTATTCAAAAAGAAAGTACTGTGCTTGCAAAATGCTAGGAATATTAAGAAAAAAATTGTTGAAAACCAGTAAAATGAGAAACTTCATTCTGGGCAAGACACTTATGGTGACTAACATGATAACAATAAAGATTTTCAGTGGAATGTATAACAAATCTGAGGGACTTTTATTAAAAAATGGCCATGGGCAGCCATATTTTGGTTTTGGCGAAGCCTCAGTCATCATGTTTTGATTTAGAAGGAGAAAACCCAAACCACCTGTGGTTTTCATTTTTAATTCATGGCCCATAGGAATACAGACTTTACACTTTCCAATTTTTCCTACCCATGTGCAGCCTGTTAATCAGAAAAATAATATTATAAAGCTATCCTTATCCATGTGTAGAATTTTAAAGAGATTGAAGAGAAAATATACAGAAGCCAACATCAGTATTGTCCGTGAACACACAGGAGGGACCTTGCAAATCCAGACCTCCAGCCTGGGTGTCACAGGTTGCCCTTTCTAGGTAGAGCATGTTTACTGCAATGACATCTTCTCCAACTAAAGGTTATATCTTATTTTATTTCCTTAATGAATAATGTTTGCAATAAGTGAAGTAACAGCATTTTCAATAGGACCAGGACTTCTCCCAGGTAAGGCTGATATTCTACAAGTACATGGAGTGGTTTTGAAGAGCTTTTGGACCACAAACCACCTCAGTGATCATCCATGTATTAAGCTGAAGGAAACAGGGCCATACCCTGGAAACTTGGAGACTACAAAACAAAAAAAAAAAAAAAAATGCACAAAATCTCCAGAGGGGGCAGGGGTGAGATTTCAAGGGAAATGGAACCACAAACATTCTTAAACCTGGCAGCTGAGGTGAGAGACCCTCACTTCACAGTTGTGTCTTATGTGGACATACCTAAAACGATGCACCAAAACAGAAATATCAGGCAAGGGTTTCCCCCCTGGTTTGTTTTAAGGGCAAAACTACATTTTGTGTGCTAATCTGCCACAGCAGACTTCCAAAGCCTTCACCCTTTGTCACGCAATGAAATGCTGACACACATTTCTTTTGTCTTAACCCATATCTAGCTGGATCTCCAGCTGGCAGATATTATTGGCAGCTCTCTTTGAGAAAATACACAGGGTGAAATACAGATCCCTTTGAAGACAGTGGGACATTTGCCATGGACTTTAGTAGGGCCATATTTCACACACTTCTTTTTGATAAAGGCAACAAACTTGTAGAAATAACTCGGTTTTGAAACATCCATATGTAATAGAGGTACTTCATTTCTTAGCTAAACTAAGCTTCACCTTCTATGTTATAGCATTCCCATCACAAGCAATTAGATTTATATATTTAAGTATTTCTATGGATGCACAAATATATATGAATATAAAAGGTGCATAAATACAGTTTACATTAAACCTCTTTCAATAACTAAATACATTTCATGAAAATCCAGTTATGCGGGCTTTTATCTCTCTTTTTACAGTTAAACTGTTTTTATAATAAATTGACATCTTCCCCAGTGAAATTTTAAAAAAGTAATTAAAATATAGCATGCAAATGTATATATAGCCATTATTTAGATATATATGAGAAAAATCCTGAATCTTTTTCACTCTCATATATATATATATACACATGCATATATATGAACATATACATGTGACAGTAAAATTTTAAAAAAAATTTAAACAAAAAGTCCTAAATAAGTAACTTCTCTGCAATATTTTTAACAAAATTAAGAGACCATAGAGGCTTTATGAACAATTGTGTGGTTAGAGGCATGACCATGCAAACCAGTCATGACAAAATTATAGCTTAAGGTCCCCTGTAAAACCACCATAAATTCCAGAGACTCCCATCACATTAGTAGAATGACTAATATTCAAGTTTGTAGGTGCAAATCCTTTGTTCTAAT